>NC_042971.1:29648236-29966986 GCF_901001165.1 Salmo trutta
TGCTGTACTAGAAATATTTAACCTGTACATAGGATTCCAGGAAAGCAGATTCAAGATGTTGTTTTTTTTGTATCACTCAAGTTGGATATTTTAATATATTATACATTTCACATTAAGGGCAGATGGGGATAGAACAAAACGTATTTAGTGTGTAGTGCTTAAGAGCTGTGTTTTTTCTGTGTCTATGAATAAACCATTGACTTTGAAGAAGAGATGTTTCATATGCCATTATGAGATGGAAGGGATGTTTTTATCCCCTTTCCCATTACCCCCATCCCACACTGCTCTACTCCTCATCTCTTAGGGTTGAGCTAATTAAGGGCTCTACTCAATCCGTATCGCAAAAGTTCGAAGTTACAGCGTGATTGAAATTTAAAGGTAAAGGAGACTGCATTCACGGCAAACGCTGCATTTGTCGGCTCAATCGGAAATTACCTTTACATTTCTATTGTGCAATCTGCAACGCTTCAGCGTTTGGTTGTTGGCACACACTGAATGTTTTGGGTCAAAACAATGGGAGCAACTTCTCTTTACTGTATGCAGACAGAGCACAATAACACACAATCTTTGACCTTCCAAGACAAGAAAGGACAGCACTTTGGTTGAAAATACTTTATTAGAAATTACACTGTAGAAAATCTATCAAAGTATATGATTTTTATCATCCCTTTAGTCAACAATCTCAGTATCTCAGTCCTGTTTCTCAGCTTACAAGGCTGCCAGTTTATAGGTGTTCTACCCAAGCCTGAAACCCATAAAATAATACTGAACAGGTCTGAAATGCCTTGCCTGGCCAACACAATCCGTTTTAGATTAGTATATATAGTTTGTTGTAAACTGTTTACAGAGATTGAAGTTCAAAGGCGACATTTTTATAAATGTTTTTGTTTACAGCCCGCTTTGGTCCATTTCAATTACTTTTTTGTCACTATATCTATTATAAAAACGTTGTCTGTGTCTTTGGCTGGCTGAGATCAACTCGTAGTGTATAAATGCATAAGTTATATATTTATCATATAAAAAGAAATATAACATTGACTTGTATACTTCAATCTAACAAACGCACAGCGTTCGTGACTCAGAAAAACAATAATACAAAATTGGCACTTCGTAAAATCTCTTCAGCTGAACTGGGAGTTTCTGTGGTAAGGCACTGGTCAAGAAAACCACTCCTTCCTTCTAAAAAGATTTGAGGTCACACATAACATTTTACGAATCTTATTTCCAGTTTTTCTCAATTTCCAAAACACTGATGAATTGTTTTCAAGAATAACAATCAAGTAAAAAAAAGTTCCTTTACGTTCAATAATGCCATATGCACTACCATATAGTATAATAATACTGATAAGACATAAGGCTGTTAATATCCAAAGGAATAATACTTAATTTTTCACATATTTCATTGTCTTTTGATGATCCGCCATCCTCTCTGATGTTTCCCCACCCTTGGTCACAAACAGTCTGTGAGTCCATCCATGGTCATATGACATGACCATCTAGCACAAGTCTACCCAAGGTGTTTCCTGCTGGTGCTCATTTCACAGTTTACTACAGCCAAGTTTAGTACTCCTCCCTACTTCCTCTGTGTACTCTAAAGTACACACTCATTTGCAACACCACACCCCTCACCTCCCTTACATCTCACTTACCTTGCCTAATCTGTACGGTCTTTGATATGTTTACTTCTTTAAATAAAGTAGTTTAATAGTTTAAAAAAATTATATATAATAAGCAACTGTTCATGCAGATATGGTATTTTTGGGGTATATTTATCGCCCTTCATAAAAAGGACATGATCATGTTAAATAGTCCACTGATAACTCCCTTTTATGTCTACTCAAAGACTTGTCTTTCACTGTTTTCAGAAACTACACGTCGCACAATGCCCTTGGTCATAGCAACATCCTCTATTGCCCTTTTTACAGTGTGCCCTCCTATATCGTCTTATAGCGACATGTCTGTAGCCCTCCTCTCAAACCTTTAAAAAACCTTGAGTTCCTTCACCTGCTCATGCCCTAGAATGACACCAGTAATTCTAGGGCATGAAACCCTACCTCTACCTCATACACCCTACCTCTACATTATTCCTTCATTATTGATCCTGCCCGTTTTCATTTGATTCCTAAACTGCCCTTTGTGTTTGCCGGTTTCTTCCCGTTTCTTCCCCCAGTTTTAGAGTTGTGAGATGACCTCCCCCTGACAGGTCTAATAGTAAGTCCCCAGGTGGGAGGGCATGTGAGTGGCTGGGTGCCGGGTGTTGGGGTAGATACCACCGGTGGGGGAATTCCAGTAGGGGTTGGGGGCAGCAAAGAAGCTGGAGGAGGTGACAGGTAGCGCTTGGGGGTGAGGCGTGACAAAGTTGACCTTCTGCTGGTGTGCATGATAGGTGCTCATGTAGGATAAGTCGGAGGGGTATTTGTACATGGAGGACTCTGGAGGGTGGGGCTGCAGGGCCTGGGCGATGCCGTGGAAGTCAAACTTGTAGGCGTAGCGCTTGCCGTGCACCTTGGTCATGATGTTCTTGTCGTAGTAGTAGCGCAGGGCGCGGCTCAGCTTGTCGTAGTTCATGTTGGGCTTGCTCTTCCTCTCACCCCAGCGCCTCGCCACCTCATCAGGGTCGGTCATCTTGAACTCACCATTAGTGCCCTCCCAAGTGATGCAGCCAGAGTTGGCGCTGTCTGACAGGAGCTCCAGCAGGAACTGCCACAGCTGGATCTGTCCCGAGCCTGCAGGCAGAAAGGGTGTCAGCACAGTCACAATTACTAATACTGGCTGGGAATCAAACCGCACTACGCCGACATCACACTGCACTTCACTTTCAAAGGCAATTTCCTTGAAGTTCACGATCGCATTCAGGGTAAATGCTACGGATGTCAGCTCAAACGTAAATTACCTTTAAAGCTCAAGAGTAGTGCGATGTCAGCGGATTGTGGTTTGTTTGAGTCCCGGCCACAGTCTGGACAGAGACATGGAATCAATATCGTAACAATTATAATACAGTCTGGACAGAGACATGGAATCAACACATAAAAAATGTATAATACAGTCTGGAGATAGACAGGTGGTCATCACCATAACAACTACAAAAAGATGTGTTACAGTCAACACCAGAATAACTACTCATAGCAAGAGTCACTAACAAACAACTATTTATATAAATGGTGCCTTTGTTGTAATATGAATATCTAAAATCCTTAATCTTGTCTAATGAAGTGATAATCACTTCCACCCACCCTAAAACTCACCGGGGTTTGCCAGCCTGCTGCTTGTGGGCCCCAGGATCTGGTAAGGATCTAAGAAGTGAAAAACATTCACATTAGTAGGATAAATATATTTTTTCAGCTCAGTCAACATCTATTTCAGAGTACTGTTCAAGCTTATATTTTACCTAGCTGAGGCCTCTGCTCCTCTGTTTTGGTGACAATGGTTGGGGAGGGCTGGGAACCTTGAGGGATAAAGTTCCCAAAATATTAACAGGGGGTTTCCCTGAGTGCAAAGGTCCAACTGTATACAGTGGAGAAATAGCTTCTTATCTTGAGGTATCCAAATTCCTGTTTTCTGATTGTGCCTGACCTGTTTTGTTTATGTTTAGTCTACAGGCTTGTAAAGATGTAGGCCTAATCTTTTAAATTCACTGTAATATACTTTTACACATTTCCCAATAGATGAAAAGCAAAGGGAGTGCCATGTTTTGACAAGGACCGATGTGCAGTACATTGTGACTCCTTACCTTTGGTGGAAGACACAGCTTGAGGAGCCCAGCCAGATCTTCTGGCTGCTTCATAAGCCAGGTCTGTAAAATATCATAAATGACAAATGAACCTGCTGCCTGCAGCTATGAACCTTAACCCCAGAGGGCGCTATGATAAAAACAAAAATATGCTGATAGGTGAGTGTATTTCTGTGGTTCACCTCATCAGTCTGAGGCAAGAGTTGTGGATTGCCAGAAACTTCCCATAATACAAGCGGCCCAAACACAGACACAACTACTGCAGTCTGGAGTATTATTTTAAGGGCAAGGGATGCTTGAGTTGAAATAAATAAATTAAACCTCTAAAACAGTTTTTGACAAACTTCTAAATACATCTTTGTTTTGTGTATTTGTACATGGGCATTGGGCAATTTGGAAAATGTAGTACTTTGTCTCCAAGGTATGTGGTTCCTTGTTTCTCCTTTACCCCTGTACCTTGCTCCTCTACAAGTGTAATTGGATGTGCTTACAGTATGCTCTTATGCCTCATCTACATAAACTTATAGGAGTGATGAATCACCCACCTGGCCTAGTGGAGAATCTGGGGGAGTTGTCAGTGGGATAAACAGGAGTGTTGGGGAAAATAAAACTCGCACCTCCTGCAGAGAGTGAAAGAGATGATCATTAATAAATGATGTAAATGATTACATACCCGTAATGACAACTTCGCATGACACAATTCCTGAATGTTCCAATTTAATTGCTTTGACGAATATCCATGTGGGGAGGGATTTCGTGCAGCACAGGGACAATTACAGCAGTATGCATCAACATTAGACTTTAGCACATGCTTTCCTCTATGCTCTACAGCCACAATGCATAACTGCACCAGCATACAATAACTTCTGCACCACATAACAAAAACACATTAGAAATAATAACAACAAAAGATACAATTTGATTACTTGATGCATAATCTGATAATCATATGAATACAAAAAAGCAGTGTGAATATATATAAAGAGTACACTGTATATACATAGGTGGGCACTGTGTGAGTGTGAGGATACTGTGGTGGCGGGAGCAAAGCCAGAGGTAGAGAAGGGGGGCAGGGGACTCCTTACCTGAGTTGCGAGCATGCATTAACCGCGGGGAGTTTTGTAAGGCTTTGTCAACATCATCGGAAGTCAAGTGAGGAAGTGGAGCTGAGAAATAAAACATTCTTTTGAAAAAGAGATGAACCAAAAAAATAGAACAGCTCAAAACAACCTATGATGTGCAAGGAGTGATGCGTTGGGGGGGAGGGGGGAGGGGGCAGCCATAACACAAACCATTAGCGATGCACTAAGGTAGGGGCTGCTCTCTGAACTGCCATAGAGGCAACATTCAACAGGCAAGGAGCGATACATGGAGAAAGAGTGGTGAGGAAATGGAGAGAGAGAGAGAGAGAGGGAGAGAGAGAGGGAGAGAGAGAGAGAGAGAGAGAGAGAGAGAGCTTGTAAGTAAGACAATGGTAGGGAGGGCCAATCCAAATAAACAGTTAATCACTCGTGCCCACATTCGTCCGTGAGAATCCATCGGTTTTCCCTCCTCCAGAGTAAATTCGGCGAGCGTGTGTACACATGAGGGGGAAAGAGAAGCAGCAGCCATTGCCAAAAACAAAAGGAGGAGAGGGGGATGAAAGGAAAGCTTGTGAGAGCTTTCTTCTCCCCCCCCATCACTAGTGTATTTTCCAGTCAAGCAGACCTCAAAGCCAAATCCAGCAACTATTTTTAATATAGGGCCAGCAAAAAACAAGTCTTTGGAGTGATGCTAAGTATGCCTATTGGCAATTCTCTCTTATCTTATCAATTTCAAACTGCCCACAGTATTTCAATGAGGGTGTGGGAACTGGTGATTACACTAAAAGTAATGTATAAGAAAAGGCCTTTCAAAAGATTTTCGTGAGACTCATGTATATCAAGAGCGCTTCAAGCACAGGATTGTGGAATAATGCAATGTGGGCGATATTTTGTGTATGTCATATGGTTCTGGAAATTTCTACATAGAAACACCATCAGGAGGAAGGATGAAAGTGGCCTGTTTAGGCCCTTGCCTCCTGTAAGACCCTATGATCTGTGAACAGTACATGATACAGACAACATCTTGGTGTCATTATACTCCTTATAGCATGCTCTAACATATGGAGTATTTCAAGATACTAAAAGAAAAATGTTAACATTAATTTATTCAACATTCAACATATTAATAAAAGTGCCCTTTCTGATTTTGTTCATTTTAAAACAATGTTTGCAACAATATACTCTAAAATTACATCAAATTTCCAGAGTGGGCTCTCTCCTAGTTTTGAAGTTATGATACATTTTATGAGCACCACCAACACAGTGAATGGGAAAATGGATTCTCTGCTGGTGATTTGCTGAATGTGCAATCCTAAAGGAGGGCTGTGATTGGTTAATGACCTATAACGTCAATGTATAAAATTGGTCTTCATATGAATATATTTTATGTTGAATATATGAACGTGTAAATTTCAGAATCTAGACATACTTCATATTTGAGAGCACACAGTACAATGGCAAAAATATGTTGTCTGTATTGTACGGTTCATGGATCATAGGGTCTTACAGGAGGCATGTATACAGCGGTCTAAAAAGGGCCTAAATCGGCCACTTTCATTATACAAATGTAAAAGGCATGTCAAACATTCTTCCTCCCTCTCTCTGGCATGGAATCACCCAGTGTTATACTGTACCTACATTTAGTCTGAATGGTGACAGTTTTTGGAACATAATGATGACACACAAAAATTAACAACACCCCTGTTCAGAAGGTGGTGGTACACATCACTAAACTGAACTCCTCAAGCTATCTGGCTTTCTCATTTCTCTGTCTGGCTGGCTCTATCTGTTTGGTTCTCCTCTTTCTCCCATCACTCACCACCTCTGCACATCTGTGGGTGAAACCGACACTGATATCAAACAAACAAACGCACAAGCAGTCACTAAGAGAAGAGTAATGGTTCATTGGAAAGTTCTCTGAACAATCAAATGGAACTTGGACTCAGAGAGAGCAGAGAGAGAGAGTGTCAAAGATAAACATAATCTCAAGAGTCTGACAAACCTTCTCCAATGACTATAAACAGATATGCTTCTTAAGATGGTTGCCAATGATGACTTTATTGATGTAGTGTACCTATTCCTCTTTAAAAACATATTATTAATTATTTTATTATTGTTACACTACTGCCACCATTACTCCTACTACTACTACACAGCTACCACTGTAACATCTACTGTTAACAACTTAAAACTAGAATGTGTGTGTGTATGCATGTGAAGACGCATGTGGACGACATGCACCAATGCATGTGTTGTAGAGAGGAGGTGAGGTGTCAGTGGACAGGAAAGCAGGTCTTGGAGCAGTGAGTCATTCAGCCAAAGCAGCAGAAGCAGCAACAGCAGGGACTCCTTCACCAGGTTTCATTCTAATCTGCAGTCAAGCAAAGTAGCTGAGGCCCTCTGGAGAACGTCAGTTGGATGCAGACTATACAGAGACAGGACTACTGAGGCCCGCTACAGGAAGGCTACATGATCTGCCCTAACTTTGACAAGCTATGAGAACTTCAATAAGTGCATCTCATACTCCACTTTCTCCTTAATCTAGGTAAGTCTGGTCCTAGAGAGCCATAGTGTGTGCAGGCCGTAAGACCAATATTTAAAGGCCATTAAGCCTGCTTAACTTATAACCCACCAGGACAAGTTCTCTAACCTTACCCCGGTATAGAGGTATAAAAAGATGGACCACCAGACCACAGCAGCCCTTCAATAGTACCCTTTGTAGCCTCTTTCTTTACTGCCTGCCATTGCATTGTGTTGGCCAGCTAGGGAAGGGGGGCAGAAGGCGGGAGCATGTAGAGGGAGGAGAGAGGGATGATGATGATGAGGAGGAGAATGAAGATACTAGACTCACTCTCTCTGAGGTAGTGCAGATGGGAGAGCAGGATGTCTGCGTTGTAGCTGAGCGTGAGCCTCTGGAAGTCCTCCTTGCACATCTTGCACAGGTCTTTGCCGTCCACGTTGTGGAAGAGAGCCATATCCACGTCCAGCAGGCCATACTCCTTTACTGCCCATTCCAGCCACTGGCGCACATGCTCCGTGGACCACAGCGTGGGATCTGCCAGGCCATGGACACAATATAGGAGGGGGGGGATTTGTGTTATCACCATGCAGGAGAGCTGGAGCAGGGAACTAGAGCAGTGGAAAAATGTATCCCACTCACAGAGAAAGGAGAATGGAGCTCACAGCAAACTCTTACCTTCATTCTTACTTATTTTCTTACAGTTCATACTTACTCCCATTCTTTATATGATAGGTTTGAGTGTACATTTGCAATGAAATTGGTTTTATTAACCAACATTTTCTAAATTAATTTAACATTTTTCAATTAAAATTGTCCAATGAAATGACTGCTGAGAACTGTGTTTAGAACGTTGACGCTCTCTTTCCCAGAGATCATACAACTGGTACCAAACATCCCACTCACTCACAGGAACCCACCAGTTTGGCACACCTTCTTTTGGCACGCACATAACAGGATCCAAAAACAGCTGACACATACAGAAACAAACCACACTGTCGTCTGACCCTCCTTTCCAGCCATATTTAGCAGCACCGGCCCAGTGTCCCAAATGGTACCCTATTCCCTCCATAGTGCACTATTTTTTAACAGAGGCCTATGGAGTAAACGGGATAACTTACACTGGCTCAGAGAGCAAGTAGCAAGAGGCAACGGTAACTCCGTGAGCATCCATCTCTACAGCGCCACGAGGCAAGGATCAGTGGGTCGAAAGGGGAGGCTGGCTGTCTGGCACTCGCAGTGTTTCCCCTTTGTTCATTTAGCAACAGCGGGCCACTAATCCTTTTTGTTATGGTAAAATGTTTTCAGTGTAAACCTAAACGACTAACATCAGATATAAAGTATGTAGAGAAAATAATTAACCTATATATTTTTTAATAACATCATCTTTGAGAACAGAAAATCACCAACATATTAACTAGACAGTCAGGGATAATCATGACATTAAAAAAATGTCATGGCATGGGGCCTCCATTGATTTTGTTATAATGTTTGAGTCACTCAGATAGCATAAGAACATGGCATAAGCCAATGCAAAATGTGTAGATTTTTTGAACATTTGCTATAAAACAGCATTTTTTTCTCTCAGCCCCATGACAAAATATAGTAGAAATGCAGGAAATGTAAGTAAAAGTTAAACGTTGTCTCTGCAGCCAGGAGGAGGGCCTCTACAATGTTTGGTTGGAGACCACGCCATTGGCCATGTCCATTACCACGCCCCAACCATGCCCACCACCTAAGCCCCATTTTGTTCCAGAAAAAAACCCTGGGGTGACATGTTACAACGTACAGTATATTTGTTGCAGTGGAGGCCCCTCAGAGGAGGAAGCGGAGGACCATCCTCTTCAGTGAATTTCATTACATTTTTATAGTAAAACATTTAAAAAGTTATCCTTTTAAATAAAACTATACTAAATGTATTCATGTCACCAAATAAAACACACTGTTTTGCAATGAAGGTCTATAGTAGCCTCAACAGCACTCTGTAGGGTAGCACCATGGTGGAGCCGGAGGACAGCTAGCTTCCATCCTCTTCTGGGTACATTGACTTCAATACAAAACCTAGGAGGCTCTTGGTTCTCACCCCCTTCCATAGACTTACACAGTAATTATGAGAACTTCCAGAGGATGTCCTCCAACCTATCAGAGCTCTTGCAGCATGAACTGACATGTTGTCCACCCAGTCAAAGGGTCAGAGAATGAAACTAGTACTGAATGCATAAGCTACAGCTAGCTAGCACTGCAGTGCATAAAATGTGGTGAGCAGTTGACTCAAAGAGAGAAAAAGGCAATAGTTAAACAGTTTTGAACAAATAAATATCTTCAAAAATGAAGGAGAGCCAAGAGAGAGAGAGAGAGACTTTCACTTTGCTACTTAGCTAGTAAATGCAGCTAGCTAGCTAGTTTAGCCTACACAAACACTCGGCTCAAACAGAGGAATGCTATGTTAGCTATGACTATCCAACACAACACTGGAACTCTTCCAAGTCAAGGTAAGCTTTTGGGTTGACACATTTATTGCCACCAGGGCCCGCCAGTGTAACTGCTAATCTGCTTATTGAACTGCACACTGTAACGTTACTGCATGATTGTAGCAGGTTTACTAACACGTTAGTTCTTCATTATTATATTTTTTTGCCCCCTTTTTCTCCAAATTTCAATTATGATCTTGTCTCATAGCTGCAACTCCCCAACGGGCTCGGGATCGGCGAAGTTCGAGTCATAAGTCCAAACCGCGCTCCTTAACACCCGCCCACTTAACTCAGAAGCCAGCTGCCCTAATGCGTTGGAGGAAACACTGTTCAACTGAAGACCGAAGTCAGCCTGCTGGCACCCGGCCCGCCACAAGGATTCACTAGAGCACGATGAGCCAAGTAAAGCCCCCCCAACCAAACCCTTCCCTAACCCGGACGACACAGGGCCAATTGTGCGCCGCCCTATGGGACACCCGGTTACAGCCGGTTGTGATCCAGCTTGTGATCGAACCCAGGTCTGTAGTGACACCTCAAGCACTGCAAGGCAGTGCCTTAGACCACTACACCACTCGGGAAGCCAGACTAAGGCGTTAGTTCTATTAGCTATGTTGACTATGACATTACTTTAGTGGCACTATGACATTACTTTATGGTGATAACGATGTAGGCTGTCTGTAGCGGTTATGATACGGTTTGGAAAGGTTTTTTCACCTAGTCACGTCTGATGTGTTGTGCATTGAAGTCCATCAGTGAAGAATCTAAAATATTAATGACCGTTCCACAGGTGCATGTTCATTAATTGTTTATGGTTCATTGAACAAGCATGGAAAACAGTGTTTAAACCCTTTACAATGAAGATCTGTGAAGTTATTTTACGAATTATCTTTGAAAGACAGGGTCCTGAAAAAGGGACGTTTCTTTTTTTGCTGAGTTTAGTCAAAATAAAGAAAAACCCTTGAATGAGTAGGTGTGTCCAACCTTTTCATTGGTACTGACCTGTGCACCTACATTGTAAACTTTAATTCATAGGCTAGGTTGTAGCAACCTCATGATGGGTATAGGGAAAATATGAGTATCATGTAGTAGCCTAAACCTATCGATGTTGCATTGAACTGGGTGAATGGGACATGAATGACACCCATCCAATAGGCTTTAATAGAAATAAGGCCATGGTCATGAGAATAATAAAAAGTGTCCTTCCTGATCTTAAACAGCACTGACTGATTTGTAGCATTTGATGCATTGAGTCTTTGGGGGGTTTTCAATTAGGTAAATGCAGATGGGCAACCCCATGCTTTAGCCTATTATTTAAAGCCGATATGTCGCATCAGTTTTGCCTGACAACTCAAACTGAATTCTTCCGCTGCTTTATCTTTTGCGACATACATCAGTCTGAGACTGCCATCGTTGAAGTTGTTTGTGGTGAGGTCAAAATGAGGGGTGTAGTACAAAACAAGTATCAAATCCAATGACAAACTTTCAAATAACCGTTTTACCCAAGTGTGTTCTGACTCTGGCACAACACATCAGTTTCTGGGACCAATCAGAACGTTTAGAATGTGTTTGCTTTCTCGAAATCGCTGGGGAGGTACTCAGATACAGAATCATTGCGGAGAAGAAACAAACATACGTGGGCGTTTGGCTGGAGCAAGGAGTGTGGGTAGCCAGGCAAGCATCAGTTGGGCTACAGGTTATAATGTTTTAAAAGGGGAAATTATATTTCAGATGGCGTCAACACCCTTTAGTTTTGGAGTATAATGCCTTTATAAAAAGTAACCAGAGTGACCGTCTCACAACACAATATTTTCCTATATGGCAGAGATTGTGGGTCGGGGACGGGGGGCGGGGGTTGAGGCTTCTTAAAATGCCCTAAGGGATGCAATGTGCATCATATAGGAACAGCTCTGTATGTATTTGAAGTTGAAATGATCTCCCCTAAGTCCCTATACCAAAATATCAGGAATGTGTTTCCTATACGTAGAGCAGAAAAGCCAGTTGAATGATGACCTCCCATTATATTCCATGAAGCAGTGTGTGCCTATTGTCCTCCTCTAACTAAACAGCAAAAACAGGATGTTCTTAACATGCCGTGTCATTGTCCTTGTCAGCTTCAGTTGAAGAGGAAGTTGCGCTACGCCAGAAAAACTGTGATACACAACCCCCAGATAGAGAATACAGTGCTGCGTGCCCTCAATGGACAGGTTTTTCTGTGGGGAAATTACTCTAAATAAGTTACTCTATGGTGTTTTTCCATTGGAAACATTTCTGTGACAAAGGCTAACATGGAGCATGATCTAGTGTGATCTTTGGTTTACCGGATGGAGAATGATCTAGTGTGATCTTTGGTTTACCGGATGGAGAATGATCTAGTGTGATCTTTGGTTTACCGGATGGAGAATGATCTAGTGTGATCTTTGGTTTACCGGATGGAGAATGATCTAGTGTGATCTTTGGTTTACCGGATGGAGAATGATCTAGTGTGATCTTTGGTTTACCGGATGGAGAATGATCTAGTGTGATCTTTGGTTTGCGCTTCATGTAATTCACAAAAGTGTAGTCCTCAAAACCCTGATGCACATAGGCCAGGAATAAAAAAAATGTATACATCAAGTGACTATGCATTGTCGATCGCTGACTTTAAATCAAAGAAAACCCTTAGTATGTCAATTTCATTCTGGAAAATATCTACAGTCATCTAATTTCAAAGGTTTTGGCTTTATTTTGGCTGCTTTACAGCCTTATGTGTGTTCCAGTCAGGATTCAGTTATTATATTCTAGGTGTGTGAATGGGGAACTGATAATAATACCTTTCTCCAGTTTGGCAGGGACTCACAGCCCCCTCCTTCACTCTGATCCTTACTCCACCCCTTTGGACCAGAACCATAGGAAACAGTCTAGACAATGAACAGCACACTCGGCAGCAAAATGCTGGGGCTTCTGTGCTGCAGATCACAGGAAGTCTCTCCTTGTGACAGATGAATGCACTGTACGTGAGAGACATGAGGTCCCCTTATCAAAGGCAGTGAGGGACCACATACTGGACCTGACTGACTGGGACTGGAATTGAAGGCTTCTTTAACCAGAGATGGCAACGTCTTGCTTCTCATTCCAAAGCG
Organism: Salmo trutta; assembly: GCF_901001165.1. Classification (NCBI taxonomy): domain Eukaryota; kingdom Metazoa; phylum Chordata; class Actinopteri; order Salmoniformes; family Salmonidae; genus Salmo; species Salmo trutta. The sequence goes on from NC_042971.1 coordinate 29,661,157, forward strand.
CGTCCTCTTAAGCTATGTTTACATGTGCATATTGATTATCATCTCAATTGAAGACAGGCGAGTCGACCCAATGTAATTGAGCCGATCCAACTAAGAGCTTCAGCTGTCTATAGAAAAGTGTTCTGGTGTTCAGATCACTGTGGTGTAATTTTGGGTGTTGAGCTGTTCTGTTACCTGCGGGAACGATGACGCGGCGCTCGTTGGTGGTCATGTTGGGGGGAGCGATGAGCTTGTCCTCCAGGTAGCTACTGTATGTGACGGGGGCAGTGCCCTCACCTCCGCTGGACAATTTTCTGTTCTTCCCCACACTGCAGTCATCAGGAGAGTTCCTGTCAGGACAGAACACAGAGTGATGGGGTCAGTCAAAAAGAGGCAGAGTCACCCATATATGGGCAGAGTCAATCCCAGAGGGGTGAAATCAACCACCCTTGCAATGCTCATCAAGAAATAGAATTAGAATAACTTTATTTTTCCAGTGAAGGAACTTCTTGTTCGGAGTGGTTCAAAAAGACTAAGGTTACAACAAAAAACACAGACATATCAGGCTACGCAGTAGACCCACTAGGCACAAATCATAGTCTCACCAGACATTCTAGCCTGAGGACAAAGTTACACAAATAACAAACATCTAGGACAGTACAATACAATATTGTGAACATCCATGTGTATTAGCCAGGACTTCCGTTGGTTAGCGATCTCAGGCTACCAAAACCAAAGAGTTTTGATTGCTGATATTGTAGCAGTCTCAGATGATCAGACTCGCTTTCCGTTCATCACACTCACGGCAGCATTCTCTGAGACCTAGGCCCTAACTGATAACACTACATTGGAACATCTGTTTATCAACTGTTTGTTAACCATTGGTAAACTGTTTGTTGATGATTATTATCTGTTGTTCATGTATTTATCACATGCATTCATGTTTACCCAAAAATCTCCCCATAACAACGCTAGCATGTGCCTCAATGCCCAAACAGAGGAGACGGTGTAATTGTGATTTCAACTCTCCTCCCACCACAGACTGCGAAACAAAGCAGTCTCAGATTTTTCATCTATACCAGCTATGGCTGCAACCTATGCCCGGCAGCTCTCCTGAAGCCACATAAAAAGAGAGGGATCTCCACTAAAATAACGTAGAGGGGAGGGAGTAGTGCCAGAGGCCCTGGACCCCATAAATGACCCCATTCCAAATTACTATTCTCCCCTTATTATAGCTGCTGATTCCCCCAGGGCGCGGTCAACAGATGGGACAGATTACCCATGGAATGTCATATAATTCATATCAACCTCCCTTGGCCAAGATATTAACCATTTTGCGACCATTTATTGGAATCAAAGTCATGTGTCAACCAACTGTTGGCCTCTACCGACCCAGCCTTGATGGAGAGGCTGTCCTGCCACGGGTACAGGCCAGATGCATGTGATTTGGGAATAGCTGTTTCAAAGTTAAGAAAAACACAAAAGTGATTTATTGTCAGATCTGGTGTTAGAGGGATTTTTTAATCCAGTCTTATTTCAATAGCGTGAATGCTAACGATTAATGTTAGTCCTACATTTTACAGTAACTATTCTACGGCACCTTCATCGAGAGAGGTTTTATATTTATTCTCAGGATTAACTGCCTGTAGTGCTGGTAGTCCCAAAGACTGTCCATTGACAACATGTCCATTTCTTTTGATCCAGTTTCCAGATTGGAATGTTAACATGAGACTTTCAACTGAAATTACCACATTGCTGCTGCAACATAGACCGTCTTAAATACCTTCGGTTTTTTTTACTTGGCAGAAATGCGGCCTGACAAAGGGGGTCTCTCTTACATGTGTCCATAAACGTTAGCAACTAGGCTGCAGACTCTAGAGTCAATGGGGTTCAGAGGGTCAACATGTAAAAAAATCAGGTGAATGCTTCACTATGAATATTTCAGGTGGAAGAAAATGGTCACTATCAGACAAATAGCACAACCTGAGTGATTGCCTTCCCGGAATATGGAACTCTCATCGTTAGGGAATCCATCATTAAGCCATAAGGATGTGATATCTGGATCTATGAGTTGAACAAGAGGTGAGAGACGTCCAAGGTGTGACTTGGGACTAAAAAGTCTCTCGAAATTCGCCTGATTGAAAAACATTCTACTAGTTTGAGTTTAACTAAAAAATGTGATAATATCATATTGGGGAGTATTAGGAGTGAAGTTTCAAGCTGTTGCAAAAGAACGCGTGATACTAAACTAGGCCAAAATAAAACTTCCAATACGAAAATGAAGTTGGGGAGAATTTAGATGGTCCAAATTACTATAAAAGGTACGCACAAAAAATATATTCTATCGCAACCATGTTTTCACGATCAAACAAGCCTAAAACAATTAGTTTTATAGAACATTTGCACACAAATCATAGTTCACATGCATTCCCAAAATGTAACGCTCATAGCCCATACTTCAAGATTTCTAATCATATTTCATATCAGTCAATGCAGCATTTTTTTCAACTGGAGAGGTAGACAACCAAATTGTCTTTCTGTGATCAATTTACACTTGATTGAGTTTAACAGTTTGGCCAGAAGATCATACTGCTGCAGCCTTCCCTAATTAATTGTGAAAGTAGGCCTATCTGCAGTGGCATGTATTCATGAATGCCATGGGAAGCCAGGCTTCACCAAATATTTGACCAATAAAAAAATAAAACTGTCTGTGTTTCGTCTGTGTTTTCATCATTTTACTTCAATTTGCAAATCATCTGAGTGAGGGAAACAACACCCTTCTGTCTCAGTACGTGTAGCCCAATTATCTGATGCAGTATGGAACAAAAGATGCCGCTGTAGCATTTGATTGATTGATGCCAGCAAGTATTTGGCCTCACTTTATAAAAACAATTGCAATCAGTGTTGAGCTGAGGTCAACTGTGGGTTGTCCTGGCGCAGCAAAACACCCCCAAGGGAGGCCAGTATGGAAATGGATTCACACCAACCAAATCACATCCTGAGCAAAACATCATCATTGTCAGATGTGTCAAAATGTGTCTGTTTCTGGTCTGCCTGTGTTGATGTCCTGCAGTAGCTAGGGTACTAAATTCTGTAGTATACTGTAGAATACTATACTAAACAATGTAGTATTCCTCGATCAGGTGTAGTTCTTACTACAGAATGTTGTAGTATACTGTAGAATACTATAGTAAATACTACAGTATTATCCGCAAAAAAACTATGACGTAAATACTCCAGTAATGTCTGCAAAAACACTACAGTCCGCAAAAACACCCTGCCTATTCCCCTCCCCATATCCCAATTTTTGCCACCCATAAGTAATAAACTTACATGCCAAGTTTAGACCACATATTGTGTTCTGAACTATCCGTTCAGACCCCAGTCCTACCTACCTACCTACCTACCTACCTACAGGTTATGGAAAATGTGCTCTTTTAATATTTCTCCAGTAGGTTTCCTCAAGGAGAAGCCTCCAATGCTATGTGAAAGATCATTTAAAAAAGGACTATAGTAAATACTACAGTAATGTTCTCAAAAACCCACCAGTAAATACTACAGTATAATACAAACAGAAAAAAAACACTACATGAATTACTATTGTATTAAAATGACGCCGAAGAGGATTGCTGTCATTTTACATGTCGGTAACCAATTGTGCTATTTTCTTAGTTTTTTTGCTTTCTTTGTAACTTATTTTTTTTACTTATTTTGTACATAATGTTGCTGCTACTGTCTCCTATGACCGAAAATAACTTCTGGACATCAGAACTGGGATTACTCACCACGAACTGGAAGAAGGTTTTTCCTTTAACGATTCTGACGAGAAAGATATACTGCTCTCCCTGGAACAGGCCCAGATCCCCGTCATTTGCGTGAAGAAAAGATGGAGGAAAACAGGACACAGATCGGGCTGTCTTTTGAGAATCCGTACGCAAGCGAGTAAACTCCCATTGCCATCAATTCTACTTGCTAACATGCAATCATTGGAAGATAAAATTGATGACCTACGATTACGACTATCCTACCAACGGGACATTAAGAACTGTAATACCTTGTGTTTCACCGAGTCGTGGCTGTACGACGACACGGATAATATAGAGCTGGAGGGATTTTCAATGCCCCCGGCAGAACAGAGAAGCTACGTCTGGTAAGACGAGGGGTTGGGGTGTGTGTCTTTTTGTCAATATCAGGTATTGCTTGCCTGAGGTAGAGTTCCTTATGATAAACTGTAGACCACACTATCTACCAAGAGAGTTCTCATTTATATTATTCATAGCCGTCTATTTATCACCACAGACCGATGCTGGCACTAAGACCTCACTCAACCAACTCTATAAGGCCATAAGCAAATAAGAAAATGCTCAATCAGAAGTGGCACTCCTAGTGGCCTGGGTACTGTAATGCAGACACATTTAAATCAGTTTTACCAAATCTTTACCAGCATGTCACATGTGCAACCAGAGGGGAAAACAACTCTAGACCACCTTTACTCCACACACAGAGATGTATACAAAGCTCTCCCCCGCCCTCCATTTGACAAATCTGACCATAATTCTATCCTCCTGATCCCTGCTTATGAGCAAAAACTAAAGCAGGAAGTACCAGTGACTCGTTCAATACGGAAGTGGTCAGATGACACGGATGCTACGCTACAGGACTGTTTTGCTAGCACAGACTGGAATATGTCCTCGGGATTCATCCAATGGCATTGAGGAGTATACCACCTAAGTCATCGGCTTCATCAATAAGTGCATCAATGACGTCGTCCCCACAGCGACCGTACCTACATATCCCAACCAGAAGCCATGGATTACACGCAACATCCACATCGAGCTAAAGGCTCGAGCTGCAGCTTTCAAGGAGTGGGACACTAATCCGGACGCTGACAAGATATCCCGCTATACCCTCAGACGAACCATCAAACAAGCAAAGCGTCAATACAGGATTAAGATTGAACCTTACTACACCGGCTCTGATGCTCGTCGGATGTGGCAGGGCTTGAAAACTATTACGGACTACAAAGGGAAACCCAGACACGAGCTGCCCAGTGACGCGAGCCTACCAGAAGAGCTAAATGCCTTTTACGCTCGCTTCGAGGCAAGCAACACTGAAGCATGCACAAGAGCACCAGCTGTTCTGGATGACTGTGTGATAATGCTCTCGTTAGCCGATGTGAGCAAGACCTTTAAACAGGTCAACATTCACAAAGCCGCGGGGCCAGATGGATGACCAGGACGTGCACTCAAAATAGGTGCGGACCAACTGGCAAGTGTCTTCACTGACATTTTCAACCTCTCCCTGACTGAGTCTGTAAAACCTACATATTTCAAGCAGACCACCATAGTCCCTGTGCCCAAGGAAGCTAAGGTAACCTGCCTAAATGATTACCGCCCGTAGCACTCATGTCGGTAGTCATTAAGTGCTTTGAAAGGCTAGCCATGGCTCACATTAACAGCATCCTCCCGGATACCCTAGACCCACTCCAATTCGCATACCGCCCCAACAGATCCAAAGATGACGCAATCTCAATCGCACTCCACACTGCCCTTTCCCACCTCGAGAAAAGGAACATGCTGTTCATTGACTACAGCTCAGCTTACAACACCATAGTGCCTACGAAGCTCATCACTAAGCTAAGGACCCTGGGACTAAACACCTCCCTCTGCAACTGGATCCTGGACTTCCTGACGGGCCGCCCCCAGGCGGTATGGGTAGGCAGCAACACATATGCCAACGCTGATCCTCAACACGGGGGCCCCTCAGGGGTGTGTACTTAGTCCCCTCCTGCACTCCCTGTTCACCCACGACTGCATGGACAAACATGACTCCAACACCATCATTAAGTTTGCTGACGACACAACAGTGGTAGGCCTGATCACCAACAACGATGAGACACCCTATAGGGAAGAGGTCAGAGAACTGGCAGTATGGTGCTAGGACAACAACCTCTCACTCAACGTGAGCAAGACAAAGAAGCTGATCGTGGACTACAGGAAAAGGCGGGCCGAACAGGCTGTACAGGGCATCAACAGGGCTGTACAGGGCTGGGGACAAGCTTCCTGCAATCCAGGACCTATATAATAGGTGGTGTCAGAGGAAAGCCCATAAAATTGTCAGAGACTCCAGTCACCCAAGTCATAGACTGTTTTCTCTGCTACCTCACGGCAAGCTGTACCGGAGCACCAAGTCTAGGACCAAAAGCCATAAGCCTGCTGAACAATTAATCAACTCCACCGGACTATTACATTGACCCCCCCCCTCCATTTGTTTTCTACACTGCTGCTACTCGCTGTTTATTATCTATGCATAGTCACTTCACTCCTACCTACATGTACCAATTACCTCTAACCTGTACCCCCACACACTGACTCGGTACCAGTACCCCCTGTATATAGCCTCGTTACTGTTATGTTATTGTGTTACGTTTTTATTATTTTTTACTTTAGTTTATTTGGTAAATATTTCCTTAACTCTTCTTGAACTGCACTGCTGGTTAAGGGCTTGTAAGTAAGCATTTCACGTTAAGGTCTACACTTGTTGTATTCGGCGCATGCGACAAATAAAGTTTTATTTGATTTGACTACCATTTTATTTTACTACAGTATTTATACTATAGTTAACTGTAAATACTACAGTATACTACAGTAAATACTACAGTATGCACTGTAGTGTTTTTTAGATTTTAGTCCGCATAAACACTACTGTGAATATTACAGTATTTATACCATAGTATACTATAGTATTTTTTTATGTAGGCAGCGCACTTTCTCTATTGCCTCCCACCCAATATGAGTCACCATCAGAGGCGACTTTAAACTACTGTGCACAGGGCCCAGACACATGCTAAAACACATTCAACCCACTCTATCACTATAGAGAGAGAGAGAGACAGAGATAGAGATATAATAATGAGAGGGAGAAAGAAAGAGGGTGAGCTAGATAGTGTGTGAGAGAGACAGACAAAGACAAAGAACAAACAATCCAAGGCAAACCTAGTGTAGAAGAGTGCAGGCGTCCCATCGGCCCTGTCTTGAATCTAACATTGTTCATTCTTCTACAAGTTTGGGTCGGCTAATTCATCTGCCAAGAGGTTGGGCTCCTGGGCCCACTTCACTTCCCATAAACCCTGCTGCTGCTCATTGAGGGTACTGGAGAGGGGGAGCAATGGAGGGGGGCATGGGAGTGGTGGTCCACACACCCATTAAATCCAGATAATGAGGGTTGTCTCAGGATCCCCGCTAGCCCCCACATCAACATTCCCCGCAATAATTTCCATCGCTGAGGCTATCTGTCACCCAGCTGTACCCTTACACCTCCCATTTCAAAGCCATAACTCAGGCTGAAGAACCCCATTGCCATTGCATGTAACGGGATCTTTAAAATTATCCACTCTAGAAACTGGACCAAACTCCTGGGATGCTTTGGAACACTCCGGGTTGAGCTTTGGGTCCCCAGATGCACACACACACGCGCACGCCTTCACACAGGCATACGGGTGTGCACACACATGCACCACGCACGCATGCGAGCACACACACACAGCTCCCGGCGTCCAAACACCTGCAGTGTTCCTCCCTCCAAACACACACATGCTGTATCTTTATTTGGCAGTGCAGTAGGCCTCCTTCTAGTAACCTAGTGAATACAGGGGAGGATGGTGGTGTGTGCAGGAGAAGCAGTGCTGTCTAAGTGTTGATCTCTGCTGTAAATCTTTCTCTGATCCCTGACTCATCATTAATTGGAACAATCTTTCCCGTGTCTCACCGCCAGATAAATAAGGCACTCTGCCGGGGTGTCTGTGGAGATGCCTGCTCCAAGGATTGGGGATGGCTGTGTAGGGATGGGAGGGCTGGATGGATGGATGGAGGGGGGGGGGGGGTTCTTGCGCGTGTGAGACGTTATAAATATTACTGTCTGCCCTTTTTTTGGAGGGGTACAGCTGTTTTGAGTTTGGGATTCAAACAGCAGCAACTCTGTCTTGGATTGGGACTCAGGCGGCTCTGCCTGTTGTTTTTTTCCCTCTGCTTCCTTCCCTCCTCTGAAAACGTCATTCAAGTTCCTCGTCTTTTTGGCAAGTAGTTCGGCTGCTGGCTGTCACTGTGTAGGCCAAGCAAGACTCTTTACTATTGATGGGTGGCTTTGGGTTTAAACAACAGACGTCCCTTTAACTGACTCTATACTACCGCATTACATTTTCTGCCCCCGTAATTCTAAATATTTACACTGCGAGTTTCGATTTCAGGCCGCAGCGACCTGCCTGTTTAAAGAACATTCATAGAAATGCAGACAATAGACAGGAAATCAAGGCCACAGGCAGTGCGGCTGCAGCACAGTGCACAGTGGACCCCAGGGTGTAGCACTGTGACCCTTAGGACGACCTGGTTCTTTGTTACTACACCCCTTGTAATGCTAGCACTCTTCAGAGCACACAGGATATGGGCCAGACATGTCCTACGGTATCATGTAGCTCAGTTGGATTACACTGTCCAGACAGATAAGTATATGTTAGGGTAGAACCTTAGGCAGGCCATCCTTCATTCTAAATGATATAGAATTTGCACGTAAGTGGGATCTTAGTTAGCAGATTGTAACAGGCTAATGTGATGCTCCATTAGCAGTTACAGGATAGGTACTGTTTGGCATAGCACAGAGAATTTTTGACCAACATTAAATTGGATACTATCTTCATTCTTGATTTGGCCAAACATGTGTCTTCTAAAATGTCCATGTCCAGTTGCAGGTGGTTCGTTTTGAATTGAGAAAATGCTCCTGAAAACAACTGTTTCCGGCGAGACCTAGTACCATGAAAAAAACAGCTAGCTGGAGCTCGTCTGAACGGTCGTCCTGCTATTAACTTAAGCTGATTGCTTAGGTTCTGCTCACTACAGTGTTGTCCGGTTAGAACACCATGTTGAGGCCCATTACTGTCTTAATTGTCACTACCACACACACACACACACATATCCTGACACAGCTGCTTCCATTGAAGGGTTTTAAATAGATGTGGTTCTACAAAAGGCGGAATAAACTATCATTAGGATCCATGCAGAGCAATACACAATAATGTAGGCCTACACCATTGTAATAATATACAAAGTCTACATGCAAGTCAAGGATATTATACCTACAAATGACTGCTGTAATATAGCATGCAATACATGGATATGTGACCCGATTCAGGAAACTAAGCATATGTCACAAGTCACGACTTCAGAGGAGAGCCGTTTGAACGTAATTTTTTTTTTTTTTTTATCAAAATGCGTTTTTTGGCAGAAATGCCTTCTCGAACATGTGAACTTTCATGTGCCTTATCCTCTCTAGGCTAGGGGGCGGTATTTTCACATCCGGATGAAAAGCGTGCCCAAAGTAAACTGCCTGCTACTCGGGTCCAGAAGCTAGGATACGCATAGTATTAGTAGATTTGGATAGAAAACACTCTGAAGTTACTAAAACTGTTTGAATGATGTCTGTGAGTATAACAGAACTTATTTGGCAGGCGAAACCCAGAGGACAAACCAACCAGGAAAACATTTTTTGAGGTCACTCTCTTTTCAATGGGTTTTCTATGGCGATCTAGATTTCTAAGGCACTTGCTTGCAGTTCCTATTGCTTCCACTGGATATCAACAGTCTTTAGAAATTGGTTGATGGTTTTCCTTTGTGTAATGAAGAAGTATTGCTGTTCAGAACGAGGGTCGAGTGAAGTGTACTGTTTGTTAGAGGCGCGTGACCTGAAAGCACTCTCCACTTTGTTTTCGTCCGGTATTGAACGCAGTCTATCCCGTCTTAAATTTTATTGATTATTTACGTAAAAAAATACCTAAAGTTGTATTAGGAAAGTTGTTTGAAATGTTTGGACAAAGATTACAGGTAACTTATGAGATATTTTGTAGTCATGTTGGGCGAGTTGGAACCGGTGTTTTTCTGGATCAAACGCGCCAAATACATGGACATTTTGGAGATATAACGATGGAATTAATCGAACAAAAGGACCATTTGTGATGTTTATGGGACATATTGGAGTGCCAACCAAAGAAGATCTTCAAAGGTAAGGCATGAATTATATCGTTATTTCTGAGTTTTGTGTCACGCCTGGCTGGATGAAATATGATTGTTTCTTTGATGGGGTGCTATCCTCAGATAATAGTATGGTTTGCTTTCGCCGTAAAGCCTTTTTAAAATCTGACACAGCGGCTGGATTAACAAGAAGTTTATCTTTAAACCTATGTATAACACTTGTATCTTTCATCAATGTTTATGATGAGTATTTCTGTAATTTGATTTGGCTCTCTGCAATTTCACCGGATGTTATTTGAGACAATACATTAGTGAACATAACGCGCCAATTTAAACTGAGGTTTTTGGACATAAAGAGGGACTTTATTGAACAAAACAAACATTTATTGTGTAACATGGAGTCCTGGGAGTGCCACCAGATGAAGATCATCAAAGGTTAGTGATTAATTTAATCGCTATTTCTGACTTTTGTGAGCCCTCTCCTTGGCTGGAAAATGTCTATATGGTTTTTTGTGGCTAGGCGCTGTCCTAACATAATCGCATGGTGTGCTTTCGCCGTAAAGCCTTTTTGAAATTGGACACTGTGGTTGGATTAACAAGAAGTTTATCTTTAAAATGGTGTATAATACTTGTATGTTTGAGGAATTTTAATTATGAGATTTCTGTTGTTTGAATTTGGCGCCCTGCAATTTCACTGGCTGTTGTCGAGGTGGGACACTAGCTCTACACACCTAGAGAAGCAGATAACTCTGAGCCTAGCGAGATGGAAGACACAGGGCCAGGAGCTAGAGCAGGAGGTTTGGTGTGTAGCACTGGGGGAGCTGACTGTTTATTGACTGAGGCTGACTCTAACTTGAGATGTGCGGGGCGGAGCCCTGAAGTCCGTCCAAGCACCCTGATTGGTTGGATGAACAGAGGTGTGAAGGGTGATTGACAGGGTTGCAGGCCAATCGGATTGAGTTGGCCGGCCTTTTGTACAGCTCCATTCATAAAATGAATACATTTCTTGCTCCATGAAGTAATCCAACAATGTGTTTACTACGATCTTGTCTATTTAAAATCTCTCATTGATCGAGACAGGTGAGTGTCATAATGACATGACTTTGGGGCGGACCCACCTGTCTCAATCAATGAGAGAAGATTTGAAATAGACAAGATGGTAGTGTATACATTGTTGGATTACTTCATGGTAAATTGTATTCATTTATTTTAATAACGGAGCATTTATTTAATTCAAACGAACCACCTGCAACTGGACACGGACATTTTGTTTGGCCGAATCAAGAACGAAGACAGTATCGCCAAGTTAAGGTTGGCCGAAAATTCTCTGTGCTATGCCAAAACAGTAACGGCTAATGGATCTGTCATGTAAAGCAGGTCCTTTTGTATTGGCTCACTGAGCAGATATTTCTGCAGTTGCTCAGCACTCCTGATATTTTACTGTAAAAACACTTTCTTCAATGACTTGACCAAACAGACTCATAAGTAAGTAGTTAGGTTTCAAACAAATTCAATTTTAATACAATTTGAAATATCTATCCAAAGAAACTATTAGTTTCGCATTAAACCAACATGAAAGTCAATGTAGAAGTAAAGTTAATGGTGGACTGCTGTACCTTTTGCCGTTGACCTGTCCACTGTTGCACTCCATCTTGATGGTGACGCGGGCGGGTGGCTGGGACAGCCAGTCCTGCTGGTGCACCCTGGGGCTCATCTTGGCCGTCTGGCCGTACTCGCTGGCCGACGCTGCCGTCATCTCCACCTTTGCGTGGTGGGGAGTTCCGTAGGCACACTCAAACAGCGACTGGTCCTCACTCACCACTGACAATGCTTCCTGTATGCAGAAAGAAAAAACACAGACACATCCCTCTTAGATCTCCATTACAATCAAAGCTTCATTAACTTGGTTTACAATCAACTGGTTCAGATTCATTAAGTGTGGATATTGGCATTAACCAAGTACAATTGATTGATTTGGGATCCTAGAGGCTCTGCAAACATTACAGGTAATGTGTGACCAGTCTGTGATTTAAACATTAAGCTCTACACACATAATGTGGTGGATATAATAGTACATTGCAGTCTGATGAATACCTCCTTGTGCGCTCATTGTTTTGGTGGTAAAATGGCAGACAGAATGACCCCTGGAAAGTGCACCTGAAAACTAGGCCCCCTAATTAGGGAGAGATTACCATGGCCAGTAAAAGTGTTCTAGTTTCACTCACATCTACCTGGGTTGAATTAGAGCACAGCACAGAAGTATACGTTATGATTAAACCAGCAGGGTGTCTACCAGTCCTTATAATACATAAAGTTGTCATTATACATTAATAATATCCACAAATGATCGCGAACATGGGCAAAGAGCACCAATATTAACCAATATTAACCAACCTGACCCTCTTAACGTAGCCTCCACATGCTAACCCTAGTAATCACTAACATTTCAGAGGCATTATGTCCAACCTTTCGTCTTCTTCACAGGACAATAGCTACATCTTGGCATCACAAAGCTGAGGTAACATTCACCCACAGCCAACCAGATGTGGATAGGCCTCCTTAAGAGTATGGCTTCTTCCAAGGTAACTTCCTGTTCTTTCTTTTTTTGGTGCCCCTGCTGGCCACTTTCAGTCTGTCGCCCAATGACTGCTTTAGGGGGTTTACACTTCTGACTTCACATTAAGTAGTCTGCACCAATGGCATTGAATTCAGTATGAATTGAATTAAACTTTTCAGGCTATCATAAATGTTCCGAATCTCCAAAGACTCTCACCCGATTTAGCTGTGAAAATAACTCAAGGCAAAGCAGGATAGTGTGGTAATGCACTGACACAGATTGAGAGAGAATCAGGTTTTGTGCCCAGGTATTTTTTAGGCTATTGGGTTGGATCAGGACATAGAGAGGATATTCTGTATTCATCTCATACACTTTGACTGGTACAACTGCAGAGGAGTTTTAGTATACCGCTCCATGTTCTTACAGACTGACAGAGACAGTGAAAGCATGTCAGGAGTTTGTTGTGATGTTAGGAGACCACAGTCCTACTAATAGGTGGTTATCTCATCACTGGGTATCCTCCCTGAAATCACAATGGTGTCAAGGCCTCACTCAGGTCCCCATGTGTCCTTGGACGCATCTTGCTCCAAGAAAGATTGAATCACATACAGCCCAAAACACAAACCATTGGAAAATGCCTGCCTAAAATATAACAACTATGTTTACAGTGCACAGTAAATCTTTAGTATTTTTTTCCACATTCAAAGACTAAATGCATGTTCTATCTGAGGGACTCTTAATTTGAAAATCATAAATGTTGATTTGTCTACTGTTTATACACTGCTCAAAAAAATAAAGGGAACACTTAAACAACACAATGTAACTCCAAGTCAATCACACTTCTGTGTAATCAAACTGTCCACTTAGGAAGCAACACTGATTGACAATAAATTTCATATGCTGTTGTGCAAATGGAATAAACAACAGGTGTAAATTATAGGCAATTAGCAAGACACCCCCAATAAAAGAGTGGTTCTGCAGGTGGGGACCACAGACCACTTCTCAGTTCCTATGCTTCCTGGCTGATGTCTTGGTCACTTTTGAATGCTGGCGGTGCTTTCACTCTAGTGGTAGCATGAGACAGAGTCTACAACCCACACAAGTGGCTCAGGTAGTGCAGCTCATCCAGGATGGCACATCAATGTGAGCTGTGGCAAGAAGGTTTGCTGTGTCTGTCAGCGTAGTGTCCAGAGCATGGAGGCGCTACCAGGAGACAGGCCAGTACATCAGGAGATGTGGAGGAGGTCGTAGGAGGGCAACAACCCAGCAGCAGGACCGCTACCTCCGCCTTTGTGCAAGGAGGAGCAGGAGGAACACTGCCAGAGCCCTGCAAAATGACCTCCAGCAGGCCACAAATGTGCATGTGTCTGCTCAAACGGTCAGAAACAGACTCCATGAGGGTGGTATGAGGGTCTGACGTCCACAGGTGGGGGTTGTGCTTACAGCCCAACACCGTGCAGGACGTTTGGCATTTGCCAGAGAACACCAAGATTGGCAAATTCGCAACTGGCACTCTGTGCTCTTCACAGATGAAAGCAGGTTCACACTGAGCACGTGACAGACGTGACAGAGTCTGGAGACGCCGTGGAGAACGTTCTGCTGCCTGCAACATCCTCCAGCATGACCGGTTTGGCGGTGGGTCAGTCATGGTGTGGGGTGGCATTTCTTTGGGGGGCCGCACAGCCCTCCATGTGCTCGCCAGAGGTAGCCTGACTGCCATTAGGTACCGAGATGAGATCCTCAGACCCCTTGTGAGACCATATGCTGGTGCGGTTGGCCCTGGGTTCCTCCTAATGCAAGACAATGCTAGACCTCATGTGGCTGAAGTGTGTCAGCAGATCCTGCAAGAGAAAGGCATTGATGCTATGGACTGGCCCGCCCGTTCCCCAGACCTGAATCCAATTGAGCACATCTGGGACATCATGTCTCGCTCCATCCACCGACGCCACGTTGCACCACAGACTGTCCAGGAGTTGGCGGATGCTTTAGTCCAGGTCTGGGAGGAGATCCCTCAGGAGACCATCCGCCACCTCATCAGGAGCATGCCCAGGCGTTGTAGGGAGGTCATACAGGCACGTGGAGGCCACACACACTACTGAGCCTCATTTTGACTTGTTTTAAGGACATTACATCAAAGTTGGATCAGCCTGTAGTGTGGTTTTCCACTTTAATTTTGAGTGTGACTCCAAATCCAGACCTCCATGGGTTGATAAATTGGATTTCCATTGATTATTTTTGTGTGATTTTGTTGTCAGCAAATTCAACTATGTAAAGAAAAAAGTATTTAATAAGATTATTTCTTTCATTCAGATCTAGGATGTGTTGTTTAAGTGTTCCCTTCATTTTTTTTAGCAGTATATTTCAAAGTTCTTCCTGTTTCTTCTCGTCCATAACAAATCAATGGGACCCCACAGTTACCAAGTCCATTAAACACCTATGACTAACACAAGCATACACCTTTTCCCACAAATGCCATGACGTGGCAACCTGTCTCTAATTTTCCCAGTATTGTTGTTAAATCCCTTTTGCCAAAACACTGTATTTTGGTTACAGTCCCACCGTTTCCTTAGTTCCTTCCTCTGTGCTCCTTAGCCCTCCTTAACCTGCCCCTCCTCTCTCTCTATTGCGGAAGGAGTGCCCCTTGAACATCTCGGAGTAAGAGATCCGCCCTGATCTGGTGACAGGTCAAGAAGCTGGCCTCAAATCAGTTAGGAGGAAAAGGAAGCCTTCTCGGAAAGCAGATTATTCTAGTGGGGACTGGTCTTCCCTGATATGTCAGCTGCAAACCACATTACAGAGCAGAGCAGGCCAGGCACATTGACCCTCACCTGAGAGAGGAAGGAGAGAGGGGGGCAGAGAGAGAGAGAGAGATGGAAAGGGATAGCAACATAGAAAGAGAGAAAGAAAAATAGAGAAAGAGGGTCCAGTGGTTAGAGATAGAGGACAGCAGAGCATGATATACATGAGGTGACCCCAGCCAGCATGAACAAGGGGCACACACACACACACAGCTTTTGTTCATCCAACACAAACAGAACAAAACCAAATCCACTCACAGCTTACAGTATGTTCAGCCATTATCCTATGTAAAAGATTATAAAGCCAGGAACCAACCAAAAAGCAACCAACTGACAGGCTAACTGAGAAATCCGTCATCAATCACAGCTGGGATTTTTGATAAACGTGTGGGTTAAAACCAATGAGTGGCATTTTAATGCAGTCAGTTTACATTGTGTCTGGGAAACAAGTTATGGAAAACACTGGAAAGTAGTTATTGGAAAATATTTGGCCGTCATGAAGCCAACGGGAATATGTGAGAAAACAACATGACTAAACTAGTGGAGAGCACAACAGCACAAGAGTCTGTCTTGCCCCAAACTCAGTACAGTGCATTCCTCTATGGCCCATTATCCCTCTTCTGAAGAAAGTGAGAGATTGTTTCACAACCTTAGTGTCCCGGGCCAAAGAAAATGAACATCGAATTAGGCAGGGAAGAAACAGGCTGCTCTAAGCCCAGTGTTCCAACTGAACACTGAATCCACCAGAAAATAAGTCATATAATGTATACGTTCAGGGAGGTCCTCTATGCTAGCATGTAGTGGAGTTCCATGGGCTGACACTCAAATGGGCAGCAACATGGCCTTCTGGGTAGGGAAATGAACTGGTGACCAGAGGGCAGCTGGTTCAAATCAGAACTTGAGCCCCTCCAAGGCATTTATAGTAGATTATCCTCCATAAATATTGAGCTTTATAAGTGGAAAATTGGTGTAGTACACTGTTAATTTCACCTCATATAATGCTGTGCAAATCACATTTAGTAACAGTCAAAATAATGTTAGCCTGAGCTGGTTTACAGTACTTTTTGGTGGCCATTTTGTAGTACAACATTCCTTCCAAAACCTGTCCCTTTAGCTCCAGTGTCTCCTGGGTAATTCTGACCATATAAAGTAACATACAGAGCCATAGCCACAGTGTATTAGTCCCTCTAGTCCTGTAGTCCCTCTCAATAAGGCAATTGGACTCATTCATGCAGAATGTCCCAGGAAGCCTTCCCAATGAGATATGGTGTGGTGTGGCTGCTCACAGGAAGCTCCCCTTCTCCCAGCATTTCCTGCATTGAAAGTTTCTGATAGTGCAGGAGGGGTATCAGGAGGTGGGGAGTGCACAAGAGGAAGTGCTCGTCCATCGGCATTTTGATTGTGGCCGAAAGACTTGAAACACTAATGGAGTTGATGGGCGGATGAAGAGAGGGAGAAATAGAGAGAAAAAGGGAGGGAGTGGAAGGGAGTACCTCCTACAATTTTTACACAGCAGGACAATGGGCAGTCAACCTTGCCGTAACGTCAGTAGTGCAGGTTAAGGCCTCACACTTCCCCCTCCTGCCATCGGGCGCATCAGTGATGTAGTGGAGGGTATATGCCGTATACCCGCTTAGTTTTCAGTGGGCATTGGGTATACTCACTTCCTAATCCCCACGATGCGTATCAAAATACTGCGCATAAATGTGCACCCGGCAGTAGGCCTACACGCAAATGTTCCAAAATAATGATGCTAATGATAGGCCTAACCTAGGGCTGTTGCGGTGACCGTATTACCGCCACACAGTGGTCACAAGTCATGAAAGCAGTCAAATTCAACGTGACCATTTATTCACGGTAACTAGGCTTCTCCAAGCTCAGATGCTGCTGATGGTCATTAGTAGCCTAACAAACTTGCTAACTGCCTGGTATTCAGCACTCTATTGTCCCTCAAATCACTCTGACATCAATGCAAATGTATTCGAAAATCAAAAACAGAGTGATAGCTTCTATTGATCCCATCAGCTTTCTATAGGCTAGGCCTACTATACTTATTTCTCAACTTTCATAATATTAAGCACATTGCTTATCTTTACAACAGAAGTATAGCCTACCTGACTGACACAGGAAAAGTGTCCTCCATTTGCTGTTTAAGTACATAGATGACATGTATTTTTTCCCCTTACCCTGTTTCGAGATGATAATGGTCCATTCTAAATCGGAACAAATTTCACACATATATTATTTTGTATTTGTAAAGACAAGATTAAATCAAGAATAGTCTGATGGGTGACAATATTAGCCTATCACAATTATATATTATCACTTGTGAATGATGCCCAGAGTAAATCAAGAAATAATACATTTTTTTTGCTACTTTGTCTAATCATTGTTGCACACCTCATGTAACGCCGCACTCTGGGCTAAGGGCACAATGGCTACAAAGGGCATGGATTTTTAGTGTGGATTACGGCTACGTAAAGGGGATGCCGCCAGGAAATTCGAGGCATTAGCAAGTGCTTGTCAAATTGAGAGACTAATGAAGTGTGTACAGCCTGCGCAAAAAAACAAAGCAGAGCTCATGCCTTTCAAGCACCTTTTTTCAAATCATCATTAGAGTCGCATCAAGCAGCCTTACAACGTATTAAACATCTAAACATATAGCCCAACGTTTGTACAACAACTCTTTTCTTTGTTAACCACTCAACACAGAACGGCCGCATGTGCGCACTCCCTCAAATCGTTTGGAGAAAATATCCTTTCTATTTTATTCAGCTTTGTTTAATTGTTTTCTTCATATTATAAAATAATATAAATGAATGCCACAGAATCCTAAGCAAATCTTGTCTGCTAAATGAGCTAGTGTAGCCCACAGCCATTTGGCATAGCCAGATAAGGACCTAACATAAAGACAACTCAGACTATGCTATTCTGTTCTTCTGAAATAGACTACATTTTCTTTATATCATGTTTATTTAGACCTGTCTAAAATAAATAATGTATTTATTGTGAAGGTGTAGGCTATATTACATGGATTTATTAGACTTTTCAAAATGCAGATGTTCCAAGGTCTGCAGCAGTGGCTTGTAGGCTATGTGTGGAAGCTAGGAGATGCTAAATGTGTTTATGTTAATAAACGGTCAATTACCGTGAGACTGACAGTTATTTGCTTGAAAATCACCACCTGACGAAATTTCGTGACAGCCCTAGCCTAACCATCTTCTGTTAGATGGAAAGGCTTTCCCAAAAACCTCAATTAAATGTTAACTAGCTTCAAAGTAGCCTATGCTTTTAATTAGCTGTTTTATGATTTTGATATTCTCTTGTGAAATCGATGATTTTTTACTAGATTTCCTGTAGTTGTTCATGTTGTCTGTCTAATTGTGTAATGACTTGGTGCTGCCTATCTTGGCCAGGACGCTCTTGAAAAAGAGATTCCAAATCTTAATGCGTCCTTCCTGGATAAATATAGGTTAAATAAAAAATAAATAAAATATGCATACCTGGCAGAATGATATCATGATTATTTGCGTCAATCAAATAACAACACAATGTCAAATGCAGGTAGCCTTGTAAAATAATTAGCATCCAATCACATTAACCGTTACTCTCTCACAGGAATTCCACTAACGGTCCGTATGTAGCCAAACGTAGCTGCTGCTCATTCTGTTTGCTCGATTAATGGTTAAAAAAAGTAAGGCCCGTGTCCATAGAGACACATACCAGCTCTACTGGTAGTACTGCTACTACCAGCTGTACTACTGCACATCTGCACCTGTCGACGACACAAGTTGTTCTGCTTCCACGAGCACATCCAATGCTAGCATCAGTAATTCTACATTTGTTGTTAGCCCAGCTAGCATGGACACTGACAGTTGTGAATCTGATGCAGCAGAAGAGCTACTGCCCCCTACTGCCCCCTAAAGCACCGAACAACAGACAGGGACATTGGACCATCGAAGAGGCGCAAATATGATGAGAACTACATTGATTTGGGGTTCACTTATAGTGGGAGTAGTGCATTTCCTCAGCCACAGTGTGTTATATGTGATAAAGTACTATCTCATAACTTGATGAAACCTTCACTCTTGAGCAGACATTTAGAAAAAAAAACATGCCAATTTGAAAAATAAGCCCTAGGAGTTTTTTGAGCGAGAATTAAGACGACTTTCGAGTAGTAAGACATGTATAAAAGCAACATATACCATTAATAAGAAGGGGTTAGAAGCGTCTTATATGGTGAGCTACCGAATGGCTAGGATAGGCAAGCCCCATACTATTGTGGAGGACTTCATTCTTCCTGCTGCTGTGGATATGACTGGGACAATGCTGGGGGAAAAGGCCCCAAAAAACTATACAGACAATTCCTTCATCAAACAACTGTTTCATGACGTATCAGTGACATGGCAGGAGATGTTTTTAACAATTACTGCTTTGCATACAAGACAGTGAATTATATGTGTTACAGCTGGATGAGTCAACAGACGTGGCGGACCTGGCACAGCTCCTGGTATATGTCCGTCCCGTTTATTGGGGGTTAATTAAGGAAGACATCCTCTTCTGCAAACCACTGGAAACTAGGACAACTGGAGAGGATATTTTTAAAGTACTGGACAGCTTTGTGACATCAAATTGACGTTGGTGGTCAAGATGTGTTGGTATCTGTACTGATGGCGCAAAAGCCATGACAGGGACACATAGTGGAGTGGTAACGTGCGTGCAAGCAGTTGCTCCCAACGCCACTTGGGTACACTGCAGCATCCACGAGAGGCTCTTGCTGCCAAAAGAATGCCTGACAGCTTGAAAGACGTTTTGGACACTACAGTGAAAATGGTTAACTTTGTTAATGCAAGGCCCCTCAACTCTATTTTCTGCACTATGCAATGATATGGGCAGCGAACCTATGAATTTCTGACTCTGTTGACAGCCTCATTTAACTGTTTCAATAGTGATGACCTTTGCAACCACGTACCTATGTGAGAGTGGATTCTCGGCCCTCACTAGCATGACAACTCAATACAGGCACAGACCTGTGTCTGCAGAGTTATGTGCATCCTTTCAAGCACACCCTTCTCATTAACCAGTGGTGAGTTATTCACAATTTTCAATGAACAAATAAGGTTTTATATGTAAGATGGTTAAATAAAGAGCAAAATTATTGATTTTATTATATTATTATTTGTGCCCTGGTCCTATAAGAGCTCTTTGTCACTTCCCACGAGCCGGGTTGTGACAATAACTCACACTCATTCTTATGTTTAATAAATATATCGTATAGTGTATGTGTGGCCGGCTTACAATGATGGTAAAAAACAACATTTCAGAGTGCGCTGACCCTGGTGCTAGAGGGGGTACGCAGCTGGAGGTTGAATGTTTGAAGGGGTACGGGACTATAAAGAGTTTGGGAACCACTGCTCTACACTATACTTGCTTGTTTTCTCACATAAACTGAAATTATGCGAACTATTAGAATCTTAGCACCCAGGAAATGGCGGAGCGATTTCTGCATATTGTTATGGACTTAGAAGATCAAATGTTGTTGTTTTTCTATTAAAAAAGTGTGACTTTGAGGGCAAACCTATGAATTTCTGACTCTGTTGACATCCTCATTCATCTCTTTCAATAGTAGGCATACTATTAGCCTACTTGTACAGTACAGCTTGGGTTGGCCTGACTATGAAAGACCAATACGGGAATGATAATTTTTTGTCATTCAGAGTGTATGTCACTGTTTCTCAAATCATTTTTTTTAAAGGGCTCCTTTCCTTTGCCGGGTGGGCCCTTTTTAATGTTTTTTTATTAGAGTATACCCATATGTCCAGACTACACTACACCACTGGGGGGCACCCATTCTGGATGTTGTTTTAGCAACCCCCACCCTGATTCCACCAAAGATGGTGGATGAATGAAGATGTCCAACTCAGGCTGCTTACCATTGAAAATAAATATCAGTTCTGGTCTACTTAACAAGGTGAGTCTCCCATAGGCACCAGTGCCTTAGCAGCTGTGTCTGGTCTGCTTAGTTCATTGACTGTATATGAACCCTACTATGACTTGACAGAGACAAACCTTACTAGTCCAAAACACAAGATACATTCTTCTTAAAACAGGAAGATCTCCTGTGTTACATTTCCACAAAAGCCATAGAAAAGCAGTATGGTCTGTACATTACTGCTGGAAAGAGTGTTTTGTTTCAGAACAGAATGAATGTTGTTGCATCATCGATGTCCTATGATGAATAATTTTCAGAGGTCTTGATTTTATTTATTTTTTATTTCACCTTTATTTAAAACCTGTCTGGGCTAGGGGGCAGTATTGAGAATTTTGGAAAAAATATGTTCCCATTTTTAACTGCCTCCTACACCAACTCAGAAGCTAGAATATGCATATTATTGTTCAGGTTTGGATAGAAAACACTCTGAATTTTCTAAAACTGTTTGAATGGTGTCTGTGAGTATAACAGAACTCCTATGGCAGGCAAAAACCTGACAAGGTTTCAAGCAGGAAGTACCCTGTCTGACAAGGAGTCGTGCGTCTTACATCTTTTTATTGAAAAGTAAGGATCTTAGCTGTAACGTGACAATTCCCAGGGCTCCGATAGGCTCTCAGAGCCCGGGAAATAACTGAAGGTTTACGAGGGAGTCTCAGGCTGAAACACATTATCACCTTTTGTAAGTGGCTGCTCCGAGGACCTTTGAATGAGGCGCGTGCATGAGTCGCTCCTGAGGAGAAATTTTATTCGGCTGTTTAGGCTCAATGCATACTCCCGGTCGGAATATTATCACTTATCTACGAGATAACTGGCATAAAAATTGGTTTTAAACAGCGGTTGACATGCTTCGAAGTACGGTAATGGAATATTTAGACATTTTTGACACGCCAATGCGCCATGCGCGGGACCGTGAAGAAGCATTCTGATAGTGTCTAGAACTCACGAACAAAACGTCGCTGTTTGGATATAACGATGGATTATTTGGGACCAAACCAACATTTGTTATTGAAGTAGAAGTCCTGGCAGTGTATTCTGATGAAGAACAAGCAAGGTAAGAACATTTTTCTTATAGGAAATGTGATTTTGGTGGAGGCTGACCTGGGTGGGTATCTAAATAGCTAGCCCTGTAATGCAGGGCTATGTACTTAGATTATTGCAAAATGTGCTTCATCCGAAAAGCTATTTTAAAATCGGACATATCGAGTGCATAGAGGAGTAATGTATCTATAATTCTTAAAATAATTGTTATGCTTTTTGTGAACGTTTATCGTGAGTAATTTAGCAAACTGTTAGTAAATTCCCCGGAAGTTTGCGGGGGTTATGCTTTTTCTGAACGTCACATGCTAATGCAAAAAGCTGTTTTTTGATATAAATATGAACTTGATTGAACAGACATGCATGTATTGTATAACACAATGTCCTAGGTGTGTCATCTGATGAAGATCATCAAAGGTTAGTGCTGCATTTAGCTGTGGTTTGGGTTTATGTGACATGATATGCTAGCTTGAAAAATGGGTGTCTGATTATTTCTGGCTGGGTACTCTGCTGACATAATCTAATGTTTTGCTTTCGTTGTAAAGCCTTTTTGAAATCGGACAGTGGGGTTAGATTAACGAGATTCTTGTCTTTAAATAGCTGTAAAATAGTCATATGTTTGAGAAATTGAAGTAATAGTATTTCTAACGATTCAAAAATCGCGCCACTGGAATTTCAGTAGCTGTTACGTAGGTGGGACGAAATCGTCCCACATACCCGAGAGAGGTTAACCAGGTAGGCAAGTTGAGAACAAGTTCTCATTTACAATTGCGACCTGGCGATTTGGCAGAAACACATGTTATTGAGAAAGAGACGGAGCTGTTGCGTGTGGGACAGACCACTTGTGATGTGTGAAATTATAATACAGTGTGAAACTTGGCTGTGGCCCACAAACTTGGCTGTGGCCCACTGCAGTTTGAAAAATTATGGGTGCATTTATTTCCATAGGTCAGTGACAAAGTTTGGCCACAGCCTCAGACACAAAGCCACAGTGCTACAGAGATTGGTTGGCCACAACTTCCTGTATTCCCCTCTGGTATGTGCATTACACACACACATACACGGCATCTGCATTGTTTGTCTCAGTTCTGTCCGCAGGCGGGCATGATAATCTGTTTTGTTTGTGTCCTGATATCCTGTGGTTGACTCAATGAATCGATGACATACTTTTCATTGTGAAATCTTGTACAATGTATGAAGTTAGTTCTTATTTATTTTTGTACATTGAGGACTAAAGAAGTGGCTATGGACTAACACATTTTGAACCATTTTTATTTTTTTTCCTTTTCAAACAATAACAACCATGCAAAGTTAACAGGTAGGTCTACCATGAACATTTTTGATTGGTTAGGGATAAGATCTGTTATCTGAATGATATAAAAAATGGCCCTCCAAAAATGTTCCCTTGTGTTCTGTGAACATTTCTTACTAGCTGTGTACTACAGTCTACTAGATACTAGAGGCCCCAACTCACTGGCCTCAGAAAAAACACTGTTTAAGACTATAGACTGTCCACTAAGGTTGGGTGGTATACCGTATATGCTATATATACTGTATATACCGTATCCTGGGGTATTTCGAAATTCCCTAGGTATGATTTTCCAATAGTGTCAATACGTTTTTTTAAAGTATTATATATATATATATATATATATATATATATATATATATATATATATATTATTATTATTATTATTATTTTATATATATATATATATATATATATATATATATATATATATTATTATATATATTATAAATATATATATTTATACTTTTTAAATAAATAAATAGTTGCAGATAACCTGTTTAGGATAGGGGGCAGTATTTTCACGGCCGGATAAAAAACGGACCCGATTTAATCTGGTTATTACTCCTGCCCAGAAACTAGAATATGCATATAATTATTTGATTTGAATAGAAACAGTTTCTAAAACTGTTTGAATGGTGTCTGTGAGAATAACAGAATTCATATGGCAGGCCAGAATCTGAGAAGATTCTATATGGGAAGTGCCCTGTCTGACCATTTCTTGTCCTTCTATAGCCTCTTTATCAAAAATAGAGGATCTCTGCTGTAACGTGACCTTTTCTAAGGCTCCCATAGGCTCTCAGAAGGCGCCAGAACATGGAATGATGACTCTGCAGTCCCTGGGCAAAAAACAGTAGGGGTTTTGGAAAGTGGTCGTTCTGAGAACAATGACACTGGTGCGCGCGTGCATGTGAAGACTCCATTTTCTATTTTCAGTGTTTGAATGAAAACGAGGTCTCCCGGTTGGAATATTATCGCTATTTTACGAGAAAAATCGCATAAAAATAGATTTTAAACAGCGTTTGACATGCTTCGAAGTACGGTAATGGAATATTTTGACATTTTTTGTCACGATATGCGCCGGCGCGTCACCCTTCAAATAGTGTCTTGAACGCAAGAACAAAACGCAGCTATTTGGATATAACTATGGATTATTTGGAACCAAAACAACATTGGGTGTTGAAGTAGAAGTCCTGGGAGTGCATTCTGACGAAGAACAGCAAAGGTAATCCAATTTTTCTTATAGTAAATCTGAGTTTGGTGAGGGCCAAACTTGGTGGGTGTCAAAATAGCTAGCCATGATGGCCGGGCTATCTACTCAGAATATTGCAAAATGTGCTTTCACCGAAAAGCTATTTTAAAATCGGACACCGCGATTGCAATAATTGTTATGTTTTTTGTGAACGTTTATCGTGAGTAATTTAGTAAATTCACCGGAAGTTTTCGGTGGGTATGCTAGTTCTGAACGTCACATGCTAATGTAAAAAGCTGTTTTTTGAAATAAATATGAACTTGATTGAACAAAACATGCATGTATTGTATAACAATGTCCTAGGAGTGTCATCTGATGAAGATCATCAAAGGTTAGTGCTGCATTTAGCTGTGGTTTTGGTTTTTGTGACATTTTATGCTAGCTTGAAAAATGGGTGTGTGATTATTTCTGGCTGGGTACTCTCCTGACATAATCTAATGTTTTGCTTTCGTTGTAAAGCCTTTTTGAAATCGGACAATGTGGTTAGATAAAGGAGAGTCTTGTCTTTAAAATGGTGTAAAATAGTCATATGTTTGAAAAATTGAAGTTTTTGGATTTCTGAGGTGTTTGTAATTCGCGCCACGCTCTATCATTGGATATTGGCGAGGCGTTCCGCTAGCGGCACATCTAGATGTAAGTTGTGCACTAGATAATAGATAAAGCAGATCTCGTTCATTATTTTGCCTGTTAGATAACTAGATAACTATGAAGCTTGCCGGTACTAGTTTCCCAAAACAACTGTTCAAGCCAGTCATGTGTGTTTGTTTACAAAGAAGCACAACGGGCAAACTGGGAGCACTCCTGCAGCACAACTTAAGTGAGGTGATCAAAATCAAATCAAATCAAACTTTATTTGTCACATGCGCTGAATACAACACGTGTAGACCTTACCGTGAAATGCTTACTTACAAGCCCTTAACCAACAGTGTAGTTCAAAAAGAGTTAAGAAAATATTTACCAAACTAAAGTAAAAAAAATGTTTTATCCTCAACACAGGGGCCCCTCAGGGGTGCATGCTCAGTCCCCACTTGTACTCCCTGTTCACCCTTGACTGCATGGCCAAGCACGACTCCAACACCATCATTAAGTTTGCAGATGACACAACAGTCGTAGGCCTGATCACTGACAACGATGAGACAGCCTATAGGGAGGAGGTCAGAGACCTGGCAGTGTGGTTCCAGGATAACAACCTCTCCCTCAACGTGATCAAGACAAAAGAGATGATCGTGGACTACAGGAAAAGGAGGGCCGAGCACGCCCCCATTCTCATCGACTGGGCTGCAGTGGAGCAGGTTGAGAGCTTCAAGTTCCTTGGTGTCCACATCATCAACGAACTATCATTGTCCAAACACACCAAGACAATCGTGAAGAGGGCAAGACAATGCCTATTCCGCCTAAGGAGACTGAAAAGATTTGGCATGGGTCCTCAGATCCTCAAAAAGTTCTACAGCTGCACCATCGAGAGCATCCTGACTGGTTGCATCACTGCCTGGTATGGCAACTGCTCGGCCTCCAACAGCAAAGGCACTACAGAGGGTAGTGCGTACGGCCCAGTACATCACTGGGACCAAGCTTCCTGCCATCCAGGACCTCTATACCAGGCGGTGTCAGAGGAAGGCCCTAAAAATTGCCAAAGACTCCAGCCACCCTTGTCATAGACTGTTCTCTCTGCTACCGCACGGCAAACGGTACCGGAGCGCCAAGTCTAGGTCCAAAAGGCTTCTTAACAGCTTCTACCCCCAAGCCATAAGACTCCTGAACAACTAATCAAATATCTACCCGGACTATTTAAATTGACCCCCCCCACCCCAACCCCCATTTTTAACACTGCTGCTACTTTCTGTTTATTATCTATGCATAGTCAATTTACCTACATGTACATATTATATGAATTACCTCGACTAACCTGTGCCCCCACACATTGACTCTGTACCGGTACCCCTGTATATAGCCTCGTTACTGTTATTTTATTGTTGCTCTTTAATTATTTGTTATTTTTCTAGTTTCTTCTTTTATTAGAATTGTTTCATTATCTTAACACTTATTTTTCTTAAAACTGCATGGTTGGTTAAGGGCTTGTAAGTAAACTGTAAGGTCTACACCTGTTGTATTCAGCACATCTGACAAATACAATTTGATTTGATTTGATTTGATTTTTTTTTATAGCAATCCATAAAATATGATGTATCTCCATCAGGTACAAACCAGAAGAAGCATTGATAACTGGAATTAACCCTGCCAAAGTTAACAGGGGGAGGTCGACGACAAAGCAGCCTGCTTTAGAACTGTTTTAACAATGTTTTAACATTTCTAAATCAGTTCCACACAAAGCCAGCCAAAGCACCAAGAAGGAGTTTATAAACAGCGGTCACACTCCTTTCTCCCTGGGACCTCAACTGAACCGCAGAACCAGTGCCACAATATAACAGGTCACAAAGGAACAAGCTCCCTCTCCAAACATTTGGATTCTACTCCCAAACTGCAACTGTTTACATCCAATGCCAGCAAGACAGCTGATTATGTAATTATTGCTTCCCTGCCTTTGTTTTATTGTTCACACTGTGTTTAGGATCAGGTTGTAAACATCTTTGTGCTGACACTGGCAGATGCACTAGAGAGTGGAAAGCTTAGATGCCGTGTTTAATTAAGTTTCCAGGTTACTTAGACACCCTAGCCAGTTTGTTCAGTATGTGGTTGAGACATCAATTGCGTCTTTCCTCCTCTGTCCATTGTCTTATAAGTCTTCTTACAGTAACTACACAAAGCTAGTTACTTGATAGACTAGGATAGCCATATCAAAGTATTAACTATTTACTACTACAGTATTTACAACTATTTACAATTAATTTAGATTTTGATGTGAACATAGGCATTAATGCAACAATAGCATGACAAAGTCTTCAGAAAATGTAAACCTCCAATAATTTTCAGTTTCTTCAGAACGGGATTGCATTTTTCAGTTCAAAGCATCATTTTCTTAGATGGTTCTTTGACAAATGCAACAGATTTTGAAAATATTTGTACGAAAATGTGCAAATCTCAGAAAACATAGAACATATCAAACTGCATGACTTCGCTGAAACAAAATAGAGAACAATACAAATTATTTTATTTTTTTTGGTAAAAATATCACATCAAAAATATTTTAACTTAAATAGTGGTGTCCCTCTAAATAATAATGGATAAAAATGTAAAGTCTGCTTCATTTGTTTAAAAGACAAGCCAGCTCAAATCACTTTAGTATCCGAAAGAATGAAATCGCAGATTTTGTCATTACCCTAAAAAAAAATTTAAACAGTGCAGGCCAGCCGAATAGGAAAAAGGACATTTGCAAAGAAATCTTGTCGTACCACTATGGCAGAAGGGTGTTACCCCTGCCTGTTTGGTAAATATTTCTGTACAGTGCCACACAAACTAAAGACAATGCCCAAGCATTACAGAAAATGACCAATAAAATCCCAAAAGTTTGCGAAAACGTTCTAAAATGGATTTACCTTGATGGTGCTGGCCATATTTGTTCAGGACCTTTCAATCCTGGAAAAACACAATGGTATAAATTTGAATATAATTTTTTTCTGGACAGCAAGCTAGTTGAGGTTCCACTAAGCGTCGTTTGGGGCAGATGAGATTGTGCTAACGTTGGGAAGTGAAGTCAGCCAATAGCAGGAAGAGGTTTCTATTGGTTCTGGCCACCGCAACTCGAAGAAACAGGATATTTGGGAGTGAGGAGATAAGAAGTGTTAAAAAAAGTTGTTATTCTTGATGATGTGTGTTTAGAAGTTTTATTTTTTAGTAAGGAGGGGTAAGGTTGTAGGGGGGAACTAGCCAAGAAGGCTGATCTGAGGGGGTCTCTACTGACACAGGCAGGTGCGAAGTGTGTGTCTGTGTGTGTCTCAGACAGACATAAACCCATGACAGGATGCAGATGTCTGATCCTACGGTCCATACTTGACACGCTTGCCTGCCATGAGCCTCTCTAGAGGCCTAACAGTTGAGGATAGCTACATTGAGGACGTCAATAACCTTGGCACAGAGCACTCAACACTTTCGAGAAGCTCATTTCACCACTTTTGAACAAGGGACATTTCAACATTACTACACACTTTTTTTAAATCAGGTTTTTATATACTCTACTTACATAAACTCAATTGAGTAGCATGTCAGGTCACATTTATGCCTCAATTTAGTAGACTACCTGCATAATAAACAGAACAACTGAACATCCTCACAATGAATTCAAATCTAATCAAATCAAATGTTATTTGTCACATGCTTCGTAAACAACAGGTGTAGACTAACAGTGAAATTATTACATACAGGCCCTTCCCAACAATGCAGAGAGAAAGAAAATAGTGAAATAATAGAAAAGTAAAACATAATAAAAGTAATAATAAATACTCAATGAGTAACGATAACTTGGCTATATACATGGGGTACCAGTACCGAGTCGATGTGCAGGGGTACAAGGTAACTAAGAATAATAAATGACAGATAATAAACAGTAGCAGCAGCATATGTGATGAGTAAAAAAGAGGTTTGTGCAATTAAATGCCCAGTGCAGTCAAAAACATGATGTTCTTATTTTTTATATATATTTCCACACTATGAGGTTGGAATAATACTGTGAAATAATGAAAATGATGATAATGCCCTTTCAGTGTAAGAGCTGTTTGAAAATACCTGTTTTGATGGGATGGAGTTTTGGCCTGACTGGGGACATCACCAGGTAGTAAATTAGTTAATAGATCGATACAAAACAGAGTTACAAACCTTTCTGCCAATAACAGCTAGTTTCCAGTTTCCAGTTTTTCCCCACTCAGACCATTCCCAGAAAGTCCTAGCAAAATTCTTGCTTGAGAAATGTATCTTTGCTAAGAAGCTATTTGTTTATTTTTGACTATTTTAATTGAAAACAGTCACAGTAAGGTTCTTAATTGTAACATAGAAATGATTTGATATTTTACCTTTAATGGTAATTGAATAGAGAAAGGGATGTGAGCGGCTCAGCCCCTCCTTTCTTCAGGAGGGTCTGGTTGGGTCTGAAGACTAGAGGTGAGAAAGCAGCAAAGCTGAGCAGCCCTGATAAGGAGGTGGAGTCAAGGAGCAAGTAAAGGAGAGGAAATCAGAGCGCAGCCTGACATCCTGCTGCCGACCTCTGTCAAAACACTTGTGACTAACCACCCCTGGTCCTGTACGCTGATTACACGCACACACACACACACACACACACAAAACAGGCGGGGGCATACCCAGCTGCACTGTGACCTCTGACCTGAGACCACTCTCAGGTGTGCGGTAGAACCACGGTTCAAACCTGCAAGCCCTACACTCAGTAGGACTCCAATCTACTGACCGCAGTGGTTCTGTGGTCCGAGACAGCACGACAAGAGTTCACATTGCATTGTAAACCGACTGTGGCTTTGCATCATATCAGTTACAAAGAGAGGAAGTGGCTATGACAAGAACAGTGTTTTCTCTATTTTTAAAGGAATTTAGTAATTTAACACCTGATATGTGACCACTATCTGCTATTGAATACAAGTCTGTTGTTTTTGCAACAAATTGAGTTTGGGAGGGGGAAAAATACATTACCTGTATTATTTTGTACCAAAACCAACAAACACATGATAGCACTTTTAACTTGTGATTTCAAGTATTATTGATGGGTGTGCATTTTGTAAGACTTTGAAATGTTGCAAATATTTTGCATTGTCTTTCAACAGATGATCACAAGATAACATTACATCAAAGAAGAGCAGGAAGAGAAAAATCCATCAAAAGATCAGAAAATGTTCTAGTTATCAAAAAGTTTCTGCTTCTCTCTCTCTCCCTCAATCTCTCCTGTTCTCTGACTAGTTTAATGGCCTTCTGCAGGAAGTCTGTAGGATATAACCCCTGTTCCCCTCTCTCACTAAATCTGGGCCGCCCAACACTGCCGACACACAAACACACACACACACACAAAACGTTTGATTTCATCTAATTTTAACATTCTGTCATAAAGAACACATGTTCAACTTCATTAAAAATATATTTTTCCCATCTCAAATACTGTTGTTAGTGCCTATTAAGTGTCCAAATGTATCTTAAATCAGCCATAAATCCCCTGGGAAATGGAAGCTTGGTGTGCAAGCTTCCACTCCCCCTCCCCCCCATACACACACACACACACACACACACACACACGCACACGCACACGCACACACAAGCACACACCTCAACCATCCCAACCCTCCAACCTCACCAAATCAAAGTCATCCTACCTCCATTACTCCCCACCCCCCACCCACTACCACCAGACTCCCTCACTCCCCTTCACCATATCCCTTTCCACTATATTAATCTCTAACATATCCCCTCCTCACCCCATCTCCATCTCATCTCCCTCACCCCATCTTTAGCATACCCCCCAGCCACCCTCCTACTCCCCTACCCTCCACCCCATCTCCAACAGCTCTTGCCTGGAAGCACAACCTCCACGGGGGCTGGGAAGCCGGGCTGCTCCCTCTCATAGGAATATCCTGTGTACTGTGATTAACCAACATTTCGGGGGAGTTTCGCTTATTAAACAACTATTGATCGACGTCGGTTCAATTACTGGAATTGCATCTAATTATGTTTTTTTTGTGAGCTCAACGCACCGTTTCTCTAGAGAGAAATCAAATCATTCACAAGAGAAATTCATGCCACGTTCACGTGCTAGTTGGAACTAGGAAACTCTGAAATGTCTGTCTTGCTAACTGGTTGAACACGTGTATAACTACAACCAGTTAGTGACATTTTCGACTAGCATGTGAATGTGGCCAAAGTCTTGAACTATGAGGGATGCTGGGCTGAAGGGAGTTGTAGCTTTCATTAGGCAAATATTCAACAAATATTGAACAAAACAAGATTCAACAACTGACACATAAACTGAACAAGTTCCACAGACATGTCACTAACAGAAATGTAATAATGTGTCCCTGAACAAAGGGGGGGGGGTCAAAATCAAACGTAACAGTCAGTATCTGGTGTGGCCACCAGCTGCATTAAGTACTGCAGTGCATCTCCTCCTCATGGACTGCACCAGATTTGCCAGTTCTTGCTGTGAGATGTTACCCCACTCTTCCACCAAAGCACCTGCAAGTTCCCGGACATTTCTGGGGGGAATGGCCCTAGCCCTCACCCTCCGATCCAACAGGTCCCAGACTTGCTCAATGGGATTGAGATCCGGGCTCTTCGCAGGCCATGGCAGAATACTGACATTCCTGTCTTGCAGGATATCACGCACAGAACGAGAATTATGGCTGGTGGCATTGTCATGCTGGAGGGTCATGTCAGGATGAGCCTGCAGGAAGGGTACCACATGAGGGAGGAGGATGTCTTCCCTGTAATGCACAGCGTTGAGATTGCCTGCAATGACAACAAGCTCAGTCCGATGATGCTGTGACACACCACCCCAGACCATGACAGACCCTGCACCTCCAAATCGATCCCGCTCCAGAGTACAGGCCTCGGTGTAACGCTTATTCACTCGACGATGAACGCAAATCCAACCATCAGCCCTGGTGAGACAAAACCGCGACTCGTCAGTGAAGAGCACTTTTTGCCAGTCCTGTCTGGTCCAGCAACAGTGGGTTTGTGCCCATGGGCGACGTTGTTGCCAGTGATGTCAGGTGAGGACCTGCCTTACAACAGGCCTACAAGCCCTCAGTCCAGCCTCTCTCAGCCTATTGCGGACAGTCTGAGCACTGATGGGGGGATTGTGCATTCCTGGTGTAACTCGGGCAGTTGTTGTTGCCATCCTGTACCTGTCCCGCAGGTGTGATGTTCGGATGTACCGATCCTGTGCAAGTGTTGTTACACGTGGTCTGCCACTGCGAGGATGATCAGCTGTCCGCCCTGTCTCCCTGTAGCGCTGTCTTAGGCGTCTCACAGTACGGACATTGCAATTTATTGCCCTGGCCACATCTGCAGTCCTCATGCCTCCTTGCAGCATGCCTAAGGCACGTTCACACAGATGAGCAGGGACCTTGGGCATCTTTCTTTTGGTGTTTTTCAGAGTCAGTAGAAAGGCCTCTTTTGTATCCTAAGTTTTCATAACTGTGACCTTAATAGCCTACCGTCTGTAAGCTGTTAGTGTCTTAACGACCGTTCCACAGGTGCATGTTCATTAGCTTATGGTTCATTGAACAACCATGGGAAACAGTGTTTAACCCTTTACAATGAAGATCTGTGAAGTTATTTAGATGTTTACGAATTATCTTTGAAAGACAGGGTCTTTGAAAGACAAAAAAGAATATGTATTATAATATCGTCTTTGTATCTCAAAATCATTGTAATGTTGTTAACCTTTAAAATCTAAATGAAAATTCAACCAGAGAGCACCCTTAGATCATGGGATAAGGCGGCACTTGACCGTTGCACTTTAATCTTTCCTACAGTGAATGGCAAGGCCCGCTACGCTATGAAACCACACACTATTGCAGAGACTTTGATATTACCGGCTGCAATTAAAATGGTGAAACCAATGTGTGGAGAGGCAAAGGCACAGAAACTCACATCAATATCTTTGTCAGATATTTTTTTTTTAAGTATGATATTGCTAGCAATCAAGAAGAAACTCAGACTAAACAACTCAAAAACTCCCCAGCTCATGATCTCCAAATGGATGTTAGCTGTGAGGGCAGAGATTTTGACTTTTGTTCGCTATACATGTCGGGGGATGCTATTCACGAGGACATGTTGTTCTGTCTCATGATTCTCAAGCATGAAACGGAACAGGGGATGTTCAGTGTGCTGCAGGCTATATTGTTGAAAAACTGATTCCACGGGATCGAATGGTGGGCTTTTGCACAGATGGGGCTTCATCTATGGCGGGACGGCAGGCAGGCCTCTGCACTCTAGTTATGAATGTGTCTCCCTCTGTCATATGGACGCATTGTATGATAAACCGAGAGCAACTGGCGGCAAAAGAGCTGAGCACAGAACTCTAGGATATACTGCAGCAGGTAACTTTGATTATTAACTACATCAAACCACATCCACTGTGCACACTCCTGTTCGCAAAACTATGTGGAGATATGGGATTAGAGCATAACAACATTCTATTTCACACGGAGGCTTGGTGGTTATCGAGGGGGAGTGTTTGAGAGAGGAACTATTGTCAGAGGAAATGTGTCTCCGTGCCTATGTAAGACACAATTTGGGAAACTGAACAAACTGAACGCAAGTGTGCAGGGGAAATACAGAAACATTCTACAGGTGAGTGACAGAATCAGTGGATTCAGAGGAAATAATTATTATAGGAGAGAGTCTTTTAAAAGTGAACCATGCCCCCTTCCCTTTGCTGTGCATGTTTCTAACAGAAAACAGCATCAGTAAGTGTCCCACACGAGTGATGAATGCCCACCTACAATGCTTCGAAGAGCACTTTGGGACCTACTCTCCAATCCATTTGACTGTGATCCTGGCTCAGTTGACATGCTGGTAAGTGAAATCGAACAGCTGATTGAGCTGTCATGTGATCTAATGCATTCACGGGACACTGTGGACAAGTTTTGGTTCCTGACTCAAAGTGAATACCCTGCTGACTCCCTCTGAGCATTAATGCCGCGTTCAAAACAACTGGGAACTTGGAAATCTCCGACTTCCAACTTCAGTGCATTCAAAATAACTGGGAACTCAGGAAAAAAAATGTTGAACTCGGGAACTCTGGCCTCTTTCTAGAGCTCCGACTTTCCGACCTAATGTTCACTGATATCATGATTTGACCTTGCATTCCCAGTTGTCTTGAAAGCACCATCAGTGCTCTCGTCTACATTAAACCCAAATATCGATCCAGGTTGGATGTGACAGCAGAGATGAGGTACGCACAGTCGACCACATCCCCTGACTTTGAGAAGCTCCATTAACATGCAACAAGCACACCCATTTCATTAGTGGTGTTGAGATAAGATACATTATGTCAGACTAATTTGCAATTGACTGTCATAGCCCCACATTAAAGTGCAAGTGCTAGTTAAGTGTTTTTATTTATTAAAGAAAAAAACATTTGGGGGGGGGTCGAGGTGAAGAGGAGTATTATTTAAGCTACTTTTTGAATAGGTAGGGTTCCAGATGTTTTCGGAAGATGGTCAGGGGGAAGCCATTGGGGCGCCAGGACAGAGAAGAGCATAGCCTGAAGGTAGGGAGGGGCAGTTCCTCTTGCTTTCCGTAGGTAAGCACCATGGTCTTGTAGTGGATGAGAACTTCGACTGGAAGCCAGTGGAGTGTGCAGAGGAGCAGGGTGACATGAGAGAACTTGGGAAGGTTGAAAACCAGGTGGGCTGCTTCATTCTGGATAAGTTGCAGAGGTTTGATGGCACAAGCGGGGAGCCCAGCCAACAGGAAGTTGCAGTAGTCCAGAAGGGAGAGGATAAGTGCCTGGATTAGGACCTGCACCGCTTCCTGTGTGAGGTAGGGTCGTACTCTACGGATGTTGTAGAGCATGAACCTGCAGGAGCGAGTCACTGCTATGATGTTTGCAGAGAAGGACAGGGTGTTGTCCAGGGTCA
This sequence comes from Salmo trutta, assembly GCF_901001165.1. NCBI lineage: Eukaryota > Metazoa > Chordata > Actinopteri > Salmoniformes > Salmonidae > Salmo > Salmo trutta. The sequence goes on from NC_042971.1 coordinate 29,696,633, forward strand.
CACCAAGGTTCTTTGCACTCTGGGAGGGCGACACTGTGGAGTTGTCCACCATGATGGAGAAGTCTTTGAGCGGGCAGGCCTTTCCTTGGAGGAAGAGCAGCTCCGTCTTGTCGAGGTTGAGCTTGAGGTGGTGGGCCGACATCCAGTACAGTATGGGGAGCACTGAGATAATGTTAGATGATTGTCTGGCTGGTTGGCTGAGCAAAGATCAGATGATGACTTAAAGGAATGAAAAATAATAAAGTCATCAAATAAAAACGAAGTAATATACACAACCTAAATATTGTATTTAATGTATATTAATTTCCTTTTTTTCTATTGATGTCTACCCAATGTGGACCTGACAGTGGCAATTAAATGTTTTTAATGTTTTGGCAATTGACTGTTCACTATTTCATAGAATGTTCACTATATCTGGCTTTGGAATTTCCATAAAAAAGCTTTAGGATTTTTTTGGGATGTCATTATTTCATAATTATTTCACGAAAACCATGACCTCAAAAAGCACTAATTGCTCAGCACTAACACACACATACGCACGCACGCACGCACGCACGCACGCACGCACGCACGCACACACACACACGCACACACACACACACACACACACACACACACACACACACACACACACTTTCACTTGGCCCGTTTATAAATACAGCAGCCCTCCTCCACGCAGCACATCCTCCACTTCAGGGGCTCCAGAAGAGGAGGAAGCTCCACTATAGACTTGTGTGCGTAAAAAGCCATATTGATGATCTTGGGCAAAATGCTTGGTGTCACAAGTGAATGTCTGTTTGTATGGGCTAGTGTGTTTGGAGTTGAACAATAGAGGAAGAGTGTGAAGGGCTCGGTCACATGCTGGGTACAGTATGTGTGGACTGTGGAGCACTTGGGCACACGGCTAATGCTAATGGAAATCCTCTGTTAATCCCAGTACAAGGGCAGGGCATTGGCAGATAGCCTACTGCAGGTAAAAGTGGAAGTGTTCCTAAGATGTGTCTCAATGGTACGTGACTCTGACAAGTCCTCCATGTAAGTAGGTGAGGCAGAAGTGTTACCTGAAAGAAAAATATTGACATAGCAGACCAAGTTAAGGCTCTAACGATCAATCTACCTTTCTCTCCCTCTCCCTCCATCAATGAATGACTCACACTCTGCGCTGTCTGATGTCTACATGACTTGTTCATGTTCAGCTCCTAGTGGAGTAAAGGGCCTCAACAGAGATTCTCCATCGAACACCCTCTGACGTAAACTACTGTAAACAACCAAACGTTGCTCTCTACGTTCAGCCTAATGACCAGGTATGTGTGCCTCCTGTGGCACAGGGCTCATAAACTCCATTAACAGTTGGCTGACGGCTAGAGCTCCTCCATTACCGTCTGAGAGCAGAGGGTTGAACAGATCCCAGTCTGTGTGCTGGTGGTCTGCCTGTTGGTCTGCCTGTGGTAGCCCTGTGGGGAGGCAGGGTGGTCACGAGAGAGAAAGCAGGAAACCAGCATCCCTCTGCCATCCGACATACACTATATGCCCGGCTGCCACAGACATTTATGGAGACTTACAGCGTGAGTAGTAGTACACCCATTCTGAGGCTTTATAAGCATGTTTATGACCTATTGTTAATGTTAGTAAGGCTCCTAAGTGGCGTAACGTGCATAAAAGATTTCTAGGTTAGATTACAGTTCATGACGAGTATTATAATTCTGGGTTGGTTATATCATGTTAGCCTGCCTTCTCTGCGTATCAAATTGTATTGGTCACATACACTTATTTAGCAGATGTCATTGCGTGTGTAGCGAAATGCTTGTGTTCCTAGCTCCAACAGTGCAGTAGTATCTAACAGTTCACAACAATACACATTAATCTAAAAGTAAAAGAATGGAATTAAGAAGTATATAAATATTAGATTGAGCAATGTAGGAGTGCAATTGACTAAAATACAGTAGAATAGAATACAGTATGTACATATGAGATGAGTAAAGCAGTATGTAAACAATATTTAAACATTATTAAAGTGACTAGTGTTCCATTATTAAAGTGGCCAGTGATTCCAAGTCTATGTATATAGGGCAGCTGTCACGTCCTGACCAGTAAAGGGGTTATTTGTTATTGTAGTTTGGTCAGGACGTGGCAGGCGGTGTTTGTTTTATGTGTTTTTTTGTTTTTGTTTTTTTGGTTAATGTTCTATGTTAGTATATTTCTATGTTCGTTCTAGTTTTTCTATTTCTATGTTTAGTTTATTGGGTTGACCTTCAATTGGAGGCAGCTGTTCCTCGTTGCCTCTAATTGAAGGTCCTATTTAGTAGGGGTGTTTTTCCATGGGTTTTTGTGGGTAGTTGTTCCGTGTGTAGCTGTGTGCCTCACAGGACTGTTTTTCGTTGTTGTTTTTGATGAAGTGTTTATTTGGGGGGTTTTCTAAATAAAGATGAGCATACACATTCCCGCTGCGCCTTGGTCCCATCTTTTCGACGAATGTGACAGCAGCAGCCTCTAAGGTGCAGGGTTACGTAATCAGGTGGAAGCCGGCTAGTGATGGCTATTTAACAGTCTGATGGCCTGATGGCTGTTTTTCAGTCTCTAGGTCCCAGCTTTGATGCATCTGTACTGACCTCACCTTCTGGATGATAGCGGGTGAACAGGCCGTGGCTCGGGTGGTTGATGTCCTTGATGATCTTTTTGGCCTTCCTGTGACATCGGGTGCTGTACGTGTCCTGGAGGGCAGGTAGTTTGACCCCAGTGATGCGTTGGGCAGAACACACCACCCTCTGGAGAGCCCTGCGGTTGCGGGCGGTGCAGTTGCCGTACCAGATGGTGATACAGCCCGACAGGATGCTCTCAATTGTGTGAGTATTACTTCAGCAGTCCCATTAAAAAAATAAAGACTTAAAAGTTTCTGCCCACAATCCAGATAGACAACATTTCAAAGAATGTGCGTTGGATTTAACAGCAGCTCATCTCTCTCGAAAGCCACTGTGTGAAAGCTTTGAGCTCAATGTATGAAAATGACTTTGTAAATAAAGTTAGCAATATTACTCGCTATTAGGTATAAAACAAAACTGATGGGCATGTATTGTTTCCATTTAAGAACAGTAGCATATACAAATGAATTCGAACTTTTAGTTTCCCTCAGCCAAGCTCTATCTCGGTTCCTAAGCGCTGTAAAACACTGACTGAGCACAGTCATCCCACCAGCCCAGAAGAGATCCTGTTGAGACTGAAGGAGTGAAGGGGGACATTTAAGGATCACTTACACCTAAACACAGCCTGCAGTATCCTGCAGCAGCACTGCATGGACGCTCATTTAGCATTCCACAGCCTCCTGTAGCATTGTATTCATACAGGAGGAGGGAGAGAGAGAGGGAGAGAGAGAACCCCATATTATTTGAATTAATCACTGTGGCCAGACAGTTATATTAAAAATAACATTCATGTTTTACTCTTCGGTCATGATGGCTCGTCTGTTGCTTGACAAAACACTGGCCTGAAGCTGACGGTATAAGGGGCTGTGGGCGCTCTCTGGCTCTTTCTGGCAAGCCACATGACCGTCATGTGTTTTCTATTTGACAGGAGCCATCCAATCTCGCTACGCAACATCATCACAATGATATATGACAGGATTGGACGGCACAGGGCACCAGTCAAAGCACAGGCTCTATGGAACCTGACCCTGAAGTGATGGGATACAGTTTTAGACACAACATCATGCCACTCATTCGTAATACAAAGAAGGTTTTGTCCACGGTGTGTGATTGACTCATAATACAACGAAGCACGTGTCTACACTGATTTCAATGGGAGATATTAAACCATATCAAAATAAGCACAGATCAGGCTTTACTGTGTTCCACATTTGGCCTTGCAAGTTACAGTGTAGGCATGATGTGTGCAGTCGAGGAGTAATCTCCCCCTAGATGTGTAGGGGCGAACCAGGAAGTGGTAAACCACACGACCTGCCTCTGTACAGTCCGGGAGGAGAGGCGGTTGAAAGTTTGGAAAAAGTTAACTCAGAGAGGTCGTTTGGAGCCCAGCCCAGCATGTTCACTTTCTAGCTACACAATCTATTTGTATTGATTCTACAGTGATGAGATTAAAGACAAGCAAACAAACTAGAAACTATCCTAAAAGAAAACCTTGGGTTAAAGTAGGGTATATGTCACGTCTGTCGGAAGGATTGGACCAAGGCGCAGCGTGTAAAGTGCTCATCTTCTTTTATTAACGTGAACACTTAACCAAAATCAACAATACCACAAAACAGTTCCGTAAGGTGCACAGACTATACGGAAAACAACCACCCACAAACCCAAAGGAAAAAAGGGCTGCCTAAGTATGGCTTCCAATCAGAGACAACGAAAGACACCTGCCTCTGATTGGAAACCATACTCGGCCACACAATGAAAACGAACATAGAAAATGAAAACTAGAACAAATCCCCTCTAAATAAACCAACCCCCAAAACACACAAAAACAACACCCCCTGCCACGCCCTGACCATACTACAATGACAAACGACCCCTTTACTGGTCAGGACGTGACAGTATAACTGTTAGGATGAGAAAAGCCAAAGTTTTACAGATATACAGTACCAGTCAAAAGTTTGGACCCACCTACTCATTCAAGGGTTTTTCTTTATTTTTACTATTTTCTACATTGTAGAATAATAGTGATGACATCAAAACTATTAAATAACACATATGCAATCATGTAGAAACCAAAAAAGTGTTAAACAAATCAAAATATATTTTATATTTGAGATTCTTCCAAGTAGCCACCCTTTGCCTTGATGACAGCTTTGCACACTCTAGGCAAGCTCTCAACCAGCTTCAGCTGGAATGCTTTTCCAAAAGTCTTGAAAGAGTTCCCACATATGCTGAGCACTTATTGGCTGCTTTTCCATCACTCTGCGGTCCAACTCTTCCCAAACCATCTCAATTGGGTTGAGGTCCGGTGATTGTGGATCTGATACAGCACTCCATCGCTCTCCTTCTTGGTCAAATAGCCCTTACAAAGCCTGGAGGTGTGTTGGGTCATTGTCCTGTTGAAAAACAAATGATAGTCCCACTAAGTGCAAACCAGATGGAATGGCCCATCGCTGCAGAGTGCTATGGTAGTCATGCTGGTTAAGTATGCCTTAAATTCTAAATATATCACAGAAAGTGTCACCAGCAAAGCACCACCACACCATCATGCCTCCTCCTCCATGCTTCATGGTGGAAACCACACATGCAGAGATCATCTGTTCACCTACTCTGTGTCTCACAAAGACATGGTGGTTGGAACCAAAAATCTCAAATTTGGACTCATCAGACCAAAGGACAGATTTCCAACGGTATAATGTCCATTGCTCATGTTCCTTGGACAAAGCAAGTCTCTTCTTCTTATTGGTGTCCTTTAGAAGTTGTTTCTTTGCAGCAATTCGACCATGAAGGCCTGATTCACGTCTCCTCTAAACAGTTGATGTTGATGTGTCTCTTACTTGAACTCTGTGAAGCATTTATTTGGGCTGCAATTTCTGAGGCTGGTAACTCTAATGAACTTATCCTCTGCAGCAGAGGTAACTCTGGGTCTTCCTTTTCCTGATGTTTTTTGCGACTGCACTTTAAGACATGACTGACCATCATGTCTTAAACTGTCTTTTCTCTTTGCTTATTTGACCTGTTATTGGTATTTTACCAAATAGGGCTGTCTTCTGTATACCTGTGACGAGATTGTGTAGAGGTAGGTGAAAGAGTCAAGCGCAGGAGAGCAGAGATGTCCGAGATGCGTATTTAATAGGCAAGTCCCATAAACATACCAAAACAAACGCTCTTAACAACAGAGAAAACCAGTAACTCACGGAAGGAGGGAAACAAAAAAACAACACTCCTAAACTTATACCTACTTCAAAAATACGTGAGAACCAATAAGGCACAACCTTAGCGAACAACATCACAATGAACTATCCCGCACAAACCTAGGCAGGCAAACAGGGGTAATTATACAAACAGAAATTAAGGCAAATGAAAAACAGGTGTGAAAGAACCACAGACAAAACAAACAGAAAAGGAAAAAGGGATCGGTGATGACTAGTAGGCCGGCAACGCGCCGGCCGAACAGGGAGAGGAACCACCTTCGATGGAAGTCGTGACAATACCACTCCTACCTTGTCACAACACAACTGATTGGCTCAAATGCATTAAGAAGGAATGAAATTCCACAAATGTACTTTTAACAAGGCACACCTATTAATTGAAATGCATTCCAGGTGACTACCTCATGAAGCTGGTTGAGAGAATGCCAAGAGTGTGCAAAGCTATCATCAAGGCAAAGGGTGTCTACTTTGAAGAATCTCAAATATAAAAAAACACTTTTTTGGTTACTACATGATTCCATATATGTTATTTCATAGTTTTGATGTTTTCGCTATTATTCTACAATGTCGAAAAATTAAGAAAAATCCTTGAATGATTAGGGGTGTTCAAACTTTTGACTGGTACTGTACATTCCTCTCCAGCTAAACTCCTTTAAGTTGATTAAGGAAGAGTGCTGTTCTTCCTCCATAATTCATTATTCTCTATACACCAATGGAAGGTACCGTATTCTTGAAGGGGACCCGTTCTTCTCTTCTAGCCATCCAGGTTGAAGTAGCTACCTATAAGTCTACCTGTGTTATCACAAGGGCAGAGATCCAGGGAGACTGCCTGCCACTCTGACATATTTCATTCGGCTAGACACAGACCACTGGCACGCCAGCCCTCCATGAGTCTCGCCACAAGACTGGCGGGGTGAAGCCACGAAGCAGGAAAGAATGTCAATGGCCAGGAGGGGAAAGGGACAGAATTCCTGCCTTCTCAAGTGACCTTGCCAATTTATACTGTATATTCAGCCAGGACCAAGTCAACAATAAACAATGGATGTAGTCCTCCTGTATTGCTTTGTATCATGCTGAGCAGGTTATGAAGTATTATATTATAAATGGGGCATGATGGTGAAAGCATCAATGGTCTATTGTCATGCTTCTTTTGAATTCATATCTCAAGAGATGCTTTTACATTCTTTGGCAACCTGCAGGTAACTGCCAAAATAATGGAAACACTTGAGTAAATGACCGAAACAAAGTATATTGAAAGCAGATGTTTCCACACAGGTGTGGTTCCTGAGAAATTAAGCAATTAACATCCCATCATGCTAAGGGTTCAGGCATAAAAATACTGGGCAGGCTATTATTTTGGCTACCATGGCTATAGGATGACAATGCCCCCATCCACAGGGCACGAATGGTCACTGAATGATTTAATAAGCATGAAAAGGATGTAAACCGTATACCATGGCCGTCTCAGTCACCAGATCTCAACCCAATTGAACACTTATGGGGGATTCTGGAGTGGCGCCTGAGACAGCGTTTTCCTCCACCATCAACAAAACACCAAATTATGGAATTTATCATGGAAGTACGGTGTCGCATCCCTCCAATAGAGTTCCAGACACTTGTAGCATATATGCCAAGGTGCATTTAAGATTTTCAGGCTTGTGGTGGCCCAACGCCCTATTAAGACACTTTATGTTGGTGTTTCCTTTATTTTGGCAGTTACCTGTACATATGCCAAATGTGAGAACAGACAGTCATGCCACCATTTTACATTTACATTTTAGTCATTTAGCAGACGCTCTTATCCAGAGCGACTTACAGTAGTGAATGCATACATTTAATACAATTTCATACATATCATACATTTTTTTCTGTGCTGGCCTCCCGTGGCAGTCGAACCCGCAACCCTGGTGTTGCAAACACCATGCTCTACCAACTGAGCTACAGGGAAGGCTATACCAAATGATCAATACATAATGAGTGCATGTCATACATCCTTCCTTTATAATTGTGATTTATTATTAAGAAAGTACTATTCATAAAGCAGATGCATATTTATTAACTACTTCAAATCGAATCAAATTTTATTTGTCACATACACATGGTTAGCAGATGTTAATGTGAGTGTAGCGAAATGCTTGTGCTTCTAGTTCCAACAATGCAGTAATATCTAACAAGTAATCTAACAATTCCCCAACAACTACCTAATACATACAAATCTAAAGGGGTGATGAGAATATGTACATGTAAGTATATGGATGAGCGATGGCTGAGCGCCACAGGCAAAGTGCAATAGATGGTATAAAATACAGTATATACATGTGATATGAGTAATGTTAGATATGTAACATTATTAAAGTGCCATTATTTAGAGTGCATTGTATAAAGTGACTAGTGATCCATTTACTAAAGTGGGCAGTGATTGGGTCTCAATGTAGGCAGCAGCCTCTCTGAGTTAGTGATTGCTGTTTAGCAGTCTGAAGGCCTTCAGATAGAAGCTGTTTTTCAGTCTCTCGATCCCAGCTTTGATGCCCCTGTACTGACCTCGCCTTCTGGATGGTAGCGGTGTGAACAAGCAGTGGCTCGGGTGGTTGATGTCCTTGATGATCTTTTTGGCCTTCCTGTGACATCGGGTGCTGTAGGTGTCCTGGAGGGAAGGTAGTTTGCCCCCAGTGATGGGGGCAGACTGCACCACCCTCTGGAGAGCCTTGCGGTTGAGGGCGTTGCAGTTGTCGTACCAGGCTGGCGCTGTTGCGCCTTCTTCACCACACTGTCTATGTGAGTGGACCATTTCAGTTTGTCTGTGATATGCACGTCGAGGAACTTAAAACTTTCCACCTTCTCCACTGCTGTCCCTTCGATGTGGATAGGGGGGTGCTCCCTCTGCTGTTTCCTGAAGTCCACGATCATCTCTTTAGTTTTTTTGACATTGAGTGAGAGGTTGTTTTCCTGAGACCACACTCCGACTGCCCTCACCTCCTCCCTATAGGCTGTCTCGTCGTTGTTGGTAATCAAGCCCACTACTGTTGTGCCGTCTGCAAACTTGATGATTGAGTTGGAGGCGTGCATGGCCACGCACTCGTGGGTGAACAGGGAGTACAGGAGGGGCTGAGCATACACCCTTGTGGGGCCCCAGTGTTGAGGGTCAGCGAAGTGGAGATGTTGTTACCTACCTTCACCACCTGGGGGCAGCCTGTCAAAGTCCAGGACCTAATTGCACAGGGCGGGGTTGAGACCCAGGGCCTCCAGCTTGATGATGAGCTTGGAGAGTACTATGGTGTTGAATGCTGAGCTGTTGTCAATGAACAGCATTCTTACATAGGTATTCCTTTTGTCCAGATGGGATAGGGCAGTGTGCAGTGAGATGGCGATTGCGTCGTCTCTGGACCTGTTGGAGCGGTATGCAAACTGAAGTGGGTCTATGGTTGCTGGTAAGGTGGAGGTGATATGATCCTTGACTTGTCACGTTCGTCGTAATAATTGGACCAAGGTGCAGCGCGATATGGTTTCCACATATTTAATATTAGAAACGCACAAAACAACAAAGAAAGAATGAAACAAACAACGAACCATAACTAAGAGGTGCTACGTGCACCCTACTCAAAATAATATCCCATAAAACACAGGTGGAAAAAATGTGTCTTAAATATGATCCCCAATTAGCGACAACGATAACCAGCTGCCTCTAATTGGGAACCATATCAAGCACACAACCTAGAAATATGACAACTAGAATACCCACATAGAAACAGTAACCTAGAACCTTACATAGAAATAATAAACTAGAATACCCCCCAGTCACGCCCTGACCTACTTCACCATAGAGAAACAATGGCTCTCTATGGTCAGGGCGTGACATGACTAGTCTCTCGAAGCACTTCATGATGACAGAAGTGAGTGCTACGGGGCGGTAGTAATTTAGTTCAGTTATCTTTGCCTTCTTGGGTACAAGAACAATGGTAGCCATCTTGAAGCATGTGGGGACAACAGACTGGGATAGGGAGCGATTGAATATGTCCGTAAACACACCAGCCAGCTGGCCTGCACATGCTTCGAAGATGTGGTTCGGGATCCCGTCTGGGCCAGTAGCCTTGCGAGGGTTAACACGTTTAAATGTTTTACTCACGACAGCCACGGAGAAGGAGGGGGGGGGGGCGCAGTCCTTGTTAGCAGGACCGCAACTGTGGCACTGTACAGTCGTGGCCAAAAGTTTTGAGAAAATATTAATTTCCACAAAGTTTGCTGCTTCAGTGTCTTTAGATATTTTTGTCAGATGTTACTATGGAATACTGAAGTATAATTATAAGCATTTCATAAGTGTCAAAGGCATTTATTGACAATTACATGAAGTTGATGCAGAGTCAATATTTGCAGTGTTGACCCTTCTTTTTCAAGACCTCTGCAATCCGCCCTGGCATGCTGTCAATTAACTTCTGGGCCACATCCTGACTGATGGCAGCCCATTCTTGCATAATCAATGATTGGAGTTTGTCAGAATTTGTGGGTTTTTGTTTGTACACACGCCTCTTGAGGATTGACCACAAATTCTCAATGGGATTAAGGTCTGGGGAGTTTCCTGGGCATGGACCCAAAATATCGGTGTTTTGTTCCCCGAGCCATTTAGTTATCACTTTTGCCTTTTGACAAGGTGATCCATCATGCTGGAAAAGGCATTGTTCATCACCAAACTGTTCCTGGATGGTTGGGAGAAGTTGCTCTCGGAGGATGTGTTGGTACCATTCTTTATTCATGGCTGTGTTCTTAGGCAAAATTGTGAGTGAGCCCACTCCCTTGGCTGAGAAGGAACCCCACACATGAATGGTCTCAGGATGCTTTACTGTTGGCATGACACAGGACTGATGGTAGCGCTCACCTTGTCTTCTCAGGACAAGCTTTTTTCCGGATGTCCCAAACAAACGGAAAGGCGATTCATCAGAGACAATGACTTTACCCTAGTCCTCAGCATTCCAATCCATGTACCTTTTGTAGAATATCAGTCTGTCCCTGATGTTTTTCCTGGAGAGAAGTGGCTTCTTTGCTGCCCTTCTTGACACCAGGCCATCCTCCAAAAGTCTTCGCCTCACTGTGCGTGCAGATGCACTCACACCTGCCTGCTGCCATTCCTGAGCAAGCTCTGTACTGGTGGTGCCCCGATCCCGCAGCTGAATCAACTTTAGGAGACGGTCCTGGCGCTTGCTGGACTTTCTCGGGCGCCCTGAAGCCTTCTTCACAACAATTGAACCGCTCTCCTTGAAGTTCTTGATGATCCGATAAATGGTTCATTTAGGTGCAATCTTACTGGCAGCAATATCCTTGCCTGTGAAGCCCTTTTTGTGCAAAGCAATGATGACGGCACATGTTTCCTTGCAGGTAACCATGTTTGACAGAGGAAGAACAATGATTCCAAGCAACACCCTCCTTTTGAAGCTTCCAGTCTGTTATTCGAACTCAATCAGCATGACAGAGTGATCTCCAGCCTTGTCCTCGTCAACACTCACACCTGTGTTAACGAGAGAATCACTGACATGATGTCAGCTGGTCCTTTTGTGGCAGGGCTGAAATGCAGTGGAAATGTTTTATGGGGATTCAGTTAATTTGCATGGCAAAGAGGGACTTTGCAATTAATTGCAATTCATCTGATCACTCTTCATAACATTCTGGAGTATATGCAAATTTCCATCACACAAACTGAGGCAGCAGACTTTGTGAAAATTAATATTTGTGTAATTCTCAAAACTTTTGGCCACGACTGTACTATCCTCAAAGTGGGCAAAGAAGGTGTTTAGTTTGTCTGCAAGCATGACGTCGGTGTCTGTGACATGGCTGGATTTTTTTTTGTAGTAGGTGATTTCCTGTAGACCCTGCCACATACATCTTGTGTCTGAGCCGTTCAATTGCGACTCCACCTTGTCCCTGTACTGGCATTTCCCTTGTTTGATTGCCTTGTGGAGGGAATAGGTACACTGTTGATATTCAGACATATTCCCAGACCTCTTTCCATGGTTAAATGCAGTGGATGGCGCTTTCAGTTTTGCACGAATGCCGCCATCCATCCACCCAGCAGTAGCAGTATGGCGCCGACAGAGATGGTCGCCTCGCTTCGAGTTCTTGTTTTTTTATGTATTATTTCTTACATTGTTACACCAGGAAATCTTAAGTCTTATTACATACAGCCGGGAAGAACTATTGGATATAAGAGCAACGTCAACTTACCAATATTACGACCAGGAATACGACTTTCCCGAAGCGGATCCTCTGTTTGGACCACCACCCAGGACAATGGAGCTAATTCCAGTAGGCGACCCAAAACAACAGCGCTGCAGAAGGAGCAGACAAAGCGGCCACCTGGCCAGGCTACGTAGACATGCACATCGCACACCGCTCCCGAGTATACTACTAGCCAATGTCCAGTCTCTTGAGAACAAGGTATACAAAATTTGAGCAAGGGTTGCCTTCCAGAGAGACATTGTAACATTCTCTGTTTCATGGAAACATGGCTCTCTTGGGATATGTTGTCGGAATCGGTTCAGCCACCGGGCTACTCCATGCATCGCGCTGACAGAGATAAACACCTCTCTGGGAAAAGGAAGGGCGGGGGTGTATGCTTTATGATTAACGACTAACGGTGTAATCATAACAACATACAGGAACTCAAGTCCTTCTGCTCACCCTATCTAGAATTCCTTACAATCTTGTGCCGGCCATTTTACCTCCAAGAGAATTCTCGTCAGTTATAGTCACAGCTGTGTACATTCCCCCTCAATCAGACACCAAAACGGCCATCAAGGAACTTCACTGGACTATATGCAAACTGAAAACCATACATCCTGTACTGCATTTATTGTAGCTGGGGATTTTAACAAAGCAAATTTGAGAACAAGTCTTTCCTAAATTCTTCCAGCATATTGATTGCGAGCGCAACACCCTCGACCACTGCTACTCTAACTTCCGCAATGCCCTCCCCTACCCTCCCTTCGGCAAATCAGACCACGACGCCATCTTGCTCCTTCCGTCTTACAGGCAAAAACTCAAACAGGATGTACCAGTGAAGAGAACCATTCAACGCTGGTCCGACCAATCGAAAGCCACGCTTCAAGATTGTTTTGATCACGCGGACTGGAATATGTTTCGGTCAGCCTCAGAGAACAGCATCGAATTATAAGCTGACTCGGTGAGTGCGTTTATAAAAAAGTGCATTGGAGATGTTGTACCTACTGTGACTTAAAACCTACCCTAACCAGAAACATAACACCTTTATAAACCCATTATAGACCGTGCCTGAACAGAGAGTGTAACCAAAATGTATTGATGGTATGATTTGACGTTTTAAGAGCACACTGTGAAAAGCTCCAACACAGGGTCACGAGCCTACAAACGAACAATCCATGCTAGAGGAAAAACAGCAACATAGCGTAACCCTTCTTCCCAACCCCAACTAAACCCAACCAGTGGAATTTCCCAGAACCTCCAGTCCAACCCTCTAGCTGTCTGTTCGGGTCACTCTACCAGACACTCCAATAGAGTCATTTGGCACCCTGCAAAGTGGTCCTTTTGAGAGCAACCTGCTGCAGGCTGGTTTCCAGACAGGGCCTCTGCCTTTGTCCCTCGCTCCATGCCAGGAATGGAGGACTTAATGTTTTTAGCTGAGCAGGGCTGGCGGGGCCGGGGCCCTGAGACACTACACACAGTGTGCTGAAAACTTGGAGTCCTCAGTGGGATAGCATCAGTCATCCCGATGGTGGAAATAAACAGTCATTCCTGACTGCTGCTGTTGCTGCTTCTGGAGCTAAGACTGGCCCAGCCTGTGACAGAGCCTGGACACAGAGCCTGCACATTGAGCCTAGAGAGACTCTGAGGTTTATTTATGCTCCTCACATCCATGAACCCAGAGGCTTGTGCTGCCAATTAGGCACAAAATGACTATGAATTGCAATTGTATGGAGGATGGAACAGCTACACTCTTAGAAAAAAGTATTTCAAAAGGGTTCTTTGGCTGTCCCTATAGGAGAACCCTTCTTGGTTCCAAGTAGAACCCTTTTTGGTTCCAGGTAGAACACTTTTGGATTCCATGTAGAACCCTCTAGGATTATACCTGGAACCAAAAGTGTTCTACCTGGAACTAAAAAGGGTTCTTCAAAGGGTTCTCCTATGGGGACAGCCGAAGAACCCTTTTAGGTTCTAGAAAGCACCTTTTTTTCTAAGAGTGTACATCTGGTTGTTTTTACGTACAGTGAGGGAAAAAAGTATTTGATCCCCTGCTGATTATGTATGTTTGCCCACTGACAAAGAAATGATCAGTCTATAATTTTAATGGTAGGTTTATTTGAACAGTGAGAGATAGAATAACAACAAAAAAATCCAGAAAAACGCATGTCAAAAATGTTATAAATTGATTTGCATTTTAATGAGGGAAATAAGTATTTGAGCCCTCTCAATCAGAAAGATTTCTGGCTCACAGGTGTCTTTTATACAGGTAACGAGCTGAGATTAGGAGCACACTCTTAAAGGGAGTGCTCCTAATCTCAGTTTGTTACCTGTATAAAAGACACCTGTCCACAGAAGCAATCAATCAATCAGATTCCAAACTCTCCACCATGGCCAAGACCAAAGAGCTCTCCAAGGATGTCAGGGACAAGATTGTAGACCTACACAAGGCTGGAATGGGCTACAAGACCATTGCCAAGCAGCTTGGTGAGAAGGTGGCAACAGTTGGTGCGATTATTCGCAAATGGAAGAAACCCAAAAGAACTGTCAATCTCCCTCGGCCTGGGGCTCCATGCAAGATCTCACCTCATGGAGTTGCAATGATCATGAGAACGGTGAGGAATCAGCCCAGAACTACACGGGAGGATCTAGTCAATGATTTCAAGGCAGCTGGTGACCATAGTCACCAAGAAAACAATTGGTAACACACTACGCCGTGAAGGACTGAAATCCTGCAGCGCCCGCAAGGTCCCCCTGCTCAAGAAAGCACATATACATGCCTGTCTGAAGTTTGCCAATGAACATCTGAATGATTCAGAGGACAACTGGGTGAAAGTGTTGTGGTCAGATGAGACCAAAATGGAGCTCTTTGGCATCAACTCAACTCACCGTGTTTGGAGGAGGAGGAATGCTGCCTATGACCCCAAGAACACCATCTCCACCGTCAAACATGGAGGTGGAAACATTATGCTTTGGGGGTGTTTTTCTGCTAAGGAGACAGGACAACTTCACCGCATCAAAGGGACGATGGACGGGGCCATGTACCGTCAAATCTTGGGTGAGAACCTCCTTCCCTCAGCCAGGGCATTGAAAATGGGTTGTGGATGGGTATTCCAGCATGACAATGACCCAAAACACACGGCCAGGGCAACAAAGGAGTGGCTCAAGAAGAACCACATTAAGGTCCTGGAGTGGCCTAGCCAGTCTCCAGACCTTAATCTCATAGAAAATCTGTGGAGGTTCGAGTTGCCAAACGTCAGCCTCGAAACCTTAATGACTTGGGGAAGATCTGCAAAGAGGAGTGGGACTAAACTCAAACCTTCAGCTCCCTCCACAGATTTTCGGGACAAGTCTCTAGATGTCC
Organism: Salmo trutta; assembly: GCF_901001165.1. Taxonomy (NCBI): domain Eukaryota; kingdom Metazoa; phylum Chordata; class Actinopteri; order Salmoniformes; family Salmonidae; genus Salmo; species Salmo trutta. The sequence continues at coordinate 29,712,046 of NC_042971.1, forward strand.
TTGAGTGGCCCAGCCAGAGCCTGGACTTGAACCCGATCTAACATCCTGGAGAGACCTGAAAATAGCTGTGCAGCAACTCTCCCCATCCAACCTGACAGAGCTTGAGAGGATCTGCAGAAAAAAATTGGAGAAACTCCCCAAATACAGACGTGCCAAGCTTGTCGCGTCATATCCAAGAAGACGCTGTAATCGTGGCCAAAGGTGCTTCAACAAAGTACTGAGTAAAGGTTCTGAAAACGTATGTAAACATAATATTTTCGAATGCACTGTATAACCCAAACTTTCGCACACAACTATCCCACTGACACAAAAATGCATGCCTTTGTAGACTACATGATAAGATCTATTTCAGAGAAGAAAAAGCAATTGCCCACTGGAGAACTGTAGCATTAATTTGGGACTTTTTATATAGGCAGCTGAAAATAGCACAGGAAGCCAGAGATTGCCTCCCAGACCCCCCCACTCACACAGGAACACATAAAACAACCTGTGGTCTCTAACCCAGAGCCTTACACAGGATACACAGACTGAGAACCGGAGAAGCCAAAGAGTCAGAGAAACAGAAACAGGGTGAGAGACAAAAGATGAGAGAAGAATACTAAGAGAGAACAGAGAGGAGATGAGAGACAGGAAAAGAGAGGAGATAAAGAAGAAAAGACATGACAGAGGAAGGAAAGAGTGGGCACAAGAGAGTAAACTATGTCAACAGGAGAGTGTAGACACAACAGAGGAGAGATAGAATATAGGAGAGGAGGAGTGCGGGATGGATTACCTCTGTGTGCTGCGGAGCACTGTCTGTCTATCTCTCTCTCTAGCTGCCACGCTTAGCAGCACATCTGGCCTGGCTGACTGACTGCCTGCAGCCGGGGCCGTGCACAGATGTGAGCGCGTGTCAGCGTCTTGGTCACAACTTGGCAACCGCTCCGGCCCCGCACCGAGGCTGCCGGGTAACAAATGACTGAAATATCTACCCAGGTTTGCTCCACATGCCGGGCCTGCACATAATTGAATCGAAACGTGACCAGACCGCAAGTTTGTCTCCCTCTACCCCACACTCCCCCTCCTTGGTCTTAAAAAACACACACGACCAAAGAATCCAAAGAAAGAAAAAAGAGAGAGAGAGAGAGAGAGAGAGAGAGAGAGAGAGAAAAGGGCTATGGTCTGATCCCCGCGCAAATAAAATTCCTGAATTCTCAGATTCTCAGTGTCTCAGATTTCCTGGAACGACGGGCGAGAAGTCTAACCTGCTCCTCTTTGTCAGACTTGGAATTGTGAGGAATTGACGTGTGGGAATAGCACTTATAGACACGCTTATAGACCCGCAAAACACAGGATCAACCAGTCAGTGAGGATCTATGGTTTCCACAAGGTAGCAGTCCATTCAACTCAATGGTGACTGGATAGTCCCTGGAAATGTGTACAATGTTCCCATTTAGAATATACTTCTACAGAAGAAGCAGATCCCCTAAAGAGAAAAGAGAGGTGGATATGACACACAGATCATTGAGTCTCTGTATCCACAGTCTCTCCCAGTCTGTCCCCTACTCCCACAACTCACCAGTCCTCCACTCATACACAGACTTTGAGGTCTTTCACAGGGATATTAGATAGGGCTGGGCCCCTCGATACAATATTACAATGATACTTAGGTGCCGATACGATATGTATTGCGATTCTCACAATTCTATATGTATGAAGCTCATTCCTGACTGCTGCTGTTGCTGCTTCTGGTGCTAAGAATGGACCAGCTCAGTGTACAAAACATTAGGAAAACCTGCTCTTTCCATGACCAGGTGATTCCAGGTGAAAGCTGTGATCCCTTATTGATGTCACTTGCTAAATCCACTTCAATCAGTGTAGTTGAAGGGGAGTTGACAAGTTAAACAAGGATTTTAAAGCCTTGAGTGAATTGAGACATGGATGTGTGCCATTCAGAGGGTGAATGGGAAATCCTAAATATTTAAGTGCCTTTGAACGGGGTATGGTAGTAGGTGCTGGGTTTTTCACACTCAACAGTATCCCGTGTGTATCAAGAATGGTCCACCACCCAAAGGACATCCAGCCAATTTGACATAACTGTGGGAAGCATTGGAGTCAACATGGGCCAGCATCCCTGTGGAACGCTTTCGATACCTTGTAGAGTCCATGCCCCAACGAATTGAGGCTGTTCTGAGGGTGTTGCAACTCAATATTAGGAAGGTGTTCCTAATCTTCAGTACACTCATTGTATGTCTGCTGCAGAGAGACAAGAGAGAGCATGAGAAATAACCTACTTTTTAAAACCTACTGTTACCCGTCATTCAGCACCATTAGGAAGCACGACCTATGGAGGACATCAAATCACACATAACTTATTAATGTCATAACTGACTTATGTCATATGACACAGTCTCATGACTGTTGGCATTAAATTGTCACTTTTTACGACCAAATGCTGGGACATGCAGACTTGTTAATAGTATGTCAGATGCAGTACATGTAGACAACGACGTAGACTGCAATCTGCAGACTCCACGGTCCCGGGCCTGCAGCCAAACCAAATAGGAGTGATCACACACTGGAGCCATCCACAATGGCCCTATTGCTTCCCTCAAAAGACACAATCTCCCTATCATCCACTTGAGTCAACCCAATGCATTCACATATCTACTAACCTAAAATGTTAAAAGGTGAAATAATGCTACGATAACATCACAATAGCGCTACACACAGGTGCGAGGCTAACAAGGAGCCCAGACCTGCAGACAATACCACAAGGGAAACGTAAACCTCAGGTTTCATTGTCCAATACTGGACAATGAATCGCTACAATCCTGGACTATTTCCTTTTGGAAAAGTATTCTCCAGGCTGATATGAAACCCTATCCTGTGAATAGGATCCTTGGGGGACCCCCATCTGGTCGTCCTCTGTATTACTGAGGAGAGAAGGGGAATTTATGGAGATAAAAAGCGGCTCTGCAGCCAGTAAAATTAACGCCCAGCAGTCACACAGTACACTGTCATGGCTTTAGAATAAACAGACATAACACTGGTGGAGTCAATTGGCCCACTCTAATCCACTGGTATATGGAGAGAAAGGAAGAGGATGGGAAAAGCAGTCCAGCTCAATCATTCCCAGAAGAGGCCATGAAGGTTCTCACTCACACACATACCGGTCACTCACACACTTACACGCGTGTGGCATGCATGTGCAGTGCGCACACACACGTGCACATAAGCACGCATGCACATACACACACGGTGTATACTGCTTCCACACTCTACTTCTCTGCTTTGATACACTTGTGCATCTCCTCCATTCACAGTATCCAAATGGACTGAGGAGACTCTTTCAGTCACAGAATATGTCCAACAAAGTACTCTCTCTGACTAATAAGTGACAAGCAATCCATTGACTAAAATCGAAAATGTTATCTACGTAATCCCCAAATGTAATTATTTATCATGAGGACCATAAACAATAACTAGTAATGATGCATACTCCAAGAAAGGTTAGCTTCTCACCTTTCTGTTAAAAATAATTATACATTGCTGAGGTGTAGTCACTTTTAAGGACACAAGCTCAAGTACACAGTACAAATACGATCAGAATATGAAAATAGGAAATCATTTATATGATGTATTTTCTTTTTTTTGTGATTAAGATCTTGTCTAATCGCTGCAAATCCCCAACGGGCTTGGGAGAGGCAAAGGTCAAGTCATGCGTCCTCTGAAACATGACCCGCCATGCCGCGCTTCTAAACACTGGCTCACTTAACCCGGAAGCCAGCTGCACCAATGTGTCAGAGGAAACACCGTTTAACTGATGACCGTAGTCAGCCTTCAGGTGCCCGGCCCGCCACAAGGAGCCAAGTAAAGCCCCCCTGCCAAACGCTCCCTGAAACCTGGATAACACTGGGCCAATTGTGCACCGCCCTATGGGACTCCCCGTCACGGCCGGTTGTGACATTGCAACAGTAGCGACGCCGCAACACTGTGATGCCCCTTAGACCGCTGCACCACTCGGGAGGCCACATGATGTATTTCCTATTCAACAAAACTGTATGAATAAGGCCTGAAATGACTTATATTTGTCTAAATATACTATAATCAATTTATAAAATAACACGATAAGATTTCACCTTCCTTATAACTGTAAAATACATCTTTGTATAATTAGTGTTAGAGAAAATGTGCATATTTTCTAAAGGTCTCTCATGATCAAAATGTCTGCCCCCATCGCTGTGAACGTCTCACAGAGCTCTATCTTGGCTTCCTGAACTCGTTAGGAACTTCCCTTTGACCTCGTATTAATATTGTCCGTCTATGACAAACAGAAAAAGGTTTTTGTTTAAAATCTATTGATTTTAGATTACTGGCTATAAATCAATCTCTGCATGTGCTACAGAGACGAAACCACTCTCTCCTGCTGCATTACCATGTAAGGATTCTAGGCATATGCGTTGTTAGTGGCTGTGATGTAGGGTTCAGCCAGGAATTAATGGACAGTCGGAAGAGCGAATTAAATGGTAGGAGGGACATCCCAGCTTCAAATGGTGTCAGATTTCACATCCTGTTTCACACAGGCAGAAGCGACATACTCGTGTGCCCGTGAGAATCAGGGCTACTGCTCAATGCAAGCCATTTCGATATATGGTGTCCACATGTCGATTTATAAGCGGAAATGTCGGTCAGAACCGGTACCAGAACCACGCAGATCCCCAAAACAGGGGACTTTACGTCTGAGAGGTTTTAATGGTACAGCTGATCCAATGCAGTATAGACAAGGTTAAGTGTAGAGATGTTGTCTGGACCAGTGGACTTACTTTGGTGGGGCCTGCAGGATCTGCTCCAGTCTGAATCATGACCCCCGGCTGACATCAGAGACACGAGCAGCATACACAGCCTTCTACGAGAGAGAGAGAGAGAGAGAGAGAGAGAGAGAGAGAGGAGACATTCAATATCAATAATATTGTGAAATCATTACTCATATATTTCTGTGTGTACTGTATTATAGGGACTGTACTAATCATGTTGGTAATGGCCTGTGTCCACTAGCCACTGGGGGACACCCATCGGTTAACAAGGGCGTCTAGCCTTGGCAGGACCCACATAGACGACACAATACCGTGGATGAGCACTAACCCGGCCATGGGGAAACGACTCTAGACAGAGACCTCCATTTAGCGTGACGGGGCAATCCCCCCAGTTCCATAAATAAATGTACGGTCACGGCCGACTATCGCTGTGAATGTCAGGCACATAAAAGCTCCATTGGGTCATACTATGTGGCCCATTACGGTTAACCAGTGAGGCTGGAGAGGTAGGCACGTCTCCCACTCGCCCTGGGCTCTCCTCGCCTCTCTTCCGTCCCACCAGCCACATCTGGGAGCCATCAGGGCACAGACAGCAAGCGGCCCCCCGGCCACTGGGAGCTGAACCGGCTATAATTACTTACGCATGATTACGCATGTTAATCATAGGCTGGGCCCAGACGCCACCGCCGCGCTTGTTTATTATTTATACTTCGTTAAGCAACGGGGCGCTCTGATTATCCCGTGTCATTGCTTCATTATCACTGTCATGGAGAGCATGGAGAGGAGGGGGGTGTGTGGAGGGGTGGGGCGAGGGGAGAGTGTGTCTGTGTGTGTATGTGACTGTGTGTGACTGTGTGTGTGACTGTGTGTGTGTGACTGTGTGTGTGTGTAGGAGAAGGAGGCACGCAGTCTAAGCAGCTCTTGAACAGCCCACACTTTAACCACGATGGGCCGTATGTACAGGCCACTGACCTCCAACAATTACACTCCATATTATTTATAGAAAAAAACATCTTGCCCAAAGAGTGTCTGCTTCCGTTTTCTTTCTCTGAGGGACACTGGTATCCAGCAGGTACCAGTGAAGCGTGGATTCAAGTTAGGCATTGCTACGGTGATGGTCAACAGGCCAGGTGACATCATACCCTGAGGATGTCATAATGGGTGCCCTTTTGGCCCAACATAGTGTCCTCCCACTCACTCTGTCGCCCTACTGCCTGCAGTACTCTGATACCCTGTGGGGAACCAAAGGCAACCAGGAGGGCCAATTTATCATGACACACATACATGCCAGAGCACACACACTTATCATAACAGCACACACAGAGCAGGGAGCCACGACACACAGAACACCCCAACATATTCCAGAACACCCATAGAGGCCAGCCACCACAGCAAACGGAGCACACATGTGCACACACACACAAAATATACCAGGGAAAGGTACTCCTGCAACTCAAATAAAGCAAGAAAATGATACCACAGAATAAGAACTCTTTGTGCAATATGACACATTCATAATTGGTTGGTGTTGTCCTATAAGAAACATGATATTGGTATCTGCCAATAATCTCTTTCATGGCCAGTTAGACGTAGTGTTAGTCACTCTCACTTAGATATCATATTTAAAAACGGCACACATTTCTCTCCACCTCATGAAATTAGTTATAAAATTGCTAAATCTTCTCTCCGCCCCATTGCAAAAATGTGTAGAATTGCAGGAAATTAACTTTCTCACCGCTGCCATGACGGATGGCGCTAAAATGTTTTGCTCACAAGCTGCGCGCGCGGGGGGGGGGGCAATTCAACAAAATTTCACGTAGGGACCCCAAAAGGATATGAATGTGGGTAAGCAGACCCGCGAGTCACTGTCGCCCCTCATGATGAATTCAGATTCTTTTATGGCCCCCAACCCCATCAAAGTTGCCCATCCCTGGTGTAGAGTGGGTGACAGGCATACCCAGCCAGGGATAGAGTTATGCTGCTGCTGCTGCAGCAGCAAGTGGCATGTCATTTCAGCCAGAGCACTTGTAATTATGCCCTGTTTTCTTTGACAGAAATAAAACTTTCCAGAGAGTAAAAATGCTCCAGGCAAGGAAAAGAGTGGCGAGTGACGAGTGACATCACAGCCAAGTAATTCATTTTAAAGTGGCTCAGATTAAGATTAAGCACTAAATTGAAAAGGTATGGCGGTAAGAAAAATTTGAACAAGCCTAATGCAATGGTAAATCTAAGCTCTGACGGTAGCGCTATAGGTCCAGGGGTGTGTCGCAAATATTTTTGCTATTTTCACAGCCTTTATTATGAGCGCAATGGCTTGCGGTGGCGTGAAAGGGCTGGGTTTTGATGAATAAACAAGTTCAAGGCTTGACGAGGGCTTGGCCATTCAAGACGTTCCATGGCTTAATACTGCATGCGTTTGTCTCAAATTCTGTAGGTTATTGACGGTCTTTGCGTTGTCATCAACTACAATTTCGAAATATCCTCATTGTAGTCTATTGTGAATTGATACTACAGTTTATTAAATAGCATAAACTACAGTAACAAGTGATAGCAACATCCATTGTTTGTTTTATGTTTGGAGTGTTGACAGCCAACATTGATGTATTTGGCTTCAACGTGTATTGTCCTTTACGCATCGCACTTCTCCTCAAATAAAACATACTAGGCTTCCGTATATTGTATTGTACAGTGCATTCGAAAATAATTCAGACCCCTTGACTTTTTACACATTTTGTTACGTTACAGTCTTATTCTAAAATGTATTAAATAGTTTTTTCCCCCCCTCATCAATCTACACACAATAACCCCATAATGACAAAGCAAAAACTGTTTTTTAGAAATGTTTGCACATTTATTAATAATAAAAAACTGAAATCTAACATTTCCATAAGTATTCAGACCCTTTACTCAGTACTTTGTTGAAGAAACTTTGGCAGCAGTTACAGCCTTCGAGTCTTCTTGGGTATGACGCTACAAGCTTGGCACACCTATATTAGGGGAGTTTCTCCCATTCTCCCATCTGCAGATCCTCTCAAGCTCTGTCAGGTTGTATGGGGGAGCGTCGCTGCACAGCTATTTTCAGGTCTCTCCAGAGATATTCGATCTGGTTCAAGTCCGGGCTCTGGCTGGGCCACTCAAGGATAGTGAACCTTTGCACTCTGAAGTAGGTTTTCATCAAGAATCTCTCTGTACTTTGCTCCATTCATCTTTCCCTCGATCCTGACTAGTTTCCCAGTCCCTGCCGCTGAAAAACATCCCCACAGCATGATGCTGCCACCACCATGCTTCTCCAGACCTGACGCTTGGCACTCAGGCCAAAGAGTTCAATCTTGGTTTCATCAGACCAGAGAATCGTGTATCTCATGGTCTGAAAGTCCTTTAGGTGCCTTTTGGCAAACTCCAAGCGGGCTGTCATGCCTTTAACTGAGGAGTGGCTTCCGTCTGGCCACTCTACCATAAAGGCCTGATTGGTGGAGTGCTGCAGAGATGGTTGTCCTTCTGGAAGGTTCTCCCATCTCCACAGTAGAACTCTAGAGCTCTGTCAGTGTCACCTCCTTGACCAAGGCTCTTTCCCCCCTGATTGCTCAGTTTGGCAGGGCGGCCAGCTCTTGGAAGAGTCTTGGTGGTCGCAAACTTCTTCCATTTAAGAATGATGAAGGCCACTGTGTTCTTGGGGACCTTCAATGCTGCAGAAATGTTTTGGCACCTTTCCCCAGATCTGTGCTTCAACCCAGTCCTGTCTTGGAGCTCTATAGACAATTCTTTCGACCTCATGGCTTGGTTTTTGCTCTAACATGCACTGTCAACTGTGGGACCTTATATAGACAGTTGTGTGCCTTTCCGAATCATGTCCAATCAATTGAATTTACAACAGGTGGACTCCAATCAAGTTGTAGAAACATCTCAATGATGATTTATGGAAACAGGATGCACCTGAGCTAAATTTCGAGTCTCAGCAATGGGTCTGACTACTTATATAAATAAGGTATTTCTGTTTTTTTTTTTTATAAATATGTAAAAGTTTCTAAAAACCTTTTTGGACTTTGTCATTATGGGGTATTGTGTGTAGATTGATGAGGAAAATGTTTTATTTAATCCATTTGACCTGTAACATAACAAAATATGGAAAAACTGAAGGGGTCTGAATACACTGTATGTGTGAGGCACGTTCTCAATAAGCACAGGGTGGGTGTTTTTAGGCACATCCAAAATAATAACAGGATCTGGTTTAAACTTCTTAGGGCTAGGGGGCAGTATTGAGAATTTTGAAAAAAATATGTGCCCATTTTTAACTGCCTCCTACACCAACTCAGAAGCTAGAATATGCATATTATTGTTCAGGTTTGGATAGAAAACACTCTGAATTTTCTAAAACTGTTTGAATGGTGTCTGTAAGTATAACAGAACTCATATGGCAGTCAAAACCCTGAGACAGATTCTGACAGGAAGTGGATACCTGATTTGTTGAATTACCTTTAAGCCTATGCCATTGAAACACACAGGGGCTTAATGTTTGAGCACTTCCTATTGCTTCCACTAGATGTCACCAGCCTTTACAAAGTGTTTTGAGTCTTCTACTGTGAGATCTGACCGAACAAGAGCCATGGAACGGTGATGGCGGATTAGACTCTGGCGCGCGAGTTCATGTTGGGTACTCTCGTTCCAATACGTTTTAAAAGAGAACGCAATCGTCCGCCTTGAATTTTATTCATGTTCTGGTTAAAAAAGGCACTAATGATTTATGCTATACAACGTTTGACATGTTTGAACGAACGTAAATATTTTTTTTCCCCTCGTTCATGAAGTGAAGTCCGGCGGTCATAGATCAGGTGCTAACAACACGGAGCTTTTTGGACATAAATGATGAGCTTTTTCGAACAAAACTACATTCGTTATGGACCTGGGATTCCTGGAAGTGACATCTGATGAAGAGAATCAAAGGTAATGGATTATTTACATAGTATTTTCGATTTTAGATCTCTCCAACATGGCGGTTAGTCTGTATCGCAAAGCGTATTTTTCTGGGCGCAGTGCTCAGATTATTGCAAAGTGTGATTTCCCAGTAAGGTTATTTTTAAATCTGGGAAGCCGGTTGCGTTCAAGAGATGTAAATCTATAATTCTTTGAATGACAATATAATATTTTACCAATGTTTTCGAATAGTAATTATTTAATTTGTTGTGCTGACTTGACTGCCGGTTATTGGAGGGAAACGATTTCCTGAACATCAACGCCATAGTAAAACTCTGTTTTTGGATATAAATATGAACGATAGAACTAAAAATGCATGTATTGTCTAACAATGTCCTAGGAGTGTCATCTGATGGAGATTGTCAAAGGTTAGTGCATAATTTTAGCTGATTTTCTGGTTTTGGTGACGCCCGTCTTTGAATTGACAAAACATTACACACAGCTATTGTCAATGTACTCTCCTAACATAATCTAACTTTATGCTTTCGCCGTAAAACCTTTTTGAAATCGGACAACGTGGTTAGATTAAGGAGATGTTTATCTTTCAAAGGGTGTAAGATAGTTGTATGTTTGAAAAATTAGAATTTTGACATTTAATTGGTTTCAAATTTGCCGCTCTTGAAATGCACCTGTTGTTGATAGGGTGCACCACGGGTGGCACGCTTGCGTCCCACATAGCCCCTAGAGGTTAAAATAATGTAATAGTCTACATAGTTATAGAGGGATGTTTGTTCACTGTTTTGCTGCAGCCAAACTTGATCTTTCAATAAAGCTTTGATGAGTAAGATATATTTCGAAGCGGTCTCATGAGCCAAACCATTTATCGATTGTCTTAACTACTTGGCTAATGTATTGGGAATGACCAAAAAACAGCCCTCATTGAGAGGAGGCTACGCTTGGTTTTTAATCAAATTAAACGAAATAGGAAAAAATATTTATACTATATGTTTCCAAATGCGAGGTTTACGGACACAAAAACCATATCACTCTTGATCCATGTGCATACGGGCACTGTGCGTCACAGCTGGATAGGCTGAGCTTCCGTTGTCAAAATTCATGCCAGAATTCGGTTGGTCTTAAATATCTCCACCAGCGCATAATGAAATTGGCACCCTGGCACACGTGTTTATGGACACACCTCAGATATTGCCACTCCTCCCACCTCAGCGCAAGCGAGCTCATATAAGACAGGTAAATTGCCAATTCTTGCGCTACTGTTTGAAAATAGAAGAGTGCCGGCTTTAACAGGTCGACATTTCAAACGAGCGAGAGTTTGACATTTGTGCTGGCTTAATGCCAGACAAAAATAGAGCTCAATATCATACGGATACTATATGTGAAGACGGGATACTTCTTGGTCAAAAAATGTACTTGGTTACTATGGCCTAATTTCTTCCATTTAGTTAAATGATAGGCCGGACTATTCTGACTACTCCGTCAAGTCCATATCAATGTCCACAATTTAGTATGACAACAGCTTTAATAGCTAATTTGTCCTTGACGTTGACAGACACGATAGATAAGCAATGTGGATAAAAAATATTCCCAAATAGCCCGAAATGGAGTCCCACTGGGCACAGATGTCAATTCAATGTCTATTCCACATTGGTTCAATTAAATTTCATGGAAACAACCAGTGTTTGTCACATATTTCTAATAGCTGTGGTGCTGCTGATGACAGTGTGTGTTGTAAATGTAAACTCAGAACCAGCCTGTTATATTAACAACCAAAGCCAAGGGGCATTGTGTGCTGGTCATACTGACATCATTGGCCCCAGTCAATCTCAGTGGTGCCATTATTAGGTTACAGAGACCATAAACTCCACCATTTAATGTCACATTAGTTGGAAAACAACAAAATGTGCCCGATCACCTCTCCCAGACTCCCACGCAACCTATCTTTAGCTATTTAAAAAACCATTTAAAGGCATTTAGCGAGTCCTACTTAGAGGAAGCCACCCACATTCACATAAAATGCAATTTGCACAACCCTGTTTATTATTTATATGTCCGTTAAAAGAAAGGAAAAAAGCACACTGGACTGGATCAGAGATCTTGAGCGTTTTCAGTCATCTGTATCTCATTCATATTTTATCTAATTTTACTTCTCTAAAATTGCCCCATGATCTCAGTGTGGGGCTGTGCTGCATGGCTGACTGATGGTGTTGTTTTACAGTGAAACACACAAGATAATTAATTTAGAAAAAACACTGGTAGATCTTGGAGAGTGTATTGGGAAGTTGTAGGGTGTACTACTATGTCTTTGTGGGGTGAACTGTGTCTTTGATAGAGTAGTCAGCATACGCAAGCTCTGCAAGGGAAAGCCATCTAAAGCAATAAAGCGGTGGTCTTATCAGCCGTGCTCTAATAGTCCTTAAAGAATTACACTACTTAGCATACAGTATTTTCAGCAAATTAGGCACATATGGTTGTGGAGAAAGGTTGGCCTGCACACACACTGACGCAGACAGACACAGACACAGAGACACACACAGGCACACTTTGGTCTCGTGATTCTGCAGTCAGAAATGTTGGCGTGCTCCTCACTGTTGTGGTGTTGCATTGTTTTTGCCATAAGATGAAGGTGCTCTGTAAGTGCAAGGCTTCAACAGAACATTCCTCACAAATGCTATATGATTACTGTTTAGGAAAAGACACCATTCTACATTTTTGCTGCCAGAATGCTACTATGATATTCTTTAGAAAGATACAGTATATTATACAGTATATTATGCCTGTTGATATCTGTCTGTAGATGTCCATGTCACTCCATCTATCTCACTTTCCTCAAGCTATGGTCTGTCTCCACTTTTACGCTTAGAATAGCACATGCTATAGCACAAGAGGAACACCTATATGCGAATGATGTTCATGGACTACCGTTCAGCATTCAACACTATTGTTGATCCTGGACTTCCTGATGGGCAAACCACAGGCTGTGAGGATTGGCAACAACACCTCCACATTGGTGATTCTCACAAACTTGGTATTACTCTTGGTACATTTTGAAAAGACAAAAACAATGTATTTTTATTTTGTTATGGATAAAAACCATCTCAAATTATTGTCCATGTTAAATTATCTTAACTGTTCAGATTTCCAAGACTGTGCACAGAACAATCTCATTACCATAAACACTTGTAGAGTTTGAAAATAACCATAGCAAGGTTACTACAACAATATTTCATAAAAGAATATGACATTTTGGTTTTAAGTATATTTTCATTTTAATCAGTTCTCATTACTGTAACGCGTGGCATGTTCATAACCTGTTTTTTTATATTTATTTATGTTTATTAATATAAAAAAGTACACAAATGACCCATTTTATGCACAGCTTAAATATTTTTAATTATGTCATATTATTCAGGGAATATTTTATCATTGATGATACATTTCAGTAATGAGATCCATGTTACGGTAGATGAGAGACCGCATTATGGTAATGATCAAATGAGCAAACGGTACTTTATAAAGAGCAAAGAATATCATTTTTAACCATATTAATTAATCCCCACCACCACCCAGCACAGCTACCAGCCGCCCCAAATCAGCATGCTGTTTGTGCAACTGCATTTTCTGAATCAGATAGCCTATTCAAAAATGTTTGCCTAAATGCAATTCAAATGTGATTAAACACTGACCAACACTTTAGTTCCTACCCTGTCATAACACCTAATTGGCTTTTGAATTTGTTGTCATGCCAAACAACACCAACCATAGCATTAGAATAATCCTTCTATTTCTATGATTCCAACAGTTCATCCAAGTGTTTTGATCTATATTGCAAGTCAAATAATAATCTTTGGTATAAAAATCGCAAGTAGATTATTTACCCATATTGTGCAGCCATACTAACAACCTGGTAACTTTACCAGTCTATGCCAACATTTGTTGGCACAGAAAGAAAGGAAAATTGATATCTTCTTCAGGAGAAGTGCTTCAAAAGTAAGTAGGATTCACATAGGCCTAATGTAGGCTATATCTCAATCAATTTAAACATCTAATATTATGTGGTGCTCCTAACTGTTCTACCACTGAAAACCACTGTTACCAATGAAAATGTGTAATTTAGAGCCCTGGTTACAACACAGGTATATAAAAGCAATGTAATGTGCATTATTACCAATCCTTTCTGTAAGGGTGGCAGGTAGCTTAGTGGTTTGAGCGTTGGGCCAGTAACCGAAAGGTTGCTAGATCGAATGCCCGAGCTGACAAGGTAAAATCTGTTGTTCTGCCCCTGAACATGGTAGTTAACCCACTGTTCCTAGGATGTCATTGTAAATAACAATTTGTTCTTAACTGACTTGCCTAGTTAAATAAAAGGACTCAATAACACTCTTGTCTGCAACTTTCCTTTCTATATATCTCTCTTTCCTTTCTTCTGTACTCCTCAAGCAGCTCTGGATTTCTGTACAGTTGCTCTCTATGCTTCTCAACCTAAGCTTTTGATGCCGCCTTCTTTCTTTCCTTATCTGCCAATCTTAATAACACAAAGTTTAGATTAATCCAATTGTTCTGTTTATTAGACTACCTCATTATTACACAACCCCTAAAGGGGCATTACACTCAAATGTTATGTTTATTAGATCTTTCATACCTCAAAAGTAGTCTTATGGGGATAGGTCACCCGAATTACAAAATGACATTGGTACTGTACATTGGTTTCCTTACCCTGTAAGCAGTCGATGGACAAGGTAAGACAGCAATCCATGCTTTGGTTTTATTTAGCATTTAAAGCACAAAACCAATGCAAGTGGATGTCCCCGATTATAAGCATTTCCACATTCCATCTCCAAATCATCCCAAAGTGTCAAAAATGTATTGTATAGCTCCTTTAAGATGATTTGTAAATGAAATGAGAAAAATGCTAATATCAGGGATATTCACTTACATTGGTTTCGTGCTATAAATGCAAAACATTTGGAGACAGTGACCAGCTAAAGAAAACCCAAGCATGAATTACTGTCTTAACTCATTCATGGACTGCGTACAGGGTAAGGAAGCCAATATGTATTTTCTTAATTTCTGGGAACTACCCCTTTAAGTCCACATCCCAAGCCATTCATTGTGTAGATAAACATATGCAATAAAAAATAAATGAAAAGATAAGCACCAAATAAGATCTAGAAATTATATGGTGTTCATCTTTTCCTGTTGGTGTTGAGGCATACAGCTGGCTCTACACAATCAATGGCATGGGGTGTGTATTTATCTTGTGAAAAGCATGATCTGTAGGCACACACACTAAAAGTTAGTACAGGTGCTGACTAACAGTGAGTAAGCTGTAGTTTATAAAAAATATATATACAGTATAACTCCCAGTAATGTATTGTGTAAATCACCAAAGTTTCGGCATCATCTTGTATTCATCTTGACAATTCATCTTTGAATTGTTTTGTGTAATGCCCGTTTAACACAGTTTATATCAATGTTTGTAGTGTAAAAGTGAGCAGAAGACGAATGTGCAAGTAGAGATACTGGGGTGCAAAGGAGCAAACAAATAAATAACAATATGGGGATGAGGTGGGCCAGGTGAGCCGGCACCATTCTCACCCAGAGCTCTCTGTTGCACACATGTTTTTGTATGTTACGTTTCCTGAGTTTTCCCCGCATTCCCAGCATAAGGCTCTCGTCGATTCAGGCGCGGCTGGGAATTTTATAGACAGGTCATTCGCCCATAGTTTAGGGATCCCCATCGTTCCAGTGGCTATGCCCTTCCCAGTTCACGCCTTAGACAGTCGACCATTAGGGTCAGGGTTGATTAGGGGCCTCCGCTCCTCTGGGTATGGTGACGCAGGGGGGTCACAAGGAGAGAATCAGTCTCTTCTTCATTGACTCTCCTGCATTTCCCGTGGTGCTAGGCCTACCCTGGTTAGCTTGTCATGACCCCACTGTTTCATGGCAATGGAGGGCTCTCACGGGGTGGTCGCGAGAGTGCTCGGGGAGGTGTTTAGGGGTTTCTGTCGGTGCTACTACGGTGGAAAGTCCAGACCAGGTCTCCACCGTGCGCATTCCCCCCAGAATATTCCGACTTGGCTCTCGCCTTCTCCAAAAAGAGGGCGACTCAATTACCACCTCATCGTCGGGGGGATTGTGCAATAAATCTCCTGGTAGACGCCGCACTTCCCAGGAGTCACGTGTATCCCCTGTCACAGGCGGAGACGGTGGCTATGGAAACATATGTCTCCGAATCCCTGCGTCAGGGGTTCATTCAGTCCTCTACTTCACCCGCCTCCTCGAGTTTCTTTTTTGTGAAGAAGAAAGAGGCAGGTCTGCGCCCGTGTATTGACTATCGAGGCCTAAACCAGATCACTGTGAGGTACAATTACCCGCTACCTCTTATAGCCACAGCGATTGAGTCAATGCACGGGGCGCGCCTCTTTACCAAACTAGACCTCAGGAGCGCTTACAACCTGGTGCGTATCCGGGAGGGAGACGAGTGGAAGACGGCGTTCAGTACTACCTCGGGGCATTATGAGTACCTCGTCATGCCGTACGGGTTGATGAATGCTCCATCAGTCTTCCAAGCCTTTGTAGACAATATTTTCAGGGACCTGCACGGGCAGGGTGTAGTGGTGTATATCGATGACATTCTGATATACTCCGATACACGCGCTGAGCATGTGTCCCTGGTGCGCAGAGTGCTTGGTCGACTGTTGGAGCATGACCTGTACGTCAAGGCTGAGAAATGCCTGTTCTTCCAACAGTCCGTCTTCTTCCTAGGGTACTGCATTTCCACCTCAGGGGTGGCGATGGAGAGTGACCGCATTTCAGCCGTGCGTAATTGGTCGACTCCCACCATGGTAAAGGAGGTGCAGCGGTTTCTAGGGTTTGCCCATTACTACCGGAGGTTTATCTGGGGTTTTGGTCAGGTAGCGGATCCCATTACCTCACTGCTGAAGGGGGGAGCAGTACGTTTGCAGTGGTCGGCTGAGGCGGACAGGGCTTTTGGTCACCTGAGGGCTCTGTTTACCTCGGCTCCCGTGCTAGCCCATCCGGATCCCTCTTTGGCATTCATAGTGGAGGCGTCCGAGGCTGGGATAGGAGCCGTGCTCTCTCAGCGCTCGGGTACGCCACCGAAGCTCCCCCGTGTGTCTTCTTTTCGAAGAAGCTCAGCCCGGCAGAGCGAAACTACGATGTGGGGGACCGGGAGCTGTTGGCTGTCATCAAGGCTTTGAAGGCGTGGAGACATTGGCTTGAGGGGGCTAAACACCCTTTTTTCAGATCGAGACTCCTGCGGTGGACAACTGGTTCAGGTGCGCGGAGGAGACATGGGACGCCGCTCATGTTCACCTTCAGCGGGCCGTGCTGCTCCAGAAAGCCAGCGCAGACCGTCACCGCAGCTCTCGACCCAAAACCTGCCCCTCCACCTGCCCTGCCGGAAGCTGGGGCCGCGGTTTGTGGGGCCATTTAAAGTCCTGAGGAGACTGAACAAGGTTAGATACAGGTTACAGCTTCCCCCCGATTACCGTATTAACCCCTCGTTCCATGTGTCTCTCCGGTGCAGGAGATTCCTCCACCCCCTCTGGACATCGAGGGGGCCCCGGCGTATTCCGTTCGCTCCATACTGGATTCGAGGTGTCGGGCGAGGGGCCTTCAGTACCTTGTGGAGTGGGAGGGGTACGGTCCGGAGGAGAGATGCTGGGTTCTGGTGGAGGACGTGTTGGACCCTTCAATGCTGCGGGAGTTCCATCATCTCCGTCCGGATCGCCCTGCACCTCGCCCTACGGGTCGTCCCTGAGGCCGGTGTCAGCACACTGCTGGAGCCGCATGTCGGGGGGGGTACTGTCACGACTTCCGCCGAAGTTGGTTGCTCTCCTTGTTCGGTCGGCGGTCGACGTCACCGGTCTTCTAGCCATCGCCGATCCACCTTTCATTTTCCATTTGTTTTGTCTTGTTTTCCCACACAGCTGGTTTACATTCCCTCATTTCTTGTCGTGTATATAACCCTCTGTTACCCCCATGTCTGTGTGTTAAATTGTTTATTGTCAGGTTGGCACGCTTCCGGCTGGTGTGTGCCGGGTTTTGATTTGTACCCATGCTTTGTGGCAGCCGGTACTTTGTACTTGGTTATGTGTACTTTGTGCTGCCTCACTTGTTCTTTGGGCATTTGTTTTTGTGACGCGATTGCGTTCTGTTCAAATAATTGCCTCAGTAAAGTGCTTTGTCCACTCATCTCTGCTCTCCTGCGCCTGACTTCCATGCACCAGCTACACCCACCGTTTGACACCATCAGACTCTTGAACACTTGAACTGGACTGACCTCCTCCACTGAATCTCCACACCTTAGCACACATGCCCTCCCCCCTTCCCTGATACATGTGTAAATATTGTACTATAAATTATGCCTTCCTGTATTATACTGATGCTAAAATATTTATTCTATTCTACTGAGCCATTTACTTTCTTTGTATTCTTCTCTTTTATTATTTCTTATTGTTGTTATTTCTTATTGTTGAATTGTTGAGAAGGAACCTGCAAGTAAGCATTTTGTTGGAAGGTGTACCATGTGTATCCGTACATACAACTAATAAAACTTGCAACTTAAAACTATGCTTATCTGGTGAACACAAGATCTAAACAAATGTATAATGAGCACCAATAACTTTGGGTTATTTTGGCTTTTCACAGTGCGTCATCTCATCTGGCTGCCTGGAGTCATAAAGCATAGCATTCTAACCCCATTCATGCCTGTGGCCCTCATGGTCTGTAGTCCTCTCCACATATAGGCTAAAAACAGACAGGGAATCCAGCCTTCTCACTCCCTGTGAACCGCTAACATTACGACAAGTTTCACTTAACAAACAAACTATTTTTCTCTCTGAACTATAGGAAGAGCACTGCCAGGTAGAATTTGTCATGGTGGAAATGATTGATTTTGTATGCAAGCTAATAAAGCTCACCATAAATCCATCCAACCATCTGGCTAGCTGGCTGGCTCTCTGTGTGTCTGTGAGTCTGTCAGTCTCTGTCTGTTTGTATGTCTGGCTGGCTGGCTGGCTGTCTATCTGGCTATCTGTTTGCCTGTCTGTCTATGTGCATAGCTTCACAGAAATTAAACCAATACATGGACAATCTGATCATGTGCAGAGAAGCTCGATCACTTCTATGAGTTTAGCAGGGATGGTTGAATTTAAGCCTGGGGCAAATAAATACATTTAAAGCTTCATGGAAAGCTGTAACAATAGCATTGCTTTGACTCCACCTACGCAGGCATTGGATATTTCTAGAGCAGTGCGCCAAATTATTCAGCCTTTCCAGCTAACCACAAACCTCTTTCATTTGAAATGTAACAGTGTCAGTTTGCTGAGAGGGAAAAACAAGAATACAACTTAATGACTTAATACAGCTAAAAGGGAATCAGATGTCATACGAGGAAAAGCATGAACACTGTGACACTTTACATTGACAAATGGGCTTTGGAAAAACAAAAGTTATCTGAAGGGCTGATCACATGTAGGATAAAATCTGTGTTTATAATATAAGTCAAAGAGGCTTATGCAAAAAAAATGAAGCCAAATAAATATAGCCTACACACTAAACCACAATACAATGACTCAGTCAAATTGAAGTAAATAGAGAAACATATGCATGAGCCATACTATAGTCAGTGTATATTTACTTCTATGGGACAATCAAACAAATGGTACAGCACCAATACATTGACTGACTGGATATTCTCTGACATACAGTGCATTCAGAAAGTATTCAGACACCTTGACTTTTCCCCCCTCATCAATCTACGCACAATACCCCATAATAACAAAGCAAAAACATTTTTTTAGAAATGAAAAAATAAAACGAAACTGAAATATTACATTTACATAAGTATTCAGACCCTTTACTCGGTAATTTGTTGAAGCACCTTTAGCAGCGATTACAGCCTTGAATTTTCTTTGGTAGGATGCTACAAGCATGGCACACATGTATGCAGATCCTGTAACTGGCGTGCAAAACAAACACTCAACTTTGGCGCCATTTGTCAAAGTATTGTTGGCAAACGACATGCGCTCCATGACAGGGTCTGAATAATTTCCAAATGCACTGTAGCTGGTATCATTCTGCTACAAGACCATGGTGCTTGCCTATGGAGCTGTGAGGGGAACGGCACCTCCGTACCTTCAGGCTCTGATCAGTCCCTACACCCAAAGAAGGGCACTGCGTTCATCCACCTCTGGCCTGCTCGCCTCCCTACCTCTGCGGAAGCACAGTTCCCGCTCAGCCCAGTCAAAACTGTTCGCTGCTCTGGCACCCCAATGGTGGAACAAGCTCCCTCACGACGCCAGGACAGCGGAGTCAATCATCACCTTCCGGAGACACCTGAAACCCCCCCTCTTTAAGGAATACCTGGGATAGGATTAAGTAATCCTTCTAACCCCCCCCACCCTCCCCCCCCAAAAAGATATAGATGTACTATTGTAAAGTGGTTGTTCCACTGGATATCATAAGGTGAATGCACCAATTTGTAAGTCGCTCTGGATAAGAGCGTCTGCTAAATGACGTAAATGTAAATGTAAATGTGTTCCCTGTGGCTCAGTTGGTAGAGCATGGTGTTTGCAACGCCAGCATGGTGTGTGCAACGCCAGGGTTGTGGGTTCGATTCCCACGGGGGGCCAGTACCCCCGTGGGAATGCACGAAATGGAAATGTATGCATTCACTACTGGAAGTCGCTCTGGATAAGAGTGTCTGCTAAATGACTAAAATGTCAAATCATTCTCCTAAATAAATGTAGTTCTCAGGTAGTAACCGGAGGACTGTTGGCAGGCGGCATGTCTTTGAACTTCCCTACCAATCTAATAGAACACGTCCAGCAAAACACTAAAGACTGACATTAGCCAACAAGGTGAATCAATCCACCAGAGAGGAGAAAGAGAGTGACCTGTTGCCACAAGAAGAGAGCAACTAGTGAAGAACAAACACCATTGTAAATACATTTATTTTCCCTTTTGTACTTAGCTATTTGCAAATCGTTACAACACTGTATATACTGTAGACATAAAATGACATTTGAAATGTCTCTATTATTTTGGAACTTGTGAGGTAATATTTACTATTCACTATTGTTTATTTCACTTTTATTTATCCATTTCACTTGCTTTGGCAATGTAAACATATGTTTCCCATGCCAATAAAGCTCCTAGAATTGAATTGGAGAGAGAGAGAGAGAGAGAGAGAGAGAGAGAGAGAGAGAGAGAGAGAGAGAGAGAGAGAGAGAGAGAGACAACATGGAACCAAGGACTGATCAACCCAATCCACAAAAGTGGAGACAAATTTGACCCCAATAACTACCGTGGGATATCAACAGCAAACTTGGGAAAATCCTCTGCATTATCATTAACAGCAGACTTGTACATTTCCTCAGTGAAAAAAATGTACAGTACTAAGCAAATGTCAAATTGGCTTTTAAACAAATTACCGTACGACAGACTACGTATTCACCCTACACACCCTAATTGACAAACAAACAAACCAAAACAAAGGTAAAGTCTTCTCATGCTTTGTTGATTTCAAAAAAGCCTTTGACTCAATTTGGCATGAGGGTCTGCTATACAAATTGATGGAAAGTGGAGTTGGGGGGAAAACATACAACATTATAAAACCCATGTACACAAACAACAAGTGTGCGGTTAAAATTGGCAAAAAATACACATATTTCCTTCCACGGGCCATGGGGTGAGACAGGGATGCAGCTTAAGCCCCCCCCCCCCTTAAAAATCAGTGCCTCTTTGCTTGACATCATGAGAAAATCAAAAGAAATCAGCCAAGACCTCAGAAAAAAATTGCAGACCTTCACAAGTCTGGTTCATCCTTGAGAGCAATTTCCAAACGCCTGAAGGTACCACGTTCATCTGTACAAACAATAGTACGCAAGTATAAACACCATGGGACCATGCAGCCGTCATACTGCTCAGAAAGGAGATGCATTCTGTCTCCCAGAAATGAACGTACTTTGGTGCGAAAAGTGCAAATCAATCCCAGAACAACAGCAAAGGACCTTGTGAAGATGCTCGAGGAAACAGGTAGAAAAGTATCTATATCCACAGTAAAACGAGTCCTATATTGACATAACCTGAAAGGCCGCTCAGCAAGAAGCTGAGCAAGAAGTCACTGCTCCAAAACCGCGATTAAAAAAGCCAGACTACAGTTTGCAACTGCACATAGGGACAAAGATCGTACTTCTTGGAGAAATGTCCTCTGCTCTGATGAAACAAAAATAGAACTGTTTGGCCATAATGACCATCGTTATGTTCGGAGGAGAAAGGGGGAGGCTTGCAATCCGAAGAACACCATCCCAACCGTGAAGCACGGGGGTTGCAGCATCATGTTGTGGGGGCGCTTTGCTGCAGGAGGGACTGGTGCACTTCACAAAATAGATGGCATCATGAGAAGGAAAATGATGTGGATATATTGAAGCAACATCTCAAGACATCAGTCAGGAAGTTAAAGCTTGGTCGCAAATTGGTCTTCCAAATGGACAATGACCCCAAGCAAACTTCCAAAGTTGTGGCAAAATGGCTTAAGGACAACAAAGTCAAGGTATTGGAGTGGCCATCACAAAGCCCTGACCTCAATCCTATACAAAATTTGTGGGCTGAACTGAAAAAGCTAGGGCGAGCAAGGAGGCCTACAAACCTGACTCAGTTACACCAGCTCTGTCAGGAGGAATGGGCCAAAATTCACCCAACTTGAGGAAGGTTACCAGAAATGTTAGACCCAAGTTAAACAATTTAACATCTTTGGAATAGGGGGCAGTATTTTCACGGCCGGATAAAAAACGTACCCGATTTAATCTGGTTACTACTCCTGCCAACAAACTAGAATATGCATATATTTAGTAGATTTGAATAGAAAACACTCTAAAGTTTCTAAAACTGTTTGAATGGTGTCTGTGAGTATAACAGAACTCATATGGCAGGCCAAAACCTGAGAAGATTCCATACAGGAAGTGCCCTGTCTGACAATTTGTTGTCCTTCTGTTGCATTTCTATCGAAAATATAGCATCTGTGCTGTAATGTGACATTTTCTAAGGCTTCCATTGGCTCTCTAAAGCCGCCAGAAAGTGGAATGGGGTGTCTGCTGTCTCTGGGCGAAGATCAGCAGCAGAATTTGTGAGTGGTCAGCCTGGGGACAGTGACACTGGAGATGCGCGGTCACGAGAATTCTCAATTTTTTCTTTCAGCCTTTGAATGAATACAACGTTGCCCGGTTGGAATATTATCGCTATTTTACGAGAAAATGCGCTCGCGCGTCACCCTTCGGATAGTGACCTGAACGCACGAACAAAACGGAGCTATTTGAATATAACTATGGATTATTTGGAACCAAAACAACATTTGTTGCTGAAGTAGAAGTCCTGGGAGTGCATTCTGACGAAGAACAGCAAAGGTAATCCAATTTTTCTAATAGTAATTCTGAGTTTAGGTTGTCCCAAACTTGGTGGGTGTCAAAATAGCTAGCCGTGTTGGCCGAGCTATGTACTCAGAATATTGCAAAATGTGCTTTCGCCAAAAAGCTATTTTAAAATCTGACACCACGATTGCATAAAGGAGTTCTGTATCTATAATTCTTAAAATAATTGTTATGTATTTTGTGAACGTTTATCATGAGTAATTTAGTAAATTCACCGGACGTTTTCGGTGGGTATGCTAGTTCTGAACGTCACACGCTAATGTAAAAAGCTGTTTTTTGATATAAATATGAACTTGATTGAACAAAACATACATGTATTGTATAACATAATGTCCTAGGAGTGTCATCTGGCATCCTTTCACTCCCTCCTCTCTACATTCTCCTCTTCTGTTTCTGCTGCTAAAGCCACTTTCTACCACTCTAAATTCCAAGCATCTGCCTCTAACCCTAGGAAGCTCTTTGCTACCTTCTCCTCCCTCCTGAATCCTCCTCCCCCTCCCCCCTCCTCCCTCTCTGCGGATGACTTCGTCACCCATTTTGAAAAGAAGGTTGACGATATCCGATCCTCGTTTGCTAAGTCAAACGACACCGCTGGTCCTGGTCACACTGCCCTACCCTGTGCTTTGACCTCTTTCTCCCCTCTCTCTCCAGATGAAATCTTGCGTCTTGTGACGGCCGGCCGCCCAACAACCTGCCCACTTGACCCTATCCCTTCCTCTCTTCTCCAGACCATTTCCGGAGACCTTCTCCCCTACCTCACCTCGCTCATCAACTCATCCTTGACCGCTGGCTACGTCCCTTCCGTGTTCAAGAGAGCGAGAGTTGCACCCCTTGTGAAAAAACCTACACTCGATCCCTCCGATGTCAACAACTACAGACCGGTATGCCTTCTTTCTTTTCTCTCAAACTCTTGAACGTGCCGTCCTTGGCCAGCTCTCCTGCTATCTCTCTCAGAATGACCTTCTTGATCCTAATCAGTCAGGTTTCAAGACTGGGCATTCAACTGAGACTGCTCTTCTCTGTGTCACGGAGGCTCTCCGCACTGCTAAAGCTAACTCTCTCTCCTCTGCTCTCATCCTTCTAGACCTATCTGCTGCCTTTGATACTGTGAACCATCAGATCCTCCTCTCCACCCTCTCCGAGTTGGGCATCTCCGGCGCGGCCCACGCTTGGATTGCGTCCTACCTGACAGGTCGCTCCTACCAGGTGGCGTGGCGAGAATCTGTCTCCGCACCACGCGCTCTCACCACTGGTGTCCCCCAGGGCTCTGTTCTAGGCCCTCTCCTATTCTCGCTATACACCAAGTCACTTGGCTCTGTCATATCCTCACATGGTCTCTCCTATCATTGCTATGCAGACGACACACAATTAATCTTCTCCTTTCCCCCTTCTGATAACCAGGCGGCGAATCGCATCTCTGCATGTCTGGCAGACATATCAGTGTGGATGACGGATCACCACCTCAAGCTGAACCTCGGCAAGACGGAGCTGCTCTTCCTCCCGGGGAAGGACTGCCCGTTCCATGATCTCGCCATCACGGTTGACAACTCCCTTGTGTCCTCCTCCCAGAGTGCTAAGAACCTTGGCGTGATCCTGGACAACACCCTGTCGTTCTCCACTAACATCAAGGCGGTGACCCGATCCTGTAGGTTCATGCTCTACAACATTCGCAGAGTACGTCCCTGCCTCACACAGGAAGCGGCGCAGGTCCTAATCCAGGCACTTGTCATCTCCCGTCTGGACTACTGCAACTCGCTGTTGGCTGGGCTCCCTGCCTGTGCCATTAAACCCCTACAACTCATCCAGAACGCCGCAGCCCGTCTGGTGTTCAACCTTCCCAAGTTCTCTCACGTCATCCCGCTCCTCCGCTCTCTCCACTGGCTTCCAGTTGAAGCTCGTATCCGCTACAAGACCATGGTGCTTGCCTACGGAGCTGTGAGGGGAACGGCACCTCCGTACCTTCAGGCTCTGATCAGTCCCTACACCCAAACAAGGGCACTGCGTTCATCCACCTCTGGCCTGCTCGCCTCCCTACCTCTGAGGAAGCACAGTTCCCGCTCAGCCCAGTCAAAACTGTTCGCTGCTCTGGCACCCCAATGGTGGAACAAGCTCCCTCACGACGCCAGGACAGCGGAGTCAATCACCACCTTCCGGAGACACCTGAAACCCACCTCTTTAAGGAATACCTGGGATAGGATAAAGTAATCCTTCTAACCCCCCCACCCCCTTAAAAGATTTAGATGCTCATTTGTAAAGTGGTTGTCCCACTGGATATCATAAGGTGAATGCACCAATTTGTAAGTCGCTCTGGATAAGAGCGTCTGCTAAATGACTTAAATGTAAATGTAATGTAAATGTTAGTGCTGCATTTAGCTGTGTTTTGGGTATTTGTGATGCATGCTAGTTGCTTGGAAATGGCTGTGTGTTTTTTTGTGTCTATGTACTCTCCTAACATAATCTAATGTTTTGCTTTCGCTGTAATGCCTTTTGGAAATCGGACGACGTGGTTCGATTCAGGAGAAGTGTATCTATAAAATAGTGTAAAATAGTCCTATGTTTGAGAACTTTGAATTATTACATTTTGTGGTTTTAAATTTGGCGCTCTGATTTGTCACTGGCTGTTGAATAGTGTGGGACGATTTGCATATCGTTACAACACTGTATATAGACATAATATGATATTTGAAATGTTTAAAAAAAAATTGAACTTCTGTGAGTGTAATGTTTACTATTACTTTTTGTTTATTTCACTTTTGTTTATTATCTACTTCACTTGCTTTGGCAATGTTAACATATGTTTCCCTTGCCAGTAAAGCTCTTGAATTGAATTTAATTTAATTGAGAGAGATAGAGACCCCCAGCTGTGAAAGGAGATGATTACTTGCAGGTTGGGTGAGCTCTCTGACTCACTCACTCTATTCCAGCAAAGTAGATGACTCATATCTGACTGGACTTTCATTCACTTCTACATTATATAATCTTTGTGCATTTTCCATTTAAGTGGAAACCAAATTGATCTCTATGTTGTGTAATACTGTACAGTATACTGTATGAATGTATCTGAATAGCCCTGAGTAGCTTGAAAAGTCTACATCATTGCAAGCAATTCATAATGTTAACTGTGGTCCCAGCATTGATATATTTTGCTTCTTCGTCTCATGGAGACTAGATACTTCCACTATGAGAAGGGTGATGATTATGCTAACCAAGTTGTTCAAATTACAAACTCCTCAGGTTAACACCTTACCATTGGTGAAGAACAGGACCAAAGTAAAAATACCTTCACAGCAGCTGATTCAGGATAAGTCAATGGGTTGGTTTTGGGGTGTAAACTATTGACATCAACCACTCTTGTCATTAAAGTGACAGTAAGTACTGTCATTAGTGTGACCCCCTCATCATTAACGTGCCCTTTGCTGTTACCGTTCCTGTGGTTATTGAGTTGAGCAGTAGGCTGTAGTGTACAGTAGTGTGGACCAGCAGAGAGCAGGTTTACCACGTGATAAAAAGCCTTTAACGGGCGAGAGGCGGCCCATAAAGCCCTTCTTTACCAAGGTTTACCATGGCCCCTGTGCACGCCACAGTATAGCCACTGCCCCTCGTAACCCCTTGGGCCCCCTCCTGCAAGTGTGCTAGCAATCAGCCGCAACGCTGTGCTGAGCAGGAAATCTAAAATTAAGTTTTACTACCTATAATGGAATATTTATGGGATGGTTTAATTAGCAGTCACAGGGCGAAGAAACTGCAGCTCGCCGAACAAAAACAAAGATGTTGGACCTGGTTCATGGGGATGGTGAAGCTGGGGTAGAGGGGTAGGGGACGTTGGTGTGGCTAAAGCACTGGTGGACATATCGCCATGAGCGCAGACAGACTCATACTTGTGCGATGTCTCGCTCGCACTTATACACATATACATTAACAGGCTCACACTGCACTTACACTTACACACACGCACGCACAAACACATACATACACACACACACACAAACACACACACACACACACACACATACACACACATTTCCAATTAGCCAGCCAGGCCTGTGCTGTGTCTGTGCAGTGCCAAGTGTGGGGTTTACCACCTCATTCCTTCCCCCTGGTTCAGCCAGGCCTGGCCTTTATGGCCGTCTACAGCACCATTCCTCGGCTTTTATATGGTAGCTGCATGCATTCTACTGTGTCACAGTGGCCGACTGCGACACTGCTGCGCTTCACTTCACACATAAAAGTATACGCACATGTGCACATGCACACAGCTACCCTGATACGCTGACAGGTATTCACACTGTACTACCCTATGGCTGTGAATCTGAAGATTCTATTGCTCTTTTTCTGTGACGTTGCTGTGCCTCAGTTCACTCTCTCTTGCATGCACAGTCGCACACACACACACACACACACACACACACACACACACACACACACACACACACAAACAGTAATACAGTGTATGGTGGCTTTGAGGATTAGAAGGCATCAGACTGCCTTTACTCTACTCTGCTTTTCCAGCATTCAAAGATGTGTTGAAGACCCAGCACCCATCACCTAAGCAGAAGAGGACACTTGAACACATAATTGTAAGAAGAGAGTTACAGTTTCCATATCTCAATATTGACAAAAAAATGTTGCAGTAATTTACGTAAGAAACATTTAACATTGACAAGTTTGGCTCCTTCTTCAGCCCAATGAAACCGGCCATTACAGTATTTGCTTTGGTCTTTGTAATTGACCGTTGTCTGGCTAAGTCTGTCTATCATATTTCCCAATTGTCCATCTATACCTGAGATGGAAGAGGAAGAGAGGAAGATAAAATATAATCTGTCGGCTACTTGGGGAAATGACAGAAAGTGGGTCTCTCTTTCTCTCTTGCTTCTCTCTCTCTCTCTTTCTCTGACACTGAACCAACAACCCTGACAAAAAATGCATTCCCATGAACAGACAGCCTCAATACTTTTATACACACTATCATTACTGTATGAGGACCCTCCTGAGCCACTCTCCTGTCCTCTGCACCCTCCCTTTCCCCATACGTGCCACAGCTTGTGTGTGCCCAGACAGGCCTGTGGCTGAGGCGAGGACAGAGCTGGGCTAGACTGGTTGATAGATTGGGTGTTGGGGTGCAATATGACTTGTATAAATCTATACAGCCCCATAGGCAACTAGGAATAAACATTGCGACACCACACCTCTCAGCAATCCCATCACATCTTTCTCACCATCACCAGTCCAACCATACATTTTTTACATTTTAGTCATTTTAGCAGATGCTCTTATCCAGAGTGACTTACAGTAAGTGGATACATTTCACACTTTTCTTACATACTTTTTCGCACTCATTCATTAAGTGTTGCTCAATATCAAGGCTTCTAGGGTGGCTGGGGCATAAGCAGAGGTTGAATTGGTTAAGCTGTCTGCCAGGTGCTCCGACAGTGGTGAGTTTTTCGAGTGATTTTTCCCAAATTCCACCCCTGGGCGGTACCAATGATGTGTATAAATCCCGGATGAGTGACAGGGGGCGCTGTATTGAAGCCCCTGTGCAGCTATCTTGGTACTTTAAAATTGTGGAAGCTATAGAAATGCATTTATTCATGTCTTCATTCGTTTTTTACACGTTTATTCTATTACATACACATGCATTAGGAAAGTACATTACAGCCTTATTCTAAAATGGATTAAATCGTTTTTCCCCCCTCATTAATCTAGACACCACACCCCATAATGAGAAAGCAGAAACAGGATTTTTAAAATTGTACTAATTTATGAGAAAATGTAGACTGAAATGTTACATTTACATAAGTATTCAGACCTTTTACTCAGAACTTCGTTGAAGCACCTTATGCAGCAATTACAGCCTTGAGTCTTCTTGGGTATGACGCTACAAGCTTGGCCCACCTGTATTTGGGGAGTTTCTCCCATTTTTCTCTGTAGATCCTCTCAAGCTCTGTCAGGTTGGATGGGGAGCGTCGCTGCACAGCTATTTTCAGGTCTCTTCAGAGATTTTCGATCGAGTTCCGGTCAGGGCTCTGGCTGGGCCACTCAAGGATTTTCAGAGACTTGTACCGAAGCCCCTCCTGTGTTGTCTTGGCTGTGTGCTTAGGTTCCTTGTCCTGTTGGAAGGTGAACCTTTGCCCCAGTCTGAGGTCCTGAGCGCTCTGGAGCAGGTTTTCATCAAGAATCTCTCTGTTCTTTGCACCGTTCATCTTTCCCTTGTTCCTGACTATTATCCTAGTCTTTGCCGCTGCAAAACATCCCCACAGCAGGATGCTGCCACCACCATGCTTCACTGTAGGGATGGTGCCAGGTTTCCTCCAGACGTGACGCTTGGCATTCAGGCCAAAGAGTTCAATCTTGGTTTCATCAGACCAGAAAAGTCTTGTTTCTATTGGTCTGAGAGTCCTTCAGTTGCCTTTTGTCAAACTCCAAGTGGGCTGTCATGAGCCTTTTACTGAGGAGTGGCTTCTGTCTGGCCCTTATCATAAAGGCCTGATTGGTGGAGTGATGCAGAGATTGTTGTCCTTCTGGAAGGTTATCCCATCTCCACAGACTCTAGGAAGAGTCTTGGTGATTCCAAATGTATTCCATTTAAGAATGATGGAGGCCACTGTGTTCTTGGGGATCTTCAATGCCGCAGAAATTTTTTGGTACCCTTCCCCAGATCTGTGGCTTGACACAATCCTGTCTCGGAGCTCTACGGACAATTCCTTCGACCTTATGGCTTGGTTTTTACTCTGACATGCACTGTCAACTGTGGGACCTTATATGGACAGGTGTGTGTCTTTCCAAATTATCTCCAATCAATTTAATTTACCACAGGTGAACTCCAATCAAGTTGTAGAAACATTTCAAGGATGATCAGTGGAAACAGGATGCACCTGAGCTCAATTTCGAGTCTCATAGCAAAGGGTCTGAATACTTATGTAAATAAGGTATTTCTGTTTTTTATGGAGTATGTATGTTTCGAGCTATTGCTCGCCTGAGGTAGAGTTTCTCATGATAAGCTGCAGACCACATTACCTACAGAGAGAGTTTTCATCTTTGTAGCTGTTTACATACCACCACAGTCAGAGGCTTGCACTAAGATAGCACTGAATGAGCTTTATTCTGCCATAAGCAAAGAAGAAAACGCTCACCCAGAGGGGGCGCTCCTAGTAACCGGGGACTTTAAAGCAGGGAAACTTAAATCAGTTTTACCAAATTTCTATCAGCATGTTAAATGTGCAACCAGAGGGAAAAGAACTGTGGACCACCTATACTCCACACACAGAAATGCATACAAAGCTCTCCCTGGCCCTCCATTTGGCAAATCTGACCATAATTCCATCCTCCTGATTCCTGCTTACAAGCAAAAATTAAAGCAGGAAGCACCAGTAACTAGATCAATAAAAAAGTGGTCAGATGATGCAGATGCTAAGCTACAGG
This sequence comes from Salmo trutta, assembly GCF_901001165.1. NCBI lineage: Eukaryota > Metazoa > Chordata > Actinopteri > Salmoniformes > Salmonidae > Salmo > Salmo trutta. The sequence continues at coordinate 29,742,647 of NC_042971.1, forward strand.
ACTGTTTTGCTAGCACAGACTGGAATATGTTCCTGTAAGGGGTGCGTAACTGGTGGCAGCGAAGTCAGATGCAGGAGAGCAGAACAGGGTAATAACCGGAGCAGTTTAATACCCATATATATATACTGCTCAAAAAAATAAAGGGAACACTTAAACAACACATCCTAGATCTGAATGAAATAAATAATCTTATTAAATACTTTTTTCTTTACATAGTTGAATGTGCTGACAACAAAATCACACAAAAATAATCAATGGAAATCCAATTTATCAACCCATGGAGGTCTGGATTTGGAGTCACACTCAAAATTAAAGTGGAAAACCACACTACAGGCTGATCCAACTTTGATGTAATGTTCTTAAAACAAGTCAAAATGAGGCTCAGTAGTGTGTGTGGCCTCCACGTGCCTGTATGACCTCCCTACAATGCCTGGGCATGCTCCTGATGATGTGTCGGATGGTCTCCTGAGGGATGTCCTCCCAGACCTGGGCTAAAGCATCCACCAACTCCTGGACAATCTGTGGTGCAACGTGGCGTTGGTGGATGGAGCGAGACATGATGTCCCAGATGTGCTCAATTGGATTCAGGTCTGGTGAACAGGCGGACCAGTCCATAGCATCAATGCCTTCCTCTTGCAGGAACTGCTGACACACTCCAGCCACATGAGGTCTAGCATTGTCTTGCATTAGGAGGAACCCAGGGCCAACCGCACCAGCATATGGTCTCACAAGGGGTCTGAGGATCTCATCTCGGTACCTAATGGCAGTCAGGCTACCTCTGGCGAGCACATGGAGGCCTGTGCGGCCCCCCAAAGAAATGCCACCCCACACCATGACTGACCCACCGCCAAACCGGTCATGCTGGAGGATGTTGCAGGCAGCAGAACGTTCTCCACGGCGTCTCCAGACTCTGTCACGTCTGTCACGTGCTCAGTGTGAACCTGCTTTCATCTGTGAAGAGCACAGGGCGCCAGTGGCGAATTTGCCAATCTTGGTGTTCTCTGGCAAATGCCAAACGTCCTGCACGGTGTTGGGCTGTAAGCACAACCCCCACCTGTGGACGTCGGGCCCTCATACCACCCTCATGGAGTCTGTTTCTGACCGTTTGAGCAGATACATGCACATTTGTGGCCTGCTGGAGGTCATTTTGCAGGACTCTGGCAGTGCTCCTGCTCCTCCTTGCACAAAGGCGGAGGTAGCGGTCCCGCTGCTGGGTTGTTGCCCTCCTACGGCCTCCTCCACGTCTCCTGATGTACTGGCCTGTCTCCTGGTAGCGCCTCCATGCTCTGGACACTACGTTGACAGACAAAGCAAACCTTCTTGCCACAGCTCGCATTGATGTGCCATCCTGGATGAGCTGCACTACCTGAGCAACTTGTGTGGGTTGTAGACTCCGTCTCATGCTACCACTTGAGTGAAAGCACCGCCAGCATTCAAAAGTGACCAAAACATCAGCCAGGAAGCATAGGAACTGAGAAGTGGTCTGTGGTCCCCACCTGCAGAACCACTCCTTTATTGGGGGTGTCTTGCTAATTGCCTATAATTTCCACCTGTTGTCTATTCCATTTGCACAACAGCATGTGAAATGTATTGTCAATCAGTGTTGCTTCCTAAGTGGACAGTTTGATTTCACAGAAGTGTGATTGACTTGGAGTTACATTGTGTTGTTTAAGTGTTCCCTTTATTTTTTTGAGCAGTGTATATATAACCACCGGCATCCAGAATAAAAAAAGAATGGGTACAAAACCCGTTGCGCACCAGACAACAATGTGCACAAGCACAAACAAACAATACCACACAAAGACATAGGGGGAACAGAGGGTTAAATACACAACACGTAATGAGGGAATGAAAACCAGGTGTGTGGGAAAACAAGACAAAACAAATGGAAAATTAAAAATGGATCGGCGATGGCTAGAAGACCGGTGACGTCGACCACCGAATACCGCATGAACAAGGAGAGGAACCGACTTCGGGAGAAGTCGTGACAGTACTGCCCCTTGACGCGCAGCTCCAGCAGCGCGCCGACACCGGCCTCGGGGACAACCCGGAGGGCGAGGTGCAGGGCGATCCGGACGGAGAAGGTGAAACTCCCGCAGCATTGAAAGGTCCAACACGTCCTCCACCAGAACCCAGCATCTCTCCTCCGGACCATACCCTTCCCACTCCACGAGGTACTGACGGCCCCTCGCCTGACGCCTCGAATACAGTATGGAACGAACGGAGTACGCCGGGACCCCCTCGATGTCCAGAGGGGGTGGAGGAACTTCCCGCACCTCAGACTCCTGGAGCGGGCCAGCCACCACCGGCCCGAGGAGAAACACATGGAATGAGGGGTTAATACAGTAATCGGGGGAAGCTGTAACCTGTAACTCACCTCGTTCAGTCTCCTCAGGACTTTATATGGCCCCACAAACCGCGGACCCAGCTTCCGGCAGGGCAGGCGGAGGGGCAGGTTTCGGGTCAAGAGCCAGACCCGGTCCCCCAGTGCGAACACCGGGGCCTCACTGCGGTGATGGTCTGCGCCGGCTTTCTTGCACAGCACAGCGCGCTGAAGGTGAACATGGGCGGCATCCCATGTTTCCTCCGCGTGCCGGAACCAGTCATCCACCGCATGAGCATCGGTCTGACTCTGATGCCAAGGAGCCAGAACCGGCTGATACGCCAGTACGCACTGGAAGGGGGAGAGATTAGTGGATGAGTGGCAGAGCGAGTTCTGGGCCATCTCTGCCCAGGGCACAAACGCTGCCCACTCCCCCGGCCGGTGCTGGCAATAAGACCTCAGAAACCTACTCACATCCTGGTTAACTCTCTCCACCTGCCCGTTACTCTCGGGGTGAAAACCCGAGGTAAGGCTGATCGAGACCCCCAGACGTTCCATGAACGCCCTCCAGACCCTCGAAGTGAACTGGGGACCCCCATCAGACACTATGTCCTCAGGCACCCCGTAGTGCCGGAAGACGTGTGTAGACAAGGCATGCCTCCGCAGTCTGTAGGGCCGTAGGGAGACCGGGCAATGGGAGGAGAGGGCAGGACTTAGAAAAATGGTCCACAACGACCAGGATCGTGGTGTTACCCTGTGAGGGAGGTAGGTCGATAAGGAAATCCACCGACAGGTGTGACCAAGGCCGTTGTGGAACGGGTAAGGGGTGTAACTTACCTCTGGGCAGGTGCCTAGGAGCCTTACACTGGGCGCACACCGAGCAGGAGGAAACATAAACCCTCACATCCTTAGCCAAAGTGGGCCACCAGTACTTCCCACTCAGACAGCGCACCGTCCGACCGATGCCTGGATGACCAGAGGAGGGTGACGTGTGGGCCCAATAGATCAGCCAGTCACGGACTGCTGACAGAACGTACAGGACACTGGAGGGGAGTGGGCTATGCATGTAGCGCCCGCTCAATGTCCTCGTCCAGCACCCACACTACCGGCGCCACCAGGCAGGAGGCCGGGAGTATGGGGATGGGATCCATGGACCGCTCCTCTGTGTCATACAACCGGGACAGTGTGTCTGCCTTAGCATTCTGGGAACCTGGTCTGTAAGAGAGGGTGAAAACAAAACGGGTGAAAAACATGGCCCACCTTGCCTGGCGAGTTTTCAGTCTCCTCGTCGCCCGGATGTACTCCAGATTGTGGTGGTCAGTCCAGATGAGAAAAGGGTGTTTAGCCCCCTCAAGCCAATGACTCCACGCCTTCAAAGCCTTGACGACAGCCAACAGCTCCCGGTCCCCCACGTCATAGTTTCGCTCCGCCGGGCTGAGCTTCCTCGAGAAGAAGGCACAGGGGCGGAGCTTCGGTGGCATACCCGAGCGCTGAGAGAGCACGGCTCCGATCCCAGCCTCGGACATGTCCACCTCCACTATGAACGCCAAAGAGGGATCCGGATGGGCCAGCACGGGAGCCGAGGTAAACAGAGCCCTCAGGTGACCAAAGGCCCTGTCTGCCTCAGCCGACCACTCCAAACGTATCGGTCCCCCCTTCAGCAGTGAGGTAATGGGAGCTGCTACCTGAACAAAACCCTGGATAATCCTCCGGTAGTAATTAGAAAACCCTGGAAACCGCTGCACTTCCTTTACCGTGGTGGGAGTCGGCCAATTACGCACGGCTGAGATGCGGTCACTCTCCATCTCCGCCCCTGAGGTGGAAATGCGGTACCCTAGGAAGGAGATGGACTGTTGGAAGAACAGGCATTTCTCAGCCTTGGCGTACAGGTCATGCTTCAACAGCCGACCAAGCACCTTGCGCACCAGGGTCACATGCTCGGCACGGGTAGCGGAGTATATCAGAATGTCATCCATATACACCACTACACCCTGCCCATGCAGGTCCCTGAAAATCTTGTCTACAAAGGCTTGGAAGACTGATGGAGCGTTCATCAACCAGTACGGCATGACGAGGTACTCATAATGCCCTGAGGTCGTACTGAATGCCGTCTTCCACTCGTCTCCCTCCCGGATACGCACCAGGTTGTAATCACTCCTGAGATCAAGTTTGCTGAAGAAGCGCGCCCCGTGCATTGACTCAATCGCCGTGACGATAAGAGGTAGCGGGTAACTCACACCTCACAGTTATCTGATTAAAGCCTCGATAGTCAATACACGGGCACAGACCTCCATCCTTCTTCTTGGCACAAAAGAAACTCAAGGAGACGGGTGAAGTGGAGGACCTAATGTACCCCTGAAGCAGGGATTCGGAGACATATGATTCCATAGCCACCGTCTCCGCCTGTAACAGGGGATACACGTGACTCCTGGGAAGTGTGGCGTCTACCAGGAGATTGTCACGTCCTGACCATAGAGAGTTCGTATTTTTCTATGGTAGAGTAGGTCAGGGCATGACTGGGGGGTTTTGTCTAGTTTATTTATTTCTATGTTTGGTTCTAGTTTCTTTTTTCTATGTTGGGGTTTTTGTCTAGTTTACATTTTCTAGGTTGGGGTTTTTGTATGATTCCCAATTAGAGGCAGCTGGTCATCGTTGTCTCTAATTGGGGATCATATTTAAGTTGTTGTTTTTCCCACTAGTGTTTGTGGGAGATTATTTTGAGTTTATGCATGTAGCACCTCTTCATCACGGTTTGTTGTTTTTGTTTATAATTTATTGTCTGTCTTGCATGGTTTCACATAGAAATAAAGATGTGGAACGATACGCACGCTGCGCCTTGGTCTCTTTCATACGACAGCCGTGACAGAATCTCCCACCACCAAAGGACCAAGCAGCGTGCCCAGGAGGAGCAGGGATCCTGGGCCCGGGAGAGAAGAGAGTGGAGGACATCCTGGACCTGGGAGGAGGTAATGGCAGGGCTTCACGGAAGCAGGCGGAGACAGCGAGAGAGGAACGGCGACAATATGAGGAACTAGCACGGCAAAGATGGAAGCCCTAGAGGCAGCTCAAAAAAAATATTTTGGGGGGGTCATACAGGGAGATTGGCGGAGTCAGGGTTGAGACCTGAGCCAACTCCCGTGCTTACCGTGGGGATCATGTGACCAGTCAGGCACCGTGTTATGCGGTGATGCGCCCTGCATTTGCCGGGCTAAAGTGAGCATTCAGCCAGGACGGGTTGTGCTGGCTCAGCGCTCCTGGTCTCCGGTGCGTCTCCTCGGTCCAGGATATCCTGCACCAGCTCTACGCACTGTGTCACCAGTGCGCCTCTACAGCCCAGTACGTCCTGTGCCTGCTCCCCGTACTCTCTTCGAAGTGCGTGTCCTCAGTCAGATACGTCCTGTGCCTGCTCCCCGCACTCTCCCTGAAGTGTGTGTTCCCAGTCAGGTATGTCCTGTGCCTCCTCTTCGCACTCTCCCTGAGGTGCGTGTCATTAGTCCGGTGCCACCTGTCCCAGCTCCACGCACTAGGCCTCCAGTACGCCTGCCCAGTCCGGCGACAGTTCCCAGTCCAGAGCTTCCGGCGACAGTCCCCAGTCCAGAGCTTCCGGCGACAGTTCCCAGTCCAGAGCTTCCGGCGACAGTTCCCAGTCCAGAGTTTACGGCGACAGTTCCCAGTCCAGAGCTTCCGGCGACAGTTCCCAAACCAGAGCTTCCGGCGACGTTTCACAGTCCGGAACTTCCAACGACGGCCCACAGCCCGCCTCCTGAGACGGCCCACAGCCCGGAGCCTCCTGAGACGGCCCACAGCCCGGAGCCTCCAGCGACGGTCCCCAGTCCGGAGCCTCCAGCGACGGTCCGCAGCCCGGAGCCTCCAGCGACGGTCCACAGCCCAGAGCCTCCACCGATGCTGGCGGGTTCGCAGGATGAGAGGGTTCTTCGTCCCGCACCAGAACTGCCTCTGATGAGGGAGGATCCGCGAGATGAGAAGGTTCTTCGTCCTGCACCAAAGCCGCCACCAACACTAGACACCCCCCCATCCCTCCCTTTTGGTTTCAGGTTTTGCGGCCAGAGTCCGCACCTTTGGGGGGGGGGGGGGGGTACTGTCACGTCCTGACCACAGAGAGCTCGTATTTTTCTATGGTAGAGTAGGTCAGGGCGTGACTGGGGGGTTTTGTCTAGTTTATTTATTTCTATGTTTGGTTCTAGTTTCTTTTTTCTATGTTGGGTTTTTTGTCTAGTTTAAATTTTCTATGTTGTGTTCTAGGTTCTTTTTTCTAGGTTGGGGTTTTCGTATGATTCCCAATTAGAGGCAGCTGGTCATCGTTGTCTCTAATTGGGGATCATATTTAAGTTGTTGTTTTTCCCACTAGTGTTTGTGGGAGATTATTTTGAGTTTATGCATGTAGCACCTCTTCATCACGGTTTGTTGTTTTTGTTTATTGTTAATTGCCTGTTTCACATAGAAATAAAGATGTGGAACGATACGCACGCTGCGCCTTGGTCTCTTTTATACTACAGCCGTGACAGAGATTTATCACACAATCCCCCCGTCGATGGGGTGGTAATTGAGTCACCTTCTTTTTGGAGAAGTTGGGAGCCAAATCGGCTTTTTCGGGGGGGAATGCGCACGGTGGAGACCTGGTCTGGACTTTCCACCGTAGTATCACCTACGGAAACCCCTAAACACCTCTCCGAGCACTCTCGCGACCACCCCGTGAGAGCCCTCCATTGCCATGAAACAGTTGGGTCATGACAAGCTAACCAGGGTAGGCCTAGCACCACGGGAAACGCAGGAGAGTCAATGAGAAAGAGACTGATTCTCTCTGTGTGACCCCCCTGCGTTACCATGCCCAGAGGAGCGGTGGCCTCCCTAATCAACCCTGACCCTAATGGTCGACTATCTAAGGCATGAACTGGGAAGAGCATAGCCACAGGAACGATGGGGATCCCTAAACTATGGGCAAGTGATCTGTCAGCCGCGCCTGAATCGACGAGCGCCTTATGCTGGGAATGCGGGGCCGTAGGGCCAGACGGCCTTATGCTGGGAATGCAGGCCCTGAGGCCGTAGAGCCAGACGGATTACCAGGACGTGTACTGCGAGCATGAGCTGACCAACTAGCAAGTGTCTTAACTGAAATTTTCAACCTCTCCCTGTCCGAGTCTGAAATACCAACATGTTTTAGCAAACCACCATAGTGCCTGTGCCCAAGAACACTAAGGTAACCTGCCTAAATGACTACCGCCCCGTAGCACTCACGTCTGTAGCCATGAAGTGCTTTGAAAGGCTGGTCATGGCTCACATCAACACCATCATCCAAGAAACATTAGACCCTCTACAATTTGCATACCTCCCCAAAAGATCCACAGATGATGCAATCTCTATTGCACTCCACACTGCCCTTTCCCACCTGGACAAAAGGAACACCTATGTGAGAATGCTATTCATTCACTACAGCTCAGCGTTCAACACCATAGCGCCCTCAAAGCTCATCAATAAGCTAAGGACCCTGGGACTAAACACCTCCCTCTGCAACTGGATCTTGGACTTCCTGACGGGCCGCCCCCAGGTGGTAAGGGTAGGTAACAACACATCCGCCACGCTGATCCTCAACACAGGTGCCCCTCATGGGTGCGTGCTCAGCCCTGGCCGACAACAACGTGACAGCCTATAGGGAGGAGGTCAGAGAGCTGGCCGTGTGGTGCCAGGACAACAACCTCTCCCTCAACATGATCAAGACAAAGGAGATGATTGTGGACTACAGGAAAAAGAGGACCAAGCACTCCCCCATTCTCATCGACGGGGCTGCAGTGAGCAGGTTGAGAGCTTCAAGTAACTTGATGTCCACATCACCAACAAACTAACATGGTCCAAGCACACCAAGACAGTTGTGAAGCGGGCACGACACAACCTATTCACCCCCCAGACTGAAAAGATTTGGCATGGTCCTCAAAAGGTTCTACAGCTGCACCATTGAGAGCATCCTGACAGGTTGCATCACTGCCTGGTATGGCAACTGCTTGGCCTCCAACCGCAAGTCACTACAGAGGGTAGTGCGAACGGCCCAGTACATCACTGGGGCCAAGCTTCCTGCCATCCAGGACCTCTATATCAGGTGGTGTCAGAGGAAGGCCCTAAAAATTGTCATAGACTCCAGCCACTCTAGTCATAGACTGTTCTCTCTGCTACCACACGCCAAGCGGTATCATAGCGCCAAGTCTAGGTCCAAGAGGATTATAAACAGCTTCTACCCCCAAGCCATAAGACTCCTGAACATCTAGTCAAATGGCTACCCAGACTATTTGCATAACCCCCCCCTCCCTCCACACCACTGCCACTCTCTGTTGTCATTTATGCATAGTCACTTTAATTAACTCTACCTACATGTACATACTACCTCAACTAACCGGTGCCCCTGCACATTGACTCTGTACCGGCACCCCCCTGTATATATTGTTATTTTTTACTGCTGCTCTTTAATTGCTTATTACTTTTATCTGTTATTCTTATCTATATTTTTTTAAACTGCACTGTCGGTTAGGGACTCGTAAGTAAGCATTTCACTGTAATGTCTACACCTGTTGTATTCGGCGCACATGACTAATAAAAATGTGATTTGATTTGATATCCATGGATGTTGAAAAGTAGAATTCTGATACCTAAGTTAGCGTCTGCACAGTTCTTCCCCAAAATTTGTTTTTGTAAATTTTGCAATACAAATTATAAAAATAAGTCTGTGTGTATAGAGTTGTACGGTTTGTTAAACTTTGAAATCAATGTTTTTTGTTTGCCATACATTTTATAGTAAAAAAAACAGAGTCAAACCTAATTCCGTTACCGTGGAATTACCCATAAGTAACCTATTTGGAATTACGAGTAAATAAAAATACTAAATGGAAGTAATATTTTTTCAACATGCACTTTGTTGAATCATTGGATCAGTTCTTTCACTCAGGAACAAAGAGCCTACTGGGTAAATGTTCAGCCAAAATCTAATTCAGAAGACGTGACACATGGGCCGGAAAAGACCTGGCAACCCAATGTTAAATGTTGCCTTTGGAATGGTGATCTACATTTTTATACGATAAAGGAGTAAACCAGATGTTGCAGAAGCGATCCCCACCACATAAATCACCAAGACATAAGCTTACAAAACAGCAGTAAATGATTTAATTATGCAGAATGGTCTGGGGTGTTAGTGGCTGTGTGTGTGAGTGTGTGTGTGTGTGTGTTACGTGTATGTGTATGTGGGATAAATGGGCCTTAACTATGAGCCTTGAGAAGAAAAAGTTGATTGGAGGAAATTTTAAGACATGATATTGTGGAAATATCTTATATAGTTTATACTAGTTCAAAAGTAGTTTAAATACATCTATTAATGTATATATCTATGCATTATTGTGTTATAAATGGCTTATAAACAGTTGATCATCTCTATAAATGTAGGTTTGGCCATAATTTATGTGCTCTCTGTCACCTGGAGCAGCAATGCAAATGCCTAGAAGGCCAGCATCTCGGAGTCGCCCCTTCACTGTTGACGTTGAGACTGGTGTTTTGCGGGTACTATTTAATGAAGCTGCCAGTTGAGGACTTGTGAGGTGCCTGTTTCTGAAACTAGACACTCTAATGTACTTGTCCTTTTGCTCAGTTGTGCACAGGGGGCCACCCACCCCCTTTTCTATTCTGGTTAGAGCCAGTGCTGATTCTCCAGATACTCAACTACTCTAAAGAAGGCTAGTTTTATTGTTTCTTTAATCAGTACAACAGTTTTCAGCTGTGCTAACATAATTGCAAAAAGGTTTTCTAATGATCAATTAGCCTTTTAAAACGATAAACTTGGATTAGCTAACACAACGTGCCATTGGAACACAGGAGTGATGGCTGCTGTTAATTAATGGGCCTCTGTACACCTATGTAGATATTCCATTAAAAATCTGCCGTTTCCAGCTACAATAGTCATTTACAACATTAGCAATGTCTACACTGTATTTCTGATCAATTTTATGTTATTTTAATGGACAAAAAATGTGCTTTTCTTTCAAAAACAAGGACATTTCTAAGTGACCCCAAACATTTGAACGGTATATGTCTAGAAGTATGCTTTGTAATGCTTGTTAATGCTTGTAACTTTAGGTTTATGCCTTGTATAATGTTATCATTCAATGTATAATGTTAATTAAATATCTGCCTTTGAAATAGACAATTCTCAGACCAATTCTTGCTAGTCAGCATCAACTCATTGCCTAATGCTTGCTTGTACTGTATATTTTAATTATCTTTATGGAGTCAGATAAACATTTTAATAGGCTAATTGCTTAAGTCTCATTACGAGTCGCATGTGATGTATATATAATATACTGTATATACACATGTCAAACTTTACTGCCCACTACATAAATCACTGTGTAGATTTAATAATAAATATATATAATTAATTGTGATTCTGCACTGAAAGCTAAGTTAAAAAAATTATGACAATACTGTACTGTTCTCATTATAAAAGCATCTGATGGACCGATAACTCATTATTTAACTGATAAATGAAAGACATAGGCTATGTATATTTCCTTATGGTGGATTCTCTTCATCCACAGATTTGCAACTTCCCTGTTTACACTAGCCTTGGATTTTGCCACATTGCTGCTTCATGTGTGAATGCAACTATTAGCATACCGTAAATACCATAGTATATAGACAAACAAAATAAAGATAGCAAATCAGACTATACAGGAGCTTCTCATCTAAACCATATTGCACATAATGTTGCACACTTGATTAATGCAATTATTCACAAATGTGTGGATATTTTAAAAGCCTTTAATTCAATTTGGTTAACAAAGCAAAAATGCTGTCTTGCAGGGACATGTGGTGTGGGAGAGCCGTTGTCTTTACTGTACCACTCAGAGGGGAGTATCTGGTGTTGGTGTCTCCCATACTACCTCCGGAGGTAGCGTGGGAGACATCTCATAGCTCTGTCCTGTGGTCAATGACCAAAAGCACCGTCTATGATCTCATGGGTGGAATGTTATTCATATTTTTCATAATATCATAATTAATAAATAATACTTAAAAAAAACAGATGAAAATCCGGTGTTTTGATGTTAAACAGTTTTGATATATTTCAATCTTCTGTTATGTATATAAAGTATAATATTTGGATGCAAACTCAAAATGGAACACATTTTAACTCTATGCCTGACATGGTACAGGTGTCTTCTTCTTTTTAAGCCAATAACCATATGTTTGAGGTGTATACTTTTGTTTCAAAGTAGATTTGTTTAAGTCTACCAAGAATCCCTCTGTGTGACCCTGATTTAGCAGTCAGTGGTGAACAAGTATTCACATTGTTGATATGATTATTCAGGGAGACAATTTCAGTTGTAAGTTGTGTTAGTTTGTTGCAGTCTAGTATTGATCATAACTAGAGCTATGGTATACTAACCATTATGATTAGTAAATTAGTAAATTGGCCTTGGCTGCTCAATATTCCAGGAATATTTCAGAATAGTCAATGAAAATCCCCATAAATCTGTTGTTGCATTCAGCTTAGTTAAAAAAAATCCAAACATCATATAGGCCTAATTGTCAGATTGTTGTTATATCCTATGAAATGTTAGACTCAAACCCCACTAAGCATAATACTAATAATAGCCCACAATTACCACATATCCACAACAACTTTTGTCGGTATTGCATCAATAATAGTAGGCTACATGACAAATGCATAGCCTACTCAATTGAAATTCAACCTTCTCGTGTGAAAAGTTTTGATACATTGTATTTTAAGTAATTCTAATCTATTTAGTCTACTTATTTGATCTCTTTTAGGACTTTCTTTATTCTTAAAAATGCTTCAGAAATTGTAAACGTGTAATGTTATGAACTAATGACAATTCATAAAATAAAATTATAGTTTCTAATTGACCATTGGTTTCTTTGCAATTGTTTCACTAAAAGGTCTGCCATAAATGTAGCCTACTCATCAGGGAGCGAACAAACTATCCGACCTGTCAACTGTCACTCACGGACCATCACTTTGGGGCATCATGCATCATCACTGAACATGCTCAATGCCCTCCCTTCCTAAAATTCACAACAAACTTTTCCATTAAAAAAGTTTGATAGAAACATTATAATGTAATACACTATAATTGAGATAAAGCTGCTCGGTCCAGATCAGCGAAACTGGCACAAACCGATACATCAACTTTTATTTGTAAAAGTTTTGATAATAACGCTTCGACTTACAGTTTGGTCGTGAAACGTTGAATCGTTGTCGGTGAAGGAAGCAGAAGGTGCCACACCGAAGGAAAAAATAAAGAACGAGGTTTTAGTTGTTTTGTTGTCTCAATGAACTGCTGGTTCAATGCGGCCAAACGGCATCTACTACTATGATATTGGAGAATGGAGGCAAGTCATACACAACACACCACTGCGCGCACGTGAGAGAGAGAGAGAAAGAGAGAGCGAGAGAGAGACAGAGAGAGCGCGCACAATAACTTTTTATTTGTTATCTCTGAATGTCATTTATCACGACTACCTCTTTTGAAAAAACAGATTTTTAATCTAAATGTGTTTTAGTAAGCATGCTTTTCTAGTACGTGTAAATGTATACTGCATTTGTAGTATACAGTAGCCTATATATTAAAAGCCTATAGTTTAAAAATTATGGCATGTGACTACTTCAATATTCATATCAAATAGTAAAAACTATTTTGATTCAACCGGTGAAAGTGGAATTTTATGTATTGACAGGTAGGTAGGGTGTGGATGGGAATGTGTAGGCTACAGTGAACCCCTTCAGAACCTTGAAGAATGCCAGCTCTTGTGCCTAGACCACCAATGTTCTTTGGTGGAGTTGGAGACAAAGATTGGTTTGTGCTTGACCAGTTTCTGGAAAGAGCTAATTGACTTGAATGATAACATAACTGTGTCAAATTGCCAACTCTCCAGGCTTAAAGAGTTCCCCCACGGTGTGAGGTCAAACATCAGGTCCTGGTGAGAGAGGTCTCCTTCCCTATTAAAACAATAAGGTCCATTAGAGCAGAGATGTGGTAGAAGTGATAACCAACAGCAATAAGCAAGATATATTCTAAGGCCCAATGATAGGACATGACCACAAAATGATTTGTAATAATTTATGTTAATGACATTGACTTACATTTTAAATAAAATGTTAAAGCTGCAATATGTAACTTTTTGGGCGACCTGACTAAATTCACATAAAAATGTGAGTTATAGATCTGTCATTCTCATTGAAAGCAAGTCTAAGAAGCTGTAGATATGTTCTATGTGTGTTATTTCTATGCTTCCCATTGTTAAGTTTCATTTTTGCATCTTTTATTTTTGGTTTTGTACAACAGCTTCAAACAGCTGAAAATACAATATTTTTGGTTATGGAAAAGATATTTCACAGCAGTTTAGATGGTACAGTGTTTCTCTACATTACACTTGCTTATTTTTGTTGCATAAACTGAAATTAGGCAAACTATTACAATTTCTGCAACCAGGAAATGGTGGAGCGATTTCTGCATAGTGCATCTTTAATGTTAAAAGTGTCAAAATCTTAATGCATATTAACATGCAAGTTTTTTGTCTTTGAAATGACCACAATTATTGATACAAATAACTATTTGTCAAACATTGAAAAACATAGAAAAGGTCATGGTAATAATCACAAATCTTATATTACTCAAGAGCACACTTTAGTAATGATTATTTTAGTAATATCTACTTCAGCGCTCTGTTTTCAAGGTTCCAAAGGGAAAATACTTTTTGTTTTTATTTGTAAAACAATACCCTTCTGCAGAACAAACTGGCCTTTGGTGACAGTTTTGGACAGGGTGTAAAACACAGAAGTCTGTTTGTGACAGAGGGGTGTTTTCAATGAAAGCGAAGTTATTTTAGCTCCAGACATGTTTACATTTCTGTGGTTCAGTCTCTAACTTTCCCTCTTTCCCTTTTTCCCCCCACTCTCATTTCAGAATGCTGCACCACGAGCAAAGGCTCAATCCCCTCAACACCCAGACATTCTTTCAGTGACACAAAATGCAGAGAAAGAGGATTTTTTAAATAATATAAAGAAACACACACACATGGACCCACAAGTCTGGGTCAGGGGAGACACAAAAGGCACGAAGGGCCCCGTCCTCCCTCTCTCCATTGTCCTCCATCTCTTCCCCTCGCCCCACCTCTGTTTGAACACCCTCAATCATTCTGATCGCTACCTTCTCCAAAACACAGAGAGCAGTTATACTTATTGCTTATGCCCAAAAAACTTTGATCAATTGTCCATATTTTTTTAGATGCTCTATAAACATTTGCACTATTGTCAACATGAGAGACACCAGAGGAATCTAATGCTTAACTAAAGAGCACTTTCACTCCGACAAGATCCACCCACCAGTAATGTCTCGGTAGATGGACAGTTCAACTGTGAATCACATAGTATATTGTAATCTGATATTAGGGCATGACTGCACCTTTGTTAAATACAGTACTTTTAATTACTTGTGGTGCACTTGATTAAGCTTGACCGGAGTGCAAGCTAGTCAGTGGTGGAGTTTGCAAGTTTGGGACTATTCTATTGGTTCCATTGTGCTGGCCAAGCTAAATCAAGTGCATCAGACATATTAAAAAGCATTTTGCATACATTTGTCCCAGGCCTGCAATGCTTCCAGGTAAGGTGTGCTTGAAATACTGCTGTGACCTTCCTGCCAGTATCTCTTGTCCCAGTGAGTCAGTAAACAGAATCTTGGCAGACTGCGACACGGTTTCCTTTCCTGTGACAGACAGTCAAGCAGAGGACGTTCCACTTTAGTCAAATCATGGAAACAAACATCAAACCATATGTACACAAAGAATGCAGACGTAGAAGATCATTCTTTGCTCTGAACAAACAAAAGTTAAATATTTAGGGAATTGAAATCCTCCTGTATGTAGCTTGAGGCACAGTGAGGCTGAGGCAGAATTGACAACTACCAGATGGCATGAATGAACACTGGCTCAAGCAATATGAAGAAGTACACAGATGGCTCAAAGACACTGTGCTATCTGAGATAGTTTTGTTGTACCTGTGTATAACACTTAGTTCGCAGAGCTAGCCTACCAGAATGTGTAGCATTGCCTGACACTTGAAGAGTGAAGTTAGTCCCGAGAGCTAATATCTAGGCTTTAGCTCGGACAGCTAACAGTCTTGATTTGCAATGGCGACCTATGTACAATGCCTTATTGCGTATACCAGCAGGACCCTTGAACTGACATCTTTTGGGTTAAATGAAGACAATCAAATGATCTGTTGAAGGAAACAAAAACAGTTGATCTGTTGTCCTTCATCACCATATTTGCCTCGTCTCCACATTAAAAATCTATGCGCAATGAAATATTCACAATGCATGAATGTTGCTGACGTTGCTCTTTCTGGCATTTTTCAGTAGCTATGTCATCTGTAGTCAAGGGGTTAGTGTTGAGTGATGGGGACCTGGGCTAGACTGTTCAGAGGTGTGAAGAGGGGGGTCTGTGTGACCCCACAATGGCCCCCAGGACAAGTCACTCTTGCCTCTCCTAGATGACATGTGTTGTGTGAGAGGAGCGAGAGAGCTACAACACTTTCACATTTGGCCCTGCCACAATGTGTCTCAGATCACTCTCTCCCTACAAATAGAGAGAGAGAGAGAGAGAGAGAAGAAGTGGGGGGGTGGGGGCAGAGAACCGAATCTCCTGGCTTCTTGACATTTTGTGTAAATAGTCTGTTTTCGACCTGGAGATAGAAAGGAGGGATGAGGGAGGGAGGAGAAGAGGGGGAGAGGAGAGGGAGGGAGGGAGGAGAAGAGGGGGAGAGGAGAGGGAGGGAGGGGGTAGAGAAAAAGAGCAACGTCAAGTCTAGACAGAGGAGGTTAGGCTTGAAATCTGGAAGCCATTGACTCCAGCTCAGAGCTCGGGGTTGCCTCTCTCTCTCTGCACTGAGGGATCACATTTCACCGCCTAATTACAAATGAAAAGGGTCACAATTTTTTCACTCTGCTTTTTTTTCCCTTCTCAACATAAAAAACTGGGTGGGCAGGCTGGCTCTCTGAATAAGCTGTTGTTGTGCCCAGAGAATGTTTTGGAATATCTCAACTGAGCTGCAATATTCTGTATGGATGTATTGTGTACTCATATGGTTATCCCTGGATACACTTATTCTAAAATGTTTAATGTACACTGTCAGTCCATTATCAGTCTGAAAATGTAATTCTGGCCTGTTTTGCAAAAGGTAAAATGGCAGTAGTTGATGTTTATCTCAATACATTGCAGTCGATGGGAAAAGATGAGTGTCACAGGGTTGATCTTTATGTCAATATATTTCGGTCAATGTGGAAAGATTAGGGTCACAGTGTTGATGCTTACGTCAATAAATTGCAGTCAATGGGAAAATATGAGTGCCACAGGGTTGATGTTTATCTCAATACATTGGGTTCAATGGGAAAACATGATTGTCACAGGATTGATGCTTATGTCAATACATAGCATTCAATTGGGAAAGATTAACATCACAATATGGACTCAAAGGCATCACAGACATGACACCCTCCTCCCTCCCTCCATCTCTCTCTCCTACTTTCACCTCTCTCTCCACTTTCCCACCACCACAGATAGGATCTTGAAGCATAGATATGCATCAAGGGTATTGGCGCATAAGTCAATACATTGCATTCAAGGCAAAAAAGTTCAAGATAGCTCTGTAATGGGTACATTTTTAAAAGACTCAGACAAACAGGCAGACAGACATAAACTCACAGACAGACAGGCAGGCAGGGAGAAACTCTAAACCCAACCCTAAACCTAACCCTAACCTTAGCTTCATGTCCACATCTCGGCTCAACCCTAGCCATAACACTAACCCTAACCCTAGCCCTGCAAATCTTGGCTCAGCTCTTGGAGTTAGGGTTGAGCCGGGAAGTGGACAAGAAGCTAGAGTTAGGGTTACGGTTTGGGTTAGGGTTGAGCTGGAAGTGGACATGAAGCTAGAGTTAGGGTTACGGTTTGGGTTAGGGTTGAGCTGGAAGTGGACATGAAGCTAGGGTTAAGGTTAGGGCCTCAACCCTAGACATGACCCTAAACTTAATCAAATTAACAATTCATTAATTTGCCTCTCCCCCATTACATGACAGAAAGGTAGGCCTCACTTGAAGCCTGACCTAGAGTTAATGTGCTTTTGAGTGACATCGGCAGAAGGGTTGAGCCAAGATGTGGAGATGAAGTGAGGGTTAAGGTTAGGTTTAGAGTTAGGGTTGCGCTGGGAATTGATATGAAGCTAGGGTTAGGGTTAGGGTTGAGGCTAAATTTAGGTTTGAACCGGGATGTGGACATGAAGCTACGGTTAGGCCTCAATCCTAGACATAACCCTAACCTTAATCCAATTAACAATTAATAAATGTGCCCCTCTCCACATTACATGGCAGAAAGTTAAGCTTTACTTGAAGCCTGACCAAGAGTTAATGTGCTTTTGAGTGACATCAGCGTTCAACAGACGCTCCCGATGAACGCAAGCCTACATCTGACCATGTGAAATGAACTCTTCACAGTGAAAAGTTGGTCCCACAGAGAACGAGGCTTTTCTTCCATATAAAAGCATTACCTGACAGCCCTTACATAACCATGGCGCCCCTCATTGACTGCGATTGAGCTAGCTAACCGTCCTTGCACAAAACCAATCGAGACCTTATAGGAATGCACTGTGTTGAGGTTCAGCTTCCTGTGGCAACAGGAAGTGTCGTAATTCATCCTCAACATTGTCCTTCATTCTCCGCCTGCAGTTACACAAAAACACTGTCTTCCATCCTCTTTAGAATGGTAAATTCTTAAGGTAAAGATGTGAAACTCAGGGCATTGTTAGGGTGTGTTCCCAGGAGGCCGTACATTGAATTCCAGCTTCCTGCAATTACAGGAAGTCACTTAATTGGGGGTCATAGGGGGGTTTCGAAGGGTTAAAAAGGTTTAATCTCGAATAAACTCGAAACTGTGTCTGTCTATCTATCTACCTGCCTGCCTGCCTGTCTGTCTGTAGGAGAGAGGGGAGAAAGAGAGGAGGGAAAGGAAGCGACAAATGAGAGAAAGGGGGGAGAGGGAAAGAAGGAGGGAGCGAGAATGGAGGGGAGGAGAGAGAGAAAATGGGGTGAGTGAGGGAGTGGGAGAGAGGGGGTAGAGAGAGAGAGAGAAAGAGGGAGAGGGTGAAGGAGGGAGGGGGAGGGGAGAGAGACTACAGACAGACAGAGGCGGGAGAGAGGAGGGAGGGGGAGAGAGTGATGAGGGAGGAATGGAAAGGAGGAGGGAGAAATAATTGAGGGGGAAGAGGGAGAGAAAGAGAAGGAGGAGGGAGGGGGAGAGAGAGACGGAGAGGGTGAGAGAGGGGCTGAAAAAAATGGAGAGAGAGAGAAGAGAATGAAGGTGCTATCAAGAGAAGGTAGAGAGTGAGAGACAGACATGAGATAAACAAGAAAAATGTCAACACTGTGATACTCATCTTTTCCCATTGACTGCAAAGCATTGAGAAAAACATCAACCCTGTGAAACTCATCTTTTCCCATTGACTGCGATGTACTGAGAAAAGCATTAGCTACTGTGACATTTGACCTTTTCTCAAAAACATACCAAGATGATGTTTTCCTGATATCATGTTAAAAACTCTAGTGCTCATGTGTCAAACTCATTCTACGGAGGGCCGAGCGTCTACGGATTTTCGCTTCACCCTTGTACTTGATTGATGAATTAAGGTCACTAATTAGTAAAGAACTCGCCTCACCTGGTTGTCTTGGTCTTAATTGAAAGGAAAAACCAAAAACTTGCAGACAGTCGGCCCTCCATGGAATGAGTTTCACACCCCTGCTCTAGTGCACCTAAACTCATCTCTGGACCTCGAAGCCAGTTCCAATGCATTTTTTCATTGGTGCCCTCTAATCAGGGACTGATTTAGACCTTGGACACCAGGTGGGTGCAATTAATTATCAGGGGTGCACATTTAGTTTTTTGTCCTAACACTACACAGCTGATTCAAATCAGCAAAGCTTGATGATTAGTTGATTATTTGAATCAGCTGTGTAGTGTTAGGGCAAAAACCAAAATGTGCACGCCTTGGTGTCCCGAGGACCGGGTTTGTGAAATCCTGTCGACGGGTAAGAATTGAATATCCCCGCCTAGCGTGTCAAATCATGTGAGCCCCTTGACAAGGACTCCTTAAACCGAAATGTGGTATTTTTGATCAGACTTGATAAGACTTGATCAGTAATGTTATTTCATCAAAATATTGAATAAATATATGACAATAAATATGTGAAACGGTGTGTACATTTCGCCATAAAATGAAGCGCAGTAATCTTTGGGGGCATACGTTTGCAGTCTATTTTCATTTCATTTCGCCAGCAGAGGGAAGTATAGCCAAGCAAATCAACCCCAGACAATCAGAACAAATGGCTGCATGTACTTTTCACAGAGCTGTCAGCTGAGTGGAGATGTAGAAATCGATCACAGACCGAGGATGTCAGTAATAACACAACTTTAATATGGACAGATGAGTAGCTAGATTTAGTGTCCAGTTTTAAATGTGTTTGGTACTCTACCTTTACAATGCCCTTTGGGCTTACATTAGGTGCACAGATTGACCCCTTATTTGGTCTCTGGTGATGCTATGTTTCTGTCTAGAACTAGGCTAGTGCTCATCAGGGGAGATATTCAGTAAGTAGAGGAACATCTGAGTCCAACCTACTGTAGCTAATTTATGACCAGATGTGATACACAATGGTTTTAATGGTACACAATGGCACCAATCTTTCCAGGAGCCATTATGGTAACAGTGACTGCCTCTTAAGTGTGAAACGCCTCAACAAAACTTAAAGAAAAGGGGAACCGTTACTATACAATGAGTATCAGCTTCAACATCTGCCGTTCTGCACGGAAAAGCCATCATGCATTCAGGACTGAAAAAGACCCCAGGGGAAAATAAAAAATATGCAAACTCCTTCTATTTCAGTACGCTGCACAGCCGTCTGCTGAGAGGCTTTCTGTCGAAGCAGCAGGTCGACTCTGGGAAATGATTTTATGGAGGATTTTCTCACGGTGGGTTCTCTCCAGAAGGGCCTGATGGTGGGCCAGAGGTTTGTCCTTCCAGGTGCCTGAGCACATTTCACTGCTGTGTGCGCACTGCACTCAGCTTTTATTTCTGTTGAACTTGGACGCTCCATCGTTCAGGCCTTTGCGAATACTCCAAGAACAGAAAAGGGAAAAAACTTGAAGAGTCATGCAAAAGCAAATGGTGAGGCCAAAGAAAAGCATTTAAAATCGTTTTTTTTACCAAGTCAGTTAAGAACAAATTCTTATTTTCAATGACAGCCTAGGAACAGTGGGTTAAGTGCCTTGTTCAGTGGCAGAACAACAGATTTTTACCTTGTCAGCTCGGGGATTCAATCTTGCAACCTTTCAGTTACTAGTCCAACACTCTAACCACTAGACTACCCTGCCGCCCCAGTTAAAAATACATAAACACTAAAAACAGCTAGCATCACTCTGGGTGTGATGTGTTAGTCATGTTATAACGTGTTGTGATTTGGTAGTATAAGCTTATCTGGGAAACACAGAATTTCTTAGGAGAAGTAGTTTGAGAGGTCTCTGTATAGGGACATTAAATACATTTCCCTCTACTTAGACACTATGTGTACCAATCAATAAAGATGAGTGATTGATTGTGATGGTTGATCATGAGTCTGAGAAACCTTTTACTTCCACTGTTTTCCTAGTCTCTCCCAACATCCATAACTGAGCAGGTCAGAGGCCAGCGTTTACAATATAACTGTTTTCCACATGCTGCTCTTTTTTTCTTTTGATATAGCCACAATCACAATCTCTCTCTCTCCCTTGTCTCTGTCTTTCCTCCACATCTCTCCTTAATCTTTCTCTTTTTCTTTCCCCTTCCCTCTCCGTCCTCTTCTGATTTTTTTTTCTCTCTCTCTCTCTCTCTCTCTCTCTCTCTCTTTCTCTCTCTCTCTCTGTCCCTCATCACTCTCTCTCTCTCACCTCTCTCCCTCCCTTTTCACATTGAGCAATGAAACAGACAGAGAAGGAAGGTTGTGAGTTGCTTAGTAACAGTGGTTGCGATGAGTGCAATGAACAGACAAATCACATTTTGCAGACCAACTTGCCCTGCCACCCAAAAAGGGTTTCAATTGGCCAGATTTATATTTTCCTCAGTTGAACGATGTTACATAAAAATTAGTGTTTTACATAAGTTCTCACAATCATCTGACCTCTCATGGCCGTTTCAATACAGGGCTGCTCTACATTGAAGTGAATAAATAGTCATTGGGATCGTCATCCACATACAGTATGTATGAATCAACAAGTTGGTTTCAATAACAGAATAGGGGGAAATGGAGCATGGCGTCCTTGAGTGAGGATTTATGTCAAATTGGAGCTTTGTCTACAATATCAAGGTAAAAAAGTATAATGGTTAGCACTGTGCTCCATATCTTTTGTGGATCTGCACTTAATTCCAAGGCTATGTGCCAGCAGTCTGAAATGGTTTCCTTTTATTCTGACCTTTCCTGGTGTTTTATGTAAGTGTGACTTTTAAAGGAGGTCACTGCAGGATTACAGGAAGAAATACATCATAGGAAGAAATACATCATACTCACTAAGACACAAGTGGCAACACTTTATTTCAGCCCTCTGTTATAAGTCCAATAAACGATTCACCATTTAGGCCACCCAAATCAGGCCCTCTACTATTCTACACACACACAAAAAAAAAGTCTAAATAGTACCAGACGGGTTCTTTGACTTGTAACCATAGCGGAACCCTTTTTGGTGCTATAAAGAACCCTTTTTTGAACGTTCAATAAAGAACCATTCTCACACGGTTCTAAACGGAACCAGTATGGTGCTATAAAGAACCCTTTCCTATGGTTATATAAATAAAGATTTAACAAGGTTCTATATAGCACCAAAAAAAAGTTATGCTATGGTTACAACCCTTTTTGGGGCTACATAGAACCCTTATGGATAATGGTTCTATAAATAACCTTTCTCGATCTGAAAGGTTCTTTGCAGATTCTTTTGAAGAACCATACAGGTTTTTAAATTCTAGTCAGCCATATTATATTGTAAAAATTCCATAAGTGGACCCAAGCCAGCTGTAGTATCCATCGTGGATGATGAATGGGCCAGTCCCTCAGGCAGCCTCGCAATCTGATGGGTGGGAGCTCTGAGGATCTGAACCTGAGGTAGAAGCCACTGTCATGACTCTCCAGTGAGGATCCAAAGATCAGGTTACAATGGATCAACGTCTACCAGATCCCTCTCACCCGCAGAGGGGAGGAGGGATTGATGTGGGGGTTTTGTAACACCTCACGCCCGGTCGTAAATTATATGCAGCAGAGGACTCTTTTTGGTCTTTAGTAGGACTCTTTTTGGTCTTTAGTAGCGGTGATTGGAATGTGTCTTTGTTACAGAGACATTTTGCCGCCCAAAAACTGTAAAGTCCACAAGTGAGTGAGAGCAGGTTCCTGAATGAAGGTTCCCTGAAAGAGGAGGGTGTCACGTATACCTTCAATAGCAGGAGGGGTGAAGTCAGGCGGAGGAGACCGAGGTCCGTGAAACACACGTTTAATAAATCCTTGAAAAATGCTGCAACAAGGCACAATAATCACAATAGGAGAACAGCTCCAAAAAATACTGTGGGATGGGACGCAGCCCGGCAACCCGAATGATTAAAACACGCAGCGTTCTTGCTCAAAAGGCATGACAATAAACAATCCCGCACAATTCCCCCTAAAAAACAGACAAAATAAATACCCCACTAACACAGAACAGGTGGTGACCTAAACAGACATAACCAAAAGACACAGACACATAGATCGGTGGCAGCTAGTAGGCCGGCGACGACGACCGCCGAGCACCGCCCGACCGGGGAGAGGCGCCACCTTCTGTGGACGTTGTGACAGTACCCCCCCGACGCGTGGCTCCCGCAGCGTGCCGACGCCGGCCTCGAGGACAACCCGGAGGGCGAGGCGCAGGGCGATCCGGATGGAGGCTGTGGAATTCCCGCAACAGCGATGGATCCAGAATGTCCCCCACCGAGACCGAGCACCTCTCCCCCGGGCCGTACCCCTCCCAGTCCACGAGGTACTGCAGGCCCCCAACCCGACGCCGGGAGTCCAAGATGGACCGGACTGTGTACGCCAGGGCCCCCCCGATGTCCAGGGGGGCGGAGGGACCTTTGCACCTCAGCGTCCTGCAGTGGACCAGCTACCACCGGCTTGAGGAGAGACACATGAAACGAGGGGTTAATACGGTAATATGAAGGGAGCTGTAACCTATAACACACCTCGTTTATTCTTCTCAGGATTTTGAACGGCCCCACAAATCGCGGACTCAGCTTCCGGCAGGGCAAGCGGAGGGGCAGGTTTAAGGGATTCCTGGATGGCACTCTCGGAACTCTCCTTTGAGCGCTGTACCCATTCCTCCACCGCAGGAGCCTCAGTCTGGCTCTGATGCCATGGCACCAGGACCGGCTGGTAACCCAACACCACCTGAAAGGGCGACAGGTTAGTAGAGGAGTGGCGAAGAGAGTTCTGCGCCATCTCGGCCCATGGCACGAACCTCGCCCACTCCCCCGGCCGGTCCTGGCAATAGGACCACAGAAACCTGCCCACATCCTGGTTAATACGCTCCACCTGCCCATTACTCTCAGGGTGAAAACCCGAAGTAAAACTGACCGAGACCCCCAGTCTCTCCATAAACGCCCTCCACACCCGGGACATGAACTGGGGACCTCGATCAGAGACGATGTCCTCGGGCACCCTATAGTGCCGGAAGACATGCGTAAACAGGGCCTCCGCGGTCTGTAGGGCCGTAGGAAGACCGGGCAAAGGGAGTAGACGGCAGTACTTCGAGAACTGATCCACAACGACCAGGTTCGTGGTGTTCCCCTGAGACGGCGGGAGATTCGTGAGGAAATCCACCGACAGGTGGGACCATGGTCGCTGTGGAACGGGGAGGGGCTGTAGTTTCCCTCGAGACAGGTGCCTAGGAGCCTTACACTGGGCGCACACCGAACAAGAAGAGACATAGCGCCTCACGTCCTTAACCAAAGTGGGCAACCAGTACTTCCCTTTCAAACTCCGCACCGTCCGCTCAATACCAGGATGACCCGAGGAGGGTAGGGTGTGCGACCACCGGATCAGTCGGTCGCGAACACCGAGCGGGACGTACCTCCGACCCGCGGGACACTGAGGTGGAGTGGGTTCTGACTGCAACGCCCGCTCGATGTCCGCATACACCTCCCAGACCACTGGTGCCACCAGACAGGAGGCAGGGAGTATGGGAGTGGGGTCAATGGACCGCTCCTCGGCATCGTGGAGACGAGACAGTGCGTCGGCCTTCAGGTTCCGGGAAACTGGGATGTACGAGAGGGTGAACTGAAACCTCGTAAAAAACATGGCCCACCTGGCTTGACGAGGGTTAAGTCTCCTCGCTTCCCGGATGTACTCCAGATTACGATGATCAGTCCAGATGAGAAAAGGGTGTTGTGCCCCCTCAAGCCAATGTCTCCACACCTTCAGGGCCTTGACCACGGCTAGCAACTCCCTGTCCCCCACATCATAGTTACGCTCCGCCGGACTCAGCTTCTTAGAAAATAAAGCACAGGTGTGAAGCTTCGGGGGCGCGCCCGAACGCTGTGACAGCACCGCTCCAACCCCAGCCTCGGACGCGTCCACCTCCACTATGAATGGCAAATAGGGGTCCGGATGCGCCAGCACTGGAGCGTCGGTAAACAGAGCCTTCAGACGACAAAAGGCTCTGTCCGCCTCTGCCAACCACTGCAGTCGCACCGGACACCCCTTCATCAGTGAGGTAATGGGAGCCGCCACCTGACCAAAGCCCCGGATAAACCTCCGGTAGTAGTTGGCAAACCCCAAAAACCACTGCACCTCCTTCACCGTGGTTGGAGTCGGCCAATTACGCACGGCCGCAATGCGGTCACATTCCATCACCACCCCGGAGGTGGAAATGCGATATCCCAGAAAAGAGACGGCTCGTTTGGAGAACTCACATTTCTCGGCCTTGATGTACAGGTCATGCTCCAGCAGTCACCCAAGCACTTTACTCACCAGAGACACATGTGCGACGCGCGTGGTGGAGTAAATCAGAATGTCATCAATGTACACCACCACACCCTGACCAAGCAGGTCCCTTAGAACCTCGTCCACAAAGGATTGAAAGACGGCGGGAGCATTTTTTAACCCATACGGCATGACGAGGTACTCATAATGGCCAGATGTGGTACTAAATGCGGTTTTCCACTCGTCTCCATCTCGGATACGCACCAGGTTATACGCGCTCCTGAGATCTAGTTTTGTGAAGAAGCGCGCCCCGTGAAATGACTCCACTGCCGTAGCGATGAGAGGTAGCGGGTAACTGAAACCCACCGTGATGGAATTTAGACCTCTGTAGTCAATGCACAGGCGCAAACCTCCCTCCTTCTTCTTCACAAAAAAAGAAGCTTGAGGAGACAGGTGATTTGGATGGCCGAATGTATCCCTGTCTCAAAGACTCAGTGACGTATGTCTCCATAGCCACTGTCTCCTCCTGAGACAGAGGATACACGTGACTCCTGGGAAGGGCAGCATTAGCCTGGAGGTTTATCGCACAATCTCCTCGTCGATGAGAGAGTAATTGAGTCGCCAAATCGGCATATTCTGAGGGAATGTGCACGGTAGAGACTTGGTCTGGACTCTCCACCATAGTCGCACCGATGGAAACTCCTATATACCTGCCTGAGCACTCCCTCGACCACCCCTTAAGAGCCCTCTGCCTCCATGAAATCTTAGGGTTGTGAGTGGCCAGCCAGGGAATTCCCAGTACCACCGGAAACGCCGGGGAATCAATGAGGAACAGGCTTATACGTTCCTCATGACCCCCCCGCGTCACCATAACCAGTGGCACTGTGACTTCCCTCACTTGGCCTGACCCTAGTGGTCGACTGTCTAGGGTGTGTCTAGGGAGCTGAAGGTTCGAGTTGCCAAACGTCAGCCTCGAAACCTTAATGACTTGGAGAAGATCTGCAAAGAGGAGTGGGACAAAGTCCCTCCTGAGATGTGTGCAAACCTGGTGGCCAACTACAAGAAACGTCTGACCTCTATGATTGCCAACAAGGGTTTTGCCACCAAGTACTAAGTCATGTTTTGCAGAGGGGTCAAATACTTATTTCCCTCATTAAAATGCAAATCAATAACATTTTTGACATGCGTTTTTCTGGATATTTTTGTTGTTATTCTGTCTTTCACTGTTCAAATAAACCTACCATTAAAATTATAGACTGATCCTTTCTTTGTCAGTGGGCAAACGAACAAAATCAGCAGGGGATCAAATACTTTTTTCCCCCACTGTATGTGTGTTTGCTCACCAGAGAGGTAGAGGCAGCAGGTGGCTGTGTGTGTGTGTGTGTGTTTGTGACTGCATGCAGGTGTTTGTGTGTGACTTCGTGCTCCTGTGTGTGTCTATATTACTACTAACCAGAGATGTTAAGGCTGCTGGATGACTATAGGGTTACCACCACACGGTCCTGTAGATATTAATGTAATGTGTGTGTGTGTGTGTGTGTGTGTGTGTGTGTGTGTGTGTGTGTGTGTGTGTGTGTGTGTGTGTGTGTGTGTGTGTGTGTGTGTGTGTGTGTGTGTGTGTGTGTGTGTGTGTGTACTAAAACCCACCAGAGACGTGGAAGCGGCAGGATGACTGTAAGGATACCACCACACGGTCCATTAGATGTTGGTGGACTGAATGAACAGTACCACCAGCTGGTAGAGGAAGAGTAGGAACTTAAACAGCAGGCTGCTGTCCAATGGGAGGTCAGGGATCCAGGAGTGACGGACAGGTTCCGGCATGATGAGGGCCGAGAGACCCACACAGTTACTGCTCCTAGGGGGACGTACAGGTACTGGGGTTAGTGTGTGTGTATGCGGTGCAGTGTGAGTTGGCTACAGGAATAAGCCTAGGTGTCTGTAGCTTGGTCATAGATTTGTGCTCTTGCCAACTCCATTGCTGTCATTGTCAACCCAAACATTTGGCATCACCATGAGTGACAAGGAGTTGGCATGATGGCACAAACAGACTGGTACAGGCTAAGATCTGCAGCAGCGAGGACTGTGTGTGAGAATGTGTGTGTGTGTGTGTGTGTGCGTGCGTGCGTGCGTGAAGGAGGGAGAGTGTGGAAGAACATGTTGTGGCGAGAACAGAACAGTGGAAGATATCTCTCCTACTATCTGTGTTGCCACACCTTCTTACCCCTCAGGGGAAATATTTTAGACAAGGTAAATAATCTCTACTCCTCTTCAGTCACATCAATGATTTACCTGACTAACCTAGTGTTGGGCCTGTAACCGAAAGGTTGCTGGTTTGAATCCCAGAGCCAACAAGGTAAAACATCTGCTGATGTGCCCTTGAGCAAGGCACTTAACTCTAATTGCTCCTGTAAGTTGCTCTGGTTAAGAGCATCTGCTAATCAACTAAAATGTAAATCACAAACAGGAAGGGAAAGAAGAAGATATGACTGACTGTCTTATCGTAGTTGGAGACTGAGTCAACTGTATCTCAAAGGGGGGTCGGATCAAATATGCCTACACATTTCATTTCCAGTGGAATGAGCCTTGCCTAAAAAAGGAATGTGTGTGTGTGTGTGGGGGGGGGGGGCAGGATGGTAAGCCTGCTTGTTGTAGTACAGTACTGTACCACGTCCGTGTGTGTATTTCTCTGTGTGTCGTCTCCCCTCATCCATTCCTCACCTGTTCCAGGGTCTATTTCCATTGCTGAGGCTGCCTCCACCAGCGTCTGTAGGGAGGGCAAAGCAGGGCGCCTCAGCTGCTATCTACTCAGCCCTCTCTGTCCCCTGGCATGGTCTGGCACGGGCACCACCTCAACACCCACAGCCACTCCTCCAGCCTCTGCCTCTCCACCTAAACCAGCACACAGAGACCACCACCACCACCTCACAACCCGGCACAACGCAGCCAGGCCACTGGGGAAATAACAACATCGTCAATACAGCAATAATAACAACAGGCCTCTACAGAGATGGACAGAGAAGAAGTAAATAAAGGACAGGGTAATGTTCAGAAGGCACAACATGTAAGAAAACACAGTGAAACGAGGTATAATACTATCGGAACTTGGTTGTTTAATGAACACAACCCAGCTTCAACAAAGACCTTCAATACAGCACAGGATCAACAGAGTTGAGTTCAGGTGGATGACAATATACACATTGAAGATACTAGTAGTCCCTATGTAATGAATAGAGATGATATGATTAATTGCTAGACCTACTTGGCAGAGAGACACAAAAGATCATATCTAGACTATTCATTTCTATCTGAACTTTCAACAATGTTGTTCTCTACTGAACACAGCACGAGCACACACACACACGCTTAAGTGTTAATGTCCAAGAAGCCGGTGTTTGGACGATATATCGGCACGGGTGTTGTTCGGCCTGAGAGGAAGTTGAGGGCTGGTAAACCGTTCCAATATATCCTCTTAACACTGGCTTAGAGAGCATTATAACTTTTATACAACCGGTTACCAACATACTCAAATAATGATTGACATATTTTCATTAAAAATCCTTCCATAAGATATAGTCCCGACACAAATCTAGGGTTGCTACCCAAGCCGGCTGGTCGTTTGTTCTATCGGTTCGGTTGCTAGAGACGCGACCCAGTCGTTCAGTTTTTCTGTTCTGTATCTATGGACGCGACCAAGTCATTCATTCTAAATGTTCCATTGCCATACTGGCTGGCAATGTTCTTATCCCTTGATTGCTAGCTAGCCAACTACGGCTAACTTACAGTCACGTCCAACAGTGCAGCCAGAATAACAACAGTAGCAGCATTTGCATTTGTTTAAGCTGTTTTCTAGTAACATTTCTTTGGTCACATCCATAACAATGAGCTAATGAGGTGTGATTTCGCCTGGCATAGAAAATGTGCTCAATCGTCAGGAAACTGTTGTTCAGTGGAGCTAGCCAACAACACAGCTAACACAATGACTTCAAACTGAAGCTGGAAAGACTGCAAACTAGCTGCACTTCGTTTTGTTTGACCTTTTTTACGTTTTGAAAATTGAAACAATGTTGCAAATGTCAGAGAGACAGACAGCAAGGTTTATACAAAGCTCCGCTGTTGAAAACTACATGTTAGTCTAAAAGAAATGTGAGATAATGTCTAGATGCTTTTTATAGTGGAGATCAAGTTTATACATTGCCTGGCTGGGCTAATGAGATAGTGGATTACGCAGTCAGATGGAACAGAGTAAATTGGCATTTTAACGTCATGGATTTAGCCAGTGGTAATTTGTGGAATAGACACCGGCAGGAATGCAGTTTAAACAAATCAGCATTCAGGATTAGACCCACCTTTTGTATAATTTACAATGACAGACAGTTGAGCGACTACGCCTACATAACCAAACCAGGTTATCCCAATCATTTGGCGTGTTTGTGTGAATGTATGGACAACGAAGGAGGTATATATAATATAAAACCACTTCTAACACTGTTTACCGTGTTTACCACCTTAAATATATGCCATTACCCATCTATCTAGCTATTTGTAGCTAGCTAAACATAGCTAGCTAACATTAGCTAACCAAGCTAGCTAGCTAGCTGATCGTTTTGTGAACAGAACTAGTGAGCATTGCATTCAGATTAGCTTTTTTATTTAAAACGAAATATATATTTGTTGCAAACTGACTACCTAGATATCTATCTAGCTATCCATCTATATGGATTTCTGATGATCCACTGACCTCATCCATGATGTCTAGACGGCTGTTTCATAAGCTAAATGCAAAAAAAGTCAACAAATCGTTAGGAATGAGAGTAGAGCTACTAAATTCGGACGTCACACACACATGTACATATATGGCACTGCATTGGCAGCCATATTGGATTTTCTATCCAGTGATGTCTCTGGAACCAGGACCATGTTATACCTCAGCTGCTTGCTAGCTTGTTTGCTAGCTTGTTAGCACCCACATGAGGGTGTGGCTAGCGTGGCTACGTGAGTGCTGTTTGTATAGCGTAAATGGCCAGTGACACAGCTTCCTAGTAAACGAGTCATTGAGGGGCACGGGCTGCCAATTGCAGTGGCGTGTATTCATGGATGCCAAGGGAAGACAGGCAGTTTTCAAACACTTACGTTGGAGTCATTAAAACTTGTTTTTCAACCACTCCACAAATTTCTTGTTAACAAACTATAGTTTTGGCAAGTCGGTTAGGACATCTACTTTGTGCATGATCCAAGTAATTTTTCCCAAAAATTGTTTACAGACAGATTATTTCACATATAATTCACTGTATCACATGTCCAGTGGGTCAGAAGTTTACATACACTAAGTTGACTGTGCCTTTAAACAGCTTGGAAAATTCCAGAAAATGTTGTCATGGCTTTAGAAGCTTCTGATAGGCTAATTGACATCATTTGAGTCAATTAGAGGTGTACCTGTGGATGTATTTCAAGGCCTACCTTCAAACTCAGTGCTTCTTTGCTTGACATCATGGGAAAATCCAAAGAAATCAGCCAAGACCTCAGAAAAAAATTGTAGACCTCCACAAGTCTGGTTCATCCTTGGGAGCATTTTCCAAACGCCTGAAGGTACAACTTTCATCTGTACAAACAATAGTACGCATGTATAAACACCATGGGACCACGCAGCTGTCATACCGCTCAGGAAGGAGACACATTCTGTCTCCTAGAGATGAACGTACTTTGGTGCGAAAAGTGCAAATCAATCCCAGAACAACAGCAAAGGACCTTGTGAAGATGCTGGAGGAAACAGGTACATAAGTATCTATATCCACAGTAAAACGAGTCCTATATCAACATAACCTGAAAGGGCTCTCAACAAGGAAGAAGCCACTGCTCCAAAACTGCCATAAAAAAGCCAGACTACGGTTTGCAACTGCACATGCGGACAAAGATTGTACTTTTTGGAGAAATGTCCTCTGGTCTGATGAAACAAAAATAGATCTGTTTGGCCATAATGACCATCGATATGTTCGGAGGAAAAAGGGAGAGGCTTGCAAGCCGAAGAACACTATCCCAACCGTGAAGCACGGGGGTGGCAGCATCATGTTGTGGGGGTTCTTTGCTGCAGGAGGGGCTGGTGCAATTCTCAAAATAGATGGCATCATGAGGTAGAAAAATTATGTGGATATATTGAAGCAACATCTCAAGACATCAGTCAGGAAGTTAAAGCTTGGTCGCGAACGGATCTTCCAAATAGACAATGACCCCAAGCATACTTCCAAAGTTGTGGCAAAATGGCTTAAGGACAACAAAGTAAAGGTATTGGAGTGGCCATCACAAAGCCCTGACCTCAATCCCATAGAACATTTGTGGGGAGAACTGAAAAAGTGTGTGCGAGCAAGGAGGCCTACAAACCTGATTGAGTTACACCAGTTCTGTCAGGAGGAATGGGCCAAAATTCACCCAACTTATTGTGGGAAGCTTGTGGAAGGCTATCTGAAATGTTTGACCCAAGTTAAACAATTTAAAGGCAATGCTACCAAATACTAATTGAGTGTATGTAAACTTATGACCCACTGGGAATGTGATGAAAGAAATAAAAGCTGAAATAAATCATTCTCTCTACATTATTATGGCATTTCACATTCTTAAAATAAAGTGGTGATCCTAACTGACCTAAGACAGGGCATTTTTACTATGATTAAATGTCAGGAATTCAAACTGAGTTTGAATGTATTTGGCTAAGGTGTATGTAAACTTCCGACTTCAACTGTATTTTCTATTTGCGTGAATGCACACACACACACACACACACACACACACACACACACACACACACACACACACAGAAATCAGAACAATGGACAGCCCCATAATATCTAGCTTATGTTGATTGGACTAAAGTGTTTTTGGAATATTTTAGTTGTCACTGTATTAGACTTAGCATAGGTGATTTGGTGATATTCAAATGTTGGAAGTTGAAATGGTGCTGGAATAGTGGATGCAGCTCATGTTTGCTTTGGGATTTGATTGACCATGTTAGGTCATCTAACTGTTTGTTACATGCAATTTGCTCTGAGGACCCTCCGGTTTTGTGATGAAACAAAGGTGTGGTTAAATGTATTCTCCCACTGTGTCTTCTTATTGTTTTGGCCTTAGGCTCATATATCACGGTGGCAAGGCATATGAAACATTTTATAGCAAACAAGGCAATTATCACAACACAGTTTGTTATAAGTATTTCCCCCTGGCTTGGCTTGAGAGATTTCATCCACGCACTGCTACTGGCCATTTGTTCACAGCTCGCTCCTCCCACTGAATGAGCAACACAGCGCGCGATGAGCAACAGCAAAAAGAGCTGCACTTCCTCGTTGACTGGATACAGTCGTCACACACACACGAACAAACAAGACTGCATTGTTTTGATTGCATTTTACACTGATCGCTGTATCTGGAAAGTAGGCTACAAAAGGCTTGTGAACATACAATATTGAATAGGATAATTTTTCCATATCGAAAAGGATTGTAATTTACACTGTTGCTGTTTTAAGAAGCCGCCGATCAATTCAACAGGTAGGTAGGTTGTTCCCTTATTTGTCTCTCTTCTCCCGTTCTTTGATATATTCCCAGACAATCTGTCAATGTTGCATTTGACTCAGTGCCGCTTTCGTTAATAGTTTGTTTTTGTTCTGCATAACATTTGCGAAAACAATTTTGGGGGTGGAATTCGCAAAGATAAATCCATTCCATGGTTTATGTTGGGGTAATTATTAATTTAACACTGATATTAATCTTAGTCAATGGAAACACTATTGAGTTTGCGGCCGCTTATCTAATATGAGGAACCACGGTGCCCTATGACGAGGGGCCGAGTCATTTCGGAGAACCATTACATTTTTGACCGATGAGAGAATTATGCGCATTTAATGTCTCAGCAATTTGTGATTTCATGGAAATGATGGTGTGTGTGAAATTGTAGATATTTTTTTTTACATGTGTAAGTAATTCCCCAAACTAGCCATATCAATATGTTCAGATTGCTTTGAATAAGTGTGTCAATGTCCATTAGACTATTGAATTCAATGTGCAGACTTTATGCATATTATGTATTATCACTTAATAGTCTAACAGTTCAGGCTCTATTAAGCCATTATGTCCTCAGTATATTATAAGACATTGTAATATAATATGTAGTTGTTGCAGTTGTTACTATTTAGGAGACCATCTATAGGCTAAATATAATTAAATATCATTGCAGTAAAATGTATTACAACCATCAGAGAAAGATATGATACTAATTTTCATCCAGTGTGATGTCATTACTTGTGTATTAGTGTTTCTCATAAAGTTTTTCTGTTGAATTGACCTATAGATTCCAGATGTGTGACCTTAGCATGGACCAAGTGGCCCCCCTGTCGACTTGCTACCGCTCCAGCCTTAAGGTGAGACTTCACAAGGCTGTGCCACTAATACAGTAGATGAGTAGGACAATTGAATACATTGTAATGCTGGAGATGGTTGTGTATAGCACATATAGGACTACTGTATCACAACTGATAATGCAAGGCTGGATCAAAAGCCTGCACACCAAATTGCTCTCCAGGACTGGAGTTGGACCACCCTTTACTCAAGGCTACTTAGTTAAGAACGCACATTTACAAAGATCAAAAGTCAGCAGAGATTTATTTTCAAATCCTGCATGTGTTGCAGCACACTCGTGGCTGCTATCCTCCTTCTTCATAAGAGAAGAGATAAAAGGAAAGAGGATAAAGCCAAACATATTAAACGTGAGGATAATTGTGGAGCTGATGGAGGAGAGGCTTTGTCTTTTCCACCTTCTCTACTGCCACTAAAGTAATTCGTCCCCTTGGCAACTAGGAAGAAAAAAGGCTCTCAGGACCTTGAGGGCCCTGTTTGTGCCAGCCTACCTTTTCTAAGGACGAATAGACAAATCATTAAACACTTTATGGATCAAAGGAGATGGTGTTTGTTTCTCCACCTCGAGTGTGGGGAGTTAGCCCTCAATTTATTTTAATAAAAAATCATAAGTGCCTTACAGTATTAGACTTTCAGGCGCACCTATGCCAATTTAGCGTACATCACTACTATCAATGTCCTAGTGATTTGTTAAGGTTTCATGTGTGGCTTGGTAGTATAACGTCATTAGAAGTCTCATCTGCATCTGTAAAGGGCTAATGTCTCAAAAGGGCTCCATCTTAGCTAATCAAATTGTGAAGAAGAGTCTGGTTTCCCTAACCTGATTTGAAGAGGGGATGAGAGAGAGGGAAAAGGGAGAGAGGCTGATGTAGGGGGAGGAGTGGGTGGAGTTTGTTTTCTTCTCACAAAGCAGCCGCCCACGCTGTTTGTGTGAACCCTCAGAGCTGAACTGCTCAGAGCTGAACGAATGCCAGCTGCCTCAAGGGAAGTTTCTAGGTCTGCTACGCTACGGAACAGGAACACCATATATGGTCATCCTCTCCCAGTGGTTCACAGCCAGCCTGGCTGGGAGAATATAAAAGGCCTGATGTGTTTGACTAGTGATGACAGATTGGTTCTGCTGAAAGGGAGTGCCCAAATAAAGTATTTTTTCTCTCTTTGCTTTTGCCTGCCCTGTTATCTTATAAGACTCTGTTTGAAGAAGTGAATTAAGTTTTTCCTAAATGATTCACAGTATCTATGGGTGATCAGCTGTTGGTCATCAGGACAGGGCTACACTTGTCTCACCTAATTTATCCAATTATGTAGACATGCAGTAGTATGAGGCTTTCTCAAATGATCAGGCCAAAGAAAACAATTTGTGTCTTTTTTTATTAACTAACAGTGTGTTGTTTTCCTATGTGTTTGTCCTTTATAGCGGCAGGCAGCCTTTGACCTGTTTGAAGATCCCATGTCTCTGTTCTCTGGATACTTCCTCCCCTCAGACGATGACCAGTCTCTTCAGGAGGTGCCCTCTGGCCTCAACTGTTTCTCACACGGTATGCCACCACCACATCCTACCAACGAGTGCCACATCACTCTAGCCCTCTACTTTACACCAGTCACTTTCATAACACCTATACCAACTAATCACCCTAGCCCAAAGTCAGACCAAACTCTTCACAACTCTATTAGTCAGTTATTCGCCAGACATTATGTCACAAAGTTAACAATGTAGATCAACTGATTGCTGGCATACAAATTATTTTTAATTAATGATTAACAGAAAAACAAGTGTTGATATGTGGTTACATAGTTTATGATTAACAATTATCCAGAACCCAAACGTTGTAAGTGAAACTCCCATCCAGGTCCATGGCAGTTAGCCATTTTAGTCTGCCTGAACCCTATTTAAATATATATATATTAACATTTATATTTGGGCATTTAGCAGACACTCTTATCCAGAGCGACTTACAGTTAGTACATTGATCTTAAGATAGCTAGGTGGACCAACCACATATCACAGTCATAGTAAATATATTTTTCCTCAATAAAGTAGCAAAGTCAAGTGTGAGTGTTAGCTCACAAAAGTTTTTTTTGTTATTATTATTTATTATTTTGGGGGGGTTGGGGTGAGGAGGGGTGTGGGGGAGGGGTGCTGTGGAAACATTAAACCATGTTATGACACTGTTAAAGCAATGTTATTACATAAGAAAGGTCTAGAAGGTTGATTCATAGAGTAAGCAAACATTTGTTTTCTCTCTCCAGACATGGGCCCCTGCTCTGTTCCCCTGTTGACCCCGTGCAGTAAGGCAGTGATGAGTCAGGCCCTGAAGGACAGTTTCAGTGGCTTCTCGAAGGTCCAACGCTGCTATGGCATCTCCAACAGTGAGTCAGCTTCTACACCTGCACATTCTATCACTTATTGTCCTACCTTTTTCTTAATTTCCATTCAATTTTTTTTTTTAATTACAAGGATGATATTAAGTTAACTTTGTGCTTGTTTCCTGGCTGTATTTCCTGCCAATTTTCTACCCAATTTGGATTGGAAGTTTTCTTTAATCATTAAAAAGTAAGCCTAGTTAAGTCAAATCAAGATGAAGACTGGTGTAATTTGGTGAGGTGTCCATGGAATTGTGGCTGAAATTTTTTGTCATTTGAAATTATATTAAGCCTTATATCTTTTTTTACTTTCTCTCTTTCACAGACCCTCGAAAGTGGACCAAGCAGCATGTGATGCAGTGGCTGCACTGGGCGGCCAGTGAATTCAGCCTGGCCAACGTCCATTTCTTTAAGTTTGACATGAACGGCCAGGAGCTGTATGACCTGGGTAAGGAGAGCTTCCTGGACCTGGCTCCAGACTTTGTGGGCGACATCCTGTGGGAGCACCTGGACCAGATGATGAAAGGTAACAATGGCGTTGGAACTTTTTAGTCAGATGGTGTTTGTGTGGAAGGCAGATGGCGGAAAGAGTAGGTTTCTGACACCTATCAAAATGTTCTATTAGGGTGGAAATGTTTTTTGTCCTGTGGAATTACTGTACCCTTTGGCTAAAAGATACACGCTAAAATCAAATAACAGAATTTCTTCCAGAGTGTCAAGAGAGAGAAGAATCCATAAGCCTCAGCAGTGTTGTGCCCGCCGTAACTAACTGGATGAGCTCTAGTGGTGAGTGTCCATTAGAAAAACAAACTAAACACCAGAGGCTTCAAATCTAATTAAACATCAGATAGACAAAACAGTTTGGCTTCAGCTTCATTTGAACAACAGAAGCCTTAAGCTGTCCAGAGATGTCTCTGAGGTAGATGTGATGAGATGCGCTAAGTGGGCGTTTGTTTGTTCTTCTCTTCTTTCTGCAGGCTTCAGTCTGGAGGAGACCCAGTGTGCCCTGCAGGTGCCTGACAACAGCGACAGTCTGCTGAGAGAGCTGTTTGAGACCTCAGACAAGACCGCCCTGCTGACTCCAGATCAGGAGTTCTCCATGTTCTCCAAGCCCCAGCTGAGCACGGTCAACGTCAGCTACGTCAGGAGCAACCCAGGCGCAGGGCAGCTCTCCAAAGCCTGTGAGTAGGCCAACCCACTGTTGTCTAGAAGCTATTAATCAATGTTAATTAGTGTTAATTTTCGATCAAAATCACATTAGAGAAAAAAACAAGGCAACATGTAAGCGATTCCCAAAAGATGTTTAGTTTCAGTGATAGTTCCTAAACCTTATCCAGTTTCAGGTGAACTAAACATTCTTCTTTTTTGTTTATCCACAGTCTTGTCCCAGGACCAGAGTTTGTGTTCATTGGAGAGTGTGGATAGCATCGAGGGGCCAGAGTCCATGCTGCACTCCTGGGGCAGCCAATCCTCCCTGGCGGACAACCAGAGGGTGCCGTCCCACGACAGCTTTGAGGACGAGTACAACAGCAGCCCACTGAGTCTGGAGAAGCAGGGCCTGTCCTTCAAGGACTACGTCCAGGAGAGGAACGAGCCTGTGGAATTGGGAAAGCCTGTCATAGCTGCTGCAGTGCTGGCTGGCTTTACTGGTGAGTTCATGAACCCGGTGACACAATCAAACACATCTCATCTTGTTTGGAATACTATCCATCTTTCTGTCAACCCCAGTTCAAAACAGTACACTGCAGTTGAGTATAAGCAAACGATGCCTTTTGATTGCCTTCTGACTCCTCTGCCTCTTTTTTCCTCTCAACAGGAAGTGGTCCTATCCAGCTGTGGCAGTTCCTGCTGGAGCTCCTGACTGATAAGAGTTGTCAGGCCATCATCAGCTGGACCGGAGACGGCTGGGAGTTCAAACTCACCGACCCAGATGAGGTGAGTGTCAATTGGCCTCATACAATATGTGTATATCAGGTTGTGGAGGATATGGCCACAAGGGTTTACAGGACCAGAAAAGTATTCAACACAAGAGCTATCAGAGGACATCAATATGAAGTAAATGGTTCTATTTTCCATTGGTGTTTATCATTCTCTCTCTCCCCCAGGTGGCTAGACGCTGGGGCCGCAGGAAGAACAAACCCAAGATGAATTACGAGAAGCTGAGCCGTGGCCTGCGATACTATTACGACAAGAACATAATCCACAAGACCTCGGGCAAACGCTACGTCTACCGCTTCGTCTGCGACCTGCAGAACCTTCTGGGCTACTCGGCCGAAGAGCTCCACATCATGCTGGGGGTCCAGCCTGACACTGAGGATTGAATCAACTGCCATTTTATCGAAAGGGAAGGGGTTGGAGATTGAGTCAATGGGGCCTCACTACCCCAACCTAGCAAAAGTTGCTAATGGTACAGGCCACCTGAAGGTCATTTCTGGTCATTAAACAGGTGGCACTGAGTGATGTGCACTCAGTCGCTACACTGGTGGTAAGGCAGCGAACATCTCTAATTTGGAGCAGCCACTCCTGTCTTGGCTCTTGTGCCATCAATGTGCATTGTTGTGCAAGCTTTGGTTGAGAGGGGTGCCAGTATTTAAATCAAGCGTTCCCTCTGGGTGAAAGTGTTGTTGTGCAAATTGTAATGGATCAGCTCTGTATCCATCTGCAAAGTGGAAAGCTGCCGATTGCACAGATGATAATTGCGATCAATGTAACATAGCAGATTTTTTCATTCAAGCCTGATACTCAGCAAGTGTGGTGTTTTCAGTCTGAATAGTGGACATTTTTACATACTGTGAATGATCTTGGGGTTACCAAATGAGAATGCTTTTGAGGTGGCGGCTCCAGCACCATAAGGTTAGGCACCACACCCTCATGGGGTAATTTTCACAATCAACTTTTACCAGTTGAATGTAGACACATGTAATCCTTTTTTGTATTACAATTATTCTGAAATATTTTATTAAAATATACAAACGAGGCAATATCTCAACATCTCATATTTCCATATCTCGCATATCAATTTTTCTGGACACTGGATAAAGTCAGTTTAAATATTTTGGTTTCCTTTTGTTAAGACACTCCAGGACCGGACTTGTCCAGAGCAGGTTGTGGATAAATACTTTTTAAAAATCTTTCTATCTATAAAATACTAAAGACAGCCATTTGGCGCATTTTCTGAATTCATTTTTTATCGCAAATACAACATTGACAACATATCAACAATTCCCTCTGGGCAAGTCTGGAGAATATATCTAAGGATAACCAAACAAAATTTGGTAAATGCAGATGCTTCTGAAGCTGGCGTGTGGGAAGAGTCGGACTTATGGGAAATGGCAGCTAAAGACAAGTACACTGAATTTAGACTACCAAATGCCAAATGCCTATTTAGACACAATCACTATCTCTTCAGAGTAAGTTACTAGCTAAATATAGTCCAGTTTGTAACATTTTCTATGAAGTGTGATTTTAAATCATGTGTAATTTAATGTAGTGAGCTTTGAAATTATTGCTGTATGTCCATTTTAAAGTGGTTAAAATTCATTAAAATGTTGATGAGAAACTAAAGAAAATATAAATTTTCATAAAGATTTTTACATTTTATGTTTACTTTTTGAAAATATTAATGGACCAAAATAGCAACAAATCTCAAAATTGATAGGTAGATGAAAAATGGTGCCTGGCCTTAAATAGGAGTTTCGATGGAGAATGTATTCTTGATTTTATGGAATAGCTAAGATTCCCTTTCCTGTTGTGCTTCGTAATGCATGGTCCTGCTGACCAGCTTGCAGCTCAACTGGAATACCAGTCATTGTGGCTACTGCATTTTAACTCTATCGAAAAGGACAATGTTATTTGGGCTCCCGAGTGGCGCAGCGGGTCTAAGGCACTGCATCTCAGTGCAAGAGGTGTCACTACAGTCCCTGGTTTGAATCCAGGCTGTATCACATCCGGCCGTGATTGGGAGTCCCATAGGGTGGCGCACAATTGGCCCAGCGTCAACTGGGTTTGGCTGGGGTAGGCCGTCATTGTAAATAAGAATTTGTTCTGAACTGACTTGCCTAGTTAAATAAAGGTTAAATAAATACAAATATTCTATGAATATGCATATAAGGTTGAATGTAATGGTGTAGCAGCTATTCTAATGATGTTTTGTAGCAGGTCTATCAAGGGATCTGTTTGTACCTTGATTATTGTTTATTTCTTTTTCTGTGGTCAAAGCAACATGTGGCAAAAGCGACATGTACACTGCCTTCAAAGTATTCACACCCCTTGACTTTTTCCACATTTTGTTGTTACAGCCTGAATGTAAAATATATTAAATTGAGATTTGTTTGTCACTGGCCTACACCCAATACTGGCAAAGTGGAATGATGTTTTTTCAAAACATTTACAAATTAATAAAAATGTAAAAGCTGAAATGTCTTGAGTCAATAAGTATTCAACCCCTTTGTTATTACAAGCCTAAATAAGTTTAGGATTAAAAATGTTCTTACCAAGTCACATAATAAGTTGCATGGACTCACTCTGTGTGCAATAACAGTGTTTAACACAATTTTTCAATGACTACCTCTACCTATTGTTAGATCGGTAAAAAAGCAGAGCATGGTGAAGTTATTCATTAAATGTTGGATGGTGTATCAATACACCCAGTCACTACAAAGATACAGGCATCCTTCCTAACTCAGTTGCCGGAGTAGAAGGAAACTGCTTAGGAATTTCACAATGAGGCCAATTGTGACTGTAAAACAGTTAGAGTTTAATGGCTGTGGTAGGAGAAAACTGAGGATGGATCAACAACATTGTAGTTACTCCACAATACTAACGTAATTGACAGAGTGAAAAGAAGGAAGCCTGTACAGAATACAAATATTACCAAAACATGCATCCTGTTTGCAACAAGGCACTAACGTAATACTGCAAAAAAATTTGGCAAAGCAATTCACTTTTTGTCCTGAATACAGCGTGTTATGTTTGGGGCAATCCAAAACAACACATTACTGAGTACCACTCTCCATATTTTCAAGCATGGTGGTGGCTGCGTCATATTATGGGTATGCTTGTAATCGTTAGGATTGGGGAGCTTTTCAGGATAAAAAATAAACAAAATGGAGCTAAGCACAGGCAAAATCCTAGAGGAAAAACTGGTTCAGTCTACTTTCACCACACACTGGGGTGTGAATACTTTCTGAAGGCACTCTATATGGTTTATTCTAAACTATATTTGTATTTTGTTTTTATATTTAACAACATTGGACTACCGTACTTGTAATACAATTCATATTCACTGTATAATCACTGAAGATAATAAGGCAGCCTTTTTCAAGTTGTTGTACTGATGACGGACACACAAAGATGGAGTAAATTTTGGCTGGTGTGCAATGTTATTTCTCAAACAAAAGGGTTGTGTATATGTTCTCTGAATAATTTTTGACCTCTTCTTCTATTGATTGATATTGTATAACACAATGAAAAATGAAGATCAATTTAAGAATTCTGTTGTTGAATTATTAACAATATAGAACATTTTGAATTGACATGTGAAGCAACAGGGTTATCGTAAAACAAAATGTTCTAATCGAATTTCGGTCTTGTTACAACGTCTGAGCTCTGAATATATCATTGGCAGTGCGACATGCTGTGCTGTTTGCTGTAACTTAAACTGTGCATGTCATCGGCATACCATATACCCGTGGAACTTATTAATCATAATTACATTGTCAGCCTTTCTGTGGTTTTCAAATGGTAAATGGCTTTATGACATTTTAATAAAAGCTTTATTTTTATATGACGCTTTTATTGACAGTTGATATCTAATTATAGTGGGTAGTAGATAATTATATTGGCCAAGTTTTGAAAGAACACTTAGTTAAGTACCAAAATGTATTTGAGTTGATTCAAATAAATACTTTCTTAAGCCTCATAGGAT
The DNA here is from genome assembly GCF_901001165.1 of Salmo trutta. Lineage (NCBI taxonomy): Eukaryota > Metazoa > Chordata > Actinopteri > Salmoniformes > Salmonidae > Salmo > Salmo trutta. Next base: position 29,784,747 of record NC_042971.1, read on the forward strand.
AACAATCTGTCACACCAAGAATGAAGTGAAGTTTAGTGAACTTGCCAAAGTACAAGTTTTGTCTTTGTTTAGTGTCAATGTACACTACCCCGTTTTACATCATATCTGAGCAGATTGCTCCATGCAAAAACTCCCACGTATAATGAATAATTCCAATTTAATTTACTATGATAGTTTATTACACAGACGTATGCATACTAACACTGCTCAAGTCCAGAAGTTTCATTTGAATGTGATATTCAAAGATTAAAATGCAATTACTCAAAGTATTACAAAAATATTGTAGGTAGCTAGTACACTCCTTGGTTGAAGAAGGGGAAGTTCCCATGTTCACTACTCGAAACGTGAAATAATAATGTGTCTAGTTAAATTCATGAATCAATCAAAAACTCTGGAAAAGACTCTACCACCTTCCCTGACATCTTCACACATCACTTACCCCCCATCCTGTAAGTGAGAGAACATGCAAGTGAGATGTGGTGCCTCTTTCCTTGTGAGAGCATGTAGGGAGACCTCTCACATATCTGATATCATGTCTAGACAGCTCCCAGGACCTCTGTACACAACCAGTTTAACACTCTACACACACAGCCCAGCCCAGCTCAGCTCCTACAGCTGTGCCTACACAAGGCCTAGTCCTAGTCATGGGTATTCACCTACACAACTCAAAGGCTAACTGTCAACATCTGCCTCCACAATAAAGCGCACGTGTGTGACAGTGAGTGTGTGTGTATGTGTGTGTGTGTGTGTGTGTGTGTGTGTGTGTGTGTGTGTGTGTGTGTGTGTGTGTGTGTGTGTGTGTGTGTGTGTGTGTCAACATCGGCCACAGTACAGCCTCTGCAATAGTGTGTGTGTGTGTGTGTGTGTGTGTGTGTGTGTGTGTGTGTGTGTGTGTGTGTGTGTGTGTGTGTGTGTGTGTGCGCGCACACATATATGGGCATGGTTTACTGTCAATGCTATGAGAACAATGAGTTATGTGTGTATTTAATAACCTCTATTGCTCAACTTTGGAATACACAAACCACAAGTTGGAGTGATCTCATGAACATTATAGGCATGTCCCTAAATGCAAATGCCATTGCCTAATACATACATAGTTGATCCAGCTCCAAATCGTCTGTACACTACGTTTCGCGCCCACTAAGATTGCCCTTGACTCACTTCTCATACATTCACAAACTCAGAAATAAAGTTACATTTAAAGGCCATTTCAGAAACCATACAGTGGTAACAATCGTGAAGGTCAGTAAATACATGTACATTGGCTTGAATTATCATACCTCTTATGATTTTGGTCTTGTTAACAGAATACATGCCACATGAATTACAATACTATTTTTCTCAATATTTTCCCAAACTCTCCTGCCTATTATGGTCTTACAAATAATATTGGTAGAAAATAGCTGACTAATACTGCTAATGACAAATAAACACATCAGTGTTTACTGGTAGCAGTAACCTAACCTGCGGGCATATAGCCAGTCTGTAGGTGGCTCCCATGTGACAGGTGCAAACAAGATCCAACTCAAGTGTATCCACACCCAACCTTAAGAAAACATGGTGCAGCTATTGTGTTGATCTATTGAATGAAGAGAGCACATGACTGTCTCTCTGCATTGTGTGCCAGTAAAAGGCAATATTCTTTTGGGGCCGATTCCGACTTAGGAAATGAACAACAGTAAGGATCTATGTGTAGCTGGTGCAGAGGAGTCAGGCACAGGACAGCAGAGATGATTAAATAAAAGTAACTTTACTCAAAGTCATCAAAATACAAGAGAATTACCAAGCCCACAAATACGGACCACAATACAACATATTATCACTCACAACCAAACATGGGGAACAGAAGGTTAAATAATAAACAGGTAATTGGGTGAGTGAAACCAGGTGTGGAAGACATAGACAAAACAAATGGAAAATGAAAAGTGGATCGGCGGTGGCTAGAAGGCGGGTGACGTTGACCGCCGAACGTCGCCCGAACAAGGAGAGGGACCGACTTCGGCGGAAGTCGTGACAACACCTTTCCTACGCACTTCTCAGTAGTTAGTATTCAGACTTACCTTGTGCAGTAGTGATGTGCAGTTCGCAAAGGATTCATTCTTTTTTAACAACTCTTTTTACTGACTCATGATTCGTTTTTCTGAGTGACTCTTTCATTTTGTTGTTCATTTGACCTGCTGGCCTCAATGGCAGCAGATTTAATATGCACTCCTCTGGCTCCGGAGACGTGCTCCCAGTGCTCTGAACGAAATACTGTCAAATGGATCATGCTGAAGGCACAGGCAGCAATAACAGCATAGAGAAGAAAAATACATGTTTAAAACTGGTAATTGATCGCATGAATAAATGCAATTAATTGATTATTATTATCAATGGGACATTGCCCGGTGTAGGGTGCTGTCTTTTGGATGGGACGTTAAACGGGTGTCCTGACTCTCTGTGGTCACTAAAGATCCCATGGAATGTATCGTAAGAGTAGTGGTGTTAACCCCGGTGTCCTGGCTAAATTCCCAATCTGGCCTTCACACCATCATAGCCAGCTAATCATCCCCAATGTACAATTGGCTCATTCATCCCCCTCCTCTCCCCTGTAACTATTCCCCAGGTTGTTGCTATAATGAGAATGTGTCCTCAGTCAACTCACCTGGTAAAATAAGGGTAAAATGATGGACAGCTTTGTAGAGCCAAAACATACACACAGTCTCAACAAACTCAAACTCGAGAACGAATCGTTTGGGGTACTGCAGATGCAGAATGATATTGTGCTTATCACCCTCACGGCAGTCAAGCAATGCGTTCCGCCAAGAGTCATTCACAAACTAGTGCGGTTGCGGCCACAACTAGACATTGTTTAAAATGTATCAAGAAATAATCGTATTTGTATGACTAGCAATCAACAAATGTACATTGTTTAAAGCACACTTTTACAAGTCTCAGTTAAAAATGACAGCTCCAGTAAACCCCTTATGGTGAACGACATGTGAACGAGAGGCTTGTAGAATCATGACTCTAGAGTTTTCAGTTCATAGTTCGCTGGTAGGGGGTCCTGCCTGCTCTGGGCATTACTGACTCAATGAACGAGATGAGTCGAAAGATTTGTTATTTTTACTGAACTAGTCGAAAAGATCAGAGTCAGTAAAAAGAGCCACACTTCCCATAACTGTTATGCAGGTGCATAACGGGCTTTGCAGGCGTGGTTCCCTTGCGCACGCTGAATACATTTAATTAAACCACTGAAAACCCTCTCACTTGCTGGCCAACAGAATTTCTCGTGGAGCTTTCATTCAATAGGGTTTTAAGTACATTTATCTTAAGCCATGCCTTTAAATACGTATACCTTCTATAAACATTTTGTCATCAGACACACTAAAATACATCGAGAGAAAGGGTTCAGAATAGAAGGATCTGTCACAACATTCTTCATCTTCAGAAGAAATAGAAAAGTCCTCGTCAGAAAAAGTAGACCAATACACAGCGGAGGTCGTGTTCATCTTTGAATTTAATAAATCGCTAACGTGAACACAATACAAAAAACAATAAACAACGATAGTGCAACAGTTTTGCAGGCTATACAAAAAAAAACACAGTGCAAAAACAATTCCCCACAAACACACAGACAAACACACCCAACTAATATAGGACTTCCAATCAAAGGCAACACCACACAGCTGCCTTCAATTGGAAGTCCACCCCAATTAACTCTACATAGAAACACCCAACCTAGACAGAACATAGAAAACACAACTTCTTCTGCCACGCCCTGACCAAAACTATACACCTACTCCACCTGCTGGTCAGGACGTGACATTACCCCCCCCCCCCCAAAGGTGCAGACCCCGAATGCACCTTCAAAAGAAAAAACACAGAACACCCAAAACAACCCGAAAAAATCCCCCTAACTACAGGGAGGGAAGGGAGGGTGGCTGCCGTCAACGACGGCACTGTGCTACACCCCCCCTCCCCAACCCACCTATATCTGGAGGTGGCTCCGGTTCTGGCAGTTCCGGGCAGACAGGCCACCCCGGCAGCTCCGGGCAGATGGGCCACTCGGACTGGGCCGGAGGACAGTCGGGCCACTCTGGCAGACCCGGAGGACAGTCGGGCCACTCTGGCAGACCCGGAGGGCAGTCGGGCCACTCTGGCAGACCCGGAGGGCAGTCGGGCCACTCTGGCAGACCCGGAGGGCAGTCGGGCCACTCTGGCAGACCCGGAGGGCAGTCGGGCCACTCTGGCAGACCCGGAGGGCAGTCGGGCCACTCTGGCAGACCCGGAGGGCTGTCGGGCCACTCTGGCAGACCCGGAGGGCTGTCGGGCCACTCTGGCAGACCCGGAGGGCAGTCGGGCCACTCTGGCAGAACCGGGCAGTCGGGCCACTCTGGCAGAACCGGGCAGTCGGGCCACTCTGGCAGAACCTGGCGACTCATGACTGGCGGGCAGCTCTGGCGACTCATGACTGGCGGGCAGCTCTGGCGACTCATGACTGGCGGGCAGCTCTGGCGACTCATGACTGGCGGGCAGCTCTGGCGACTCATGACTGGCGGGCAGCTCTGGCGACTCATGACTGGCGGGCAGCTCTGGCGACTCATGACTGGCGAGGCTGGGCTGACGCACTAGACGCCTGATGTGTGGTGCTGGTACTGGATATGTCAGCTTTGAAACACACACCTTAGGGCTAGTGCGTGGAGCGGGAACAGGACGTACTGGACTGGGCTGACGCACTATAATCCTGGTGCGTGGTGCTGGTACTGGATATGCCAGCTTGGGAACACGCACCTCTAGGCTAGTGCGTGGAGCGGGAACAGGATATATAGGACCGTGGAGGCTTACTGGCGGTCTCAAGCTTAAACCTGGCATCGCCCTTTCTGGCTGAATGCCTACTACCCCCTGGTAAATGCGGGGCGCTGGTATAGCGCGTACTGGCCTAAAAACACTTGGCCTCGCCATAACATCCATTACCCCGAAGCATAAGACCTGTCCATTAACTGGCCTCCGAGAAACAGTCCGGGAATTTGGCCTGGGGCTCCAAACTTGCCCCGCCAAACTACCCATATGCCCCCCCCAAAAAATGTATTGGGGTTGCCTCTCGAGTTTAATCGCCAGTCGTGTTCCTCGGTAGCATTCCCGGTCTTTGCTCCATTTCTTCCATGGGCCCTCTCCGGCCATAACTTGCTCCCATGTCCATTTCTCCCGTTTATCCAATCCAAATTCCCTCTGCTCCTTCCTCTGCTGCTTGGTCCTTTGGTGGTGGGGAATTCTGCCACAACATTCTTCGTCTTCAGAAGAAATAGAAAAGTCCTCGTCAGAAAAAGTAGACCAATACGCAGCGGAGGTCGTGTTCATCTTTGAATTGAATAAATCGCTAACGTGAACATGATACAAAAAACAATAACCAACGATAGTGCAACAGTTTTGCAGGCTATACAAAAAAAAACACAGTGCAAAAACAATTCCCCACAAACACACAGACAAACACACCCAACTAATATAGGACTTCCAATCAAAGGCAACACCACACAGCTGCCTTCAATTGGAAGTCCACCCCAATTAACTCTACATAGAAACACCCAACCTAGACAGAACATAGAAAACACAACTTCTTCTGCCACGCCCTGACCAAAACTATACACTTACTCCACCTGCTGGTCAGGACGTGACAGGATCATAGAAAGAAAGCCATCTAAATATACAGTATGCATATTTGTCTCCGTTTCAGCACCAACTGGTAGATATAAAAATACTCTGATTTTATAGATTATTTAGGCATATATTAAGGTTTGGAAAAAACTGGCTTGCAGAGCCTTAACGCACAAAATATATTGATGACTCAAAAATACAGCGTTTAAATTCATTCTGAAAGTTGTCATATTTAAGGTTAATCTGTGAAATATTGGAAGGTGGAAAAAAGTGTACATTAGGCCTAAGCGTTGAACAATAGTTATAAATCTACCCTAATCCTCACTAATCATGGAACTTTATGACAACGGTCCAGTCGTCGTGAACCGTGTGCCAGGCTCCAGGTTTAACTTACTACATGTGGTCTGTGTTCCATAATGATTCAAATAGGCTACAGGTACCAAATTATTGCACAACGTTAGATTAATATGATCTAATAATACTAGTGACCCTCAAGAACAACTACACAGACATGACGGAGTAAAGAAAGGTACACAGAATTGAATAGAATGATGCAAAATGTAAGCTACAAATTGAAGAAAACTAACACTAAAGTGACAGTTATAAATGTATGTGGGTACTAGCTACTGACGGTGGCTCCCAATAGTGGCTAACATTTAACATTTAATTTTTTTTTAAATAAAATGGAGAAAAGCCTGGGTATATAATTCAAACTTTCTAAAGCGCATACATCAACTCGGCAGGTTCAGCCCTACAGAAGCTTATAGCTTGGGGTTCCAAATTTCACACACTAAAATGATGAGGGCACATAATAAAAATTCTGAATAACGGCACATCTATTTATAGCCTACTTCACTGTGGAAAAGGGGCCACAATGCATGCCATGTTGATGTGATTTTCAGTTTGCTTCCGTATGACTGGTTTCACATTTGTCTCCAAGGATCAAAGTGGAAAAATCCCCCCCCAAAATTGCTATGTGTATTTACAATCAAATCAAAAATCTAATCAAATCAAATTAGTTGTCACACGCCGAATACAGCAGGTGTAGATTTTACCGTGAAATGCTTACGAGCCCTTTCACAACAATGCAGAGTTAAAAAATAAGAAAAATGTGCCAAAAAAATATTAAAAATCGTAACACTAATTAATAATAATGAGGCTATATACAAGGAGTACTGGTACTGACTCAATGTGCAGGGATATAAAGTAGTTGAGGTAATTGAGGTAATATGTACATGTAGGTAGGGGTAAAAGTGACTAGGCAATCAGGATAGATAATAAACAGAGTAATAGCAGCGTATGTAAAGTGTGTGAAGGAGTGTGAAAGTAGGTTTATTTATGTGTGTGTGTGTGTGTGTGTGTGTGTGTGTGTGTGTGTGTGTGTGTGTGTGTGTGTGTGTGTGTGTGTGTGTGTGTGTGTCAGTGTAGTACATATGAGTCCAATGAGTGTGCATAGAGTCAAAAAAAAGGGGTGTCAATGCAAATAGTCTGGGTAGCCATTTGATTAACTGTTCAGCAGTCTTATGGCTTGGGGGTAGAAGCTGTTCAGGAGCCTTTTGGCCTTTTCGCTCCGGTACCACTTGCCGTGCGGTAGCAGAGAGAACAGTCTATAACTTGGGTGGCTGTAGTCTTTGACAATGTATAGGGCCTTCCTCTGACACCGCCTGGTATAGAGGTCCTGGATGGCAGGGAGCTCAGCCCGGGTGATGTACTGGGCCGTACGCACTACCCTCTGTAGCGCCTTATGGTCAGATACCAAGCAGTTACCATACCAAGCGGTGATGCAGCCAGTCAAGATGCTCAGTGGTGCAGCTGTAGAACCTTTTGAGGATCTGAGGGCCCATGCCAAATCTTTTCAGTCTCCTGAGGGGGTGGAGGAGTTGTCGTGCCCTCTTCACAGCTGTGTTGGGGTGTTTGCACCATGATAGGTCCTTAGTGATGTGGACACCGAGGAACTTGAAGCTCTCGACCTGCTCCACTACAGCCCCGCCGATGTGAATGGGGGTGTGCTCGACCCTCCTTTTCCTGTAGTCCACAATCAGCTCCTTTAGTCTTGCTGATGTTGAGGGAGAGGTTATTGTCCTGGTACCACACTGCCAGGTCTCTGATCTCCTCCCAATAAGCTGTCTCATCGTCTTTGGTGATCAGGCCTATCAGCGTCATGGTGTCTGCAAACTTAATGATTGTGTTGAAGTCGTGCGCGGCCATGCAGTCGTGGGTGAACAGGACCTACAAGAGGGGACTAAGCACGCAACCCTGAGGGGGTTTGGAGAATCCACTTCTCCAAATGGATTACTTCTTTACCTAGCTATTTTTAATAGCTCTTATGAATTTATAAATGACAGTGTATGGGGAATGCTATTATGAATATTTTATATTTTTTCACTTGACCTTATTCATGGTTTCCTCGCATTTAAAGGTGGGGGAATTATATTGGAATTAAGTCAAGGTCAGATTATGGCATATCTGTAGACACACCTCCGGCACAGATCTCAACCTCAAACAAATAGGAGGTGAATAGCATGCTATTCTCATGCTTAAGTTGATGGTCAGAATACACATAGAGAGAAAAGTCCATAAAAAGGCAAGTAAGTTCCATTTACGCACGCTTAACCTGGGTCTGAATCGGCCCCTTGAGGAACATGCTATTCTACAGTGAAGGACAACACTGAAGTGTACAGAACATGGTTTCTTATGAATGAGTGTGTGGAAGAACTAGCAGTATATATGGTTTGAAGGAGTAGAAGTCTGTCATCTACAGGCAATTGCTGAAGCAACTGCTGCTTCACCCTCTGTTATGTGATTCATGCTCAGATAGAGAACTGTCAACTGAAAGTGACTGAAGCCTGCGGCTATGAATACATCTTCAAGTAGATAACCTATACGGTTGATATAAAAATAAGATTCTATTTAAATTAATTTCTATGGATCATACCTTAGTCTTACTGAATATGGGGGACCTGTTAGACAATGCTATGGTCATTTAACTTGGTCTATAGTGAAATTGTGGATGTATAAAGTTGAAAGAAAACAGTAACAGGCTATTTCGGTAACGTATGATTAGTATTATAAATTACTTTATTTTTTCCATAGTAAATATGCAAATTCAGATTGCAAATGGCTTTAAGCGAATAACATAGAATTTGGGAGAGATCACACAAATCAGCCATAAAACCGACACTCTTGTTGGCTTCACTTACATGTATCCCTGAGTTCACTAAGAACATTTTAAAATGAATCACAATAACGGTATCATTGTCTCGTTTTGTTGCTATGTAAACAAACTGGAAGTGGGTGTCTGTGAGAGTCAACCTCCAAGTGCCTGTCAAAATGAGCAGGTTGTCAGACAGAGTTTTCTTCAAAGACACTTGTTTATTTTGATGCAGGGTATGATAGATAGCAAATAGAACTGAGCGTGGTTTATCCAAACCAATCACCTTTAATAATAATGTCTCACTTTCATGTTGCAGCTTCAAAATGACATTACATTCATTCAGACCAATAGGGCTGGAGTTTATAGTTGGATATTTGACGTTTCATTTCTACAAAAAAACATTGTTCCAGTGTTCAAAAACAACTCAGCAATGAATGTAAATGGAATTGAAGTGGACTTAAATACTGAACCTTGGGGAGCACCGTAAAAGTTTATTGGACCTCACAGATTGAGTTTAGTCACACAGTAACAGACCTTCCCACTTCCACAGACACACAGACATTACAGTCCTGTCTCCACACTGGCCCATTCAGTAAGGATGGCAGCACACAGTAGCATTACTGAGTGTATGTTAGCAATAAAGGTTAACATCTCCATCTGCCTCACTGGGAATCTGCGTGGGAGAGAAAACACCTCCCCCACAACTGAAAAGACAAAATGGCGCTTACGAAACAAAATCTAGCCCACCGCCGTGAGTCTTTCTTTATAAATAATGGTAAATCAGATGGTGCCTTGAGGCATGTTATTTATCTCAGTTATATAACTTAAATATAGCTGTATCATATTATGAACTTAGTAGCTGCCTATCTAATGTGCTACATACGAAAATGATGTTTGTCCCTTTTCTTATACTATATAAAAAATATGATTATAAGTTGCTATAACAATACCATAAACCTCTGTACAATATAATGGTATTATTGTATAACAGTGTTAGATCACATTTTACAAAGGTCTCAGATACACTACAAAGATGAATGAAAGAGTCAGCCTGCCCCCTTTCTACCACATTGCAAATTTAAACCAGCCACAGAAGGATTCCACTGCCTACTCCAAAAACACTTTAATGGCCTTTTCCTGGAAACTCCTGTTCATATCTTGAGTGTTACCATCAATGGGGAGCACAACTGATTATGCAGGTCTGTGACAAAAAGCCTTATTACACCCCAGATAGCACCCTCTTAATGAACACTTGATTAACTTCTGCTATCTTTGAAACTGGATTCTTAGGAAACATTGACCCAATGAGTAGGCCCACCTACATTGAGCATATGGAATTGTCAGAGGTTTACTCACTAACTGTGTTATTGCCTCAGGGAGATATAGCAGACAGAAAATACTGTGTACACACATACCATGCAATGACAGGTGTGTTACTGTACAGTAGGATAGTTCATCACTTTCACTACACATAGATACAATTCTCATGCAAAACATGTTATGACATGGCAGACATAATATGCTAGTTAGTTAGTGAGAAAAAGTGCTCACTCTCTCTCACACACACACACACACACACACACACACACACACACACACACACACACACACACACACACACACACACACACAAAGGTTATTATAGTAATCAAAACTGAAATTTAAATTAAATAATAATTGGAAAAACTATTTAGTGAACTGACATATAACTAAGAAAAACATTTGAAAAGCTAAAACTATACTGAAACTATTAGATTTGACTGCAAAACTAACTAAACTAAAATAAAACCATCATACATTATGTTTAATTGTATTTTTTTGGGGGGGGGGTGGTTTGAGCTTCTGAATCTGGGAAGTAAATGCTGCCAGTAGATTATTATTTTTCATAAAGGCCTAGCTTGTGCATCACTATCACTAGCTATCAGTAGCTGACAGGGAAGAAATCAGAGGGTGAGCGCAGACCATACAGTAGGTGTGTACAATGGAGGCAGTAAACCCAACACCAGCAGTGGTCGGTCGCAAAAGTCAATTGCTGGAAAGGACAAAAGCAAATGTATTGTAGTGTGTGGAACAGAGATAAAAGGGAAAAACCCAACCAATCTCAAAGTTAATCTGAACAGCAACCACAAAGAATTTCAGGATGGTGAAACAGCCATTATTTTATTTGTGACTCCTTTCAGGAAACTAGCCGTATGTTGCAGGTCACTACTTCACAAGAGAGCCATTTGATCGTAAACTTTTTTTTAAATCCAAATGCGTTTTTTGGCAGAAATGCCTTCTGGAACATGTGAACTTTCATGTGCCTTAATAACAAACTTGTTTGCCATCTATAAATACGAATAAAATTGTTAAATTATGAGCCTAGTTGGTTTAGCCACAGAAAAAGAACCAACCTTCCTGCTAGCCATGATTGGCGGAGATAATGAGTGGGCTGGACATGCCCAAAGATGAGTTTGGATTGGTCTGCCATATAGCACGCTTCTGTCTATTTCAGCTGGTCAGTACGTGTAGGTAATCCTGTCTAATGATGCTTTTTAAAATATATATTACATTGTAGTTTCTGCATAAGTGTGCTCTCCACTTTCTGTAGGACCAAGTGTTGAAATCAGTGGAATTAGAGTGTGATAGCTAAGGAGATGGAGAAAACACCTGTCTACGGATTACATCTTCAACCTAAGGGCAACCATGGCATCAGTGACAGGGAGAAGCGGCCATTCCATGTATGCGGGTAAGATATTGTAGCTAGCTATATTTCAGACATTACACGTTTCTAATTTTGACAGAATGACGTTTTCATTCCAAGTTAACGTGCACTATTAACTAGCTAGCAAATGTTAGCTGGCTGGCTCGCTAGCTAACGTTACATGTATGATCTTATTATTCATATCTCAGAGCCATTTGCTTTGCTAGTTATAGCCTAATGTTAGCTAGCTAACATTGAACCTGGTTGGTATGTACCTGCAGATTCATGCAGGGTAGTAACATCATGAGTTGGGATTATGGTTCATTGTTTACCTAGCTAGCTAGCTACATGTCTTAACAAAAGACTCCACCATGCAAGTAACCATTTCAATAGAATGTCACTGCAACAACTGTTGATAGACATAGCTGGTAAATTTGCTCTGGCTATCTACTCCAGAGCACTCTCGTCTGAGTGTGCCAGAGCGCAGAATAACTGATGAATTTACGAACGTTCAACACCTGTTGAATATGGCCGGTGTCAGTAAATGTTGGCAAAAAAGTGCAAATTGTTGCCAGCAGCACAGTTTCAGTCACCAACACTCTGGATAACATAAAAACAGCCTAACCAGCTCTGCTAGGGTGAATAAAATGGTCAGTAAGTTGTTCTCTCATTTGTGTCTGGAAGTAGCTATCAAGCTAGCCAACGTTAGCCAGTTAGCTTGGGTGCTTGACTGCTGTTGTTAGGACAGAATGCTTGGATCAACACTTAAAGAAATGGGTGGGGCTAAAGCTTAAAAAGATGTGAACGATGCTGAATGGGTGTAGACAAAGAAGAGCTCTCCAGTAGGTAACAAAACATTCAAAGGCCATTTTCTCAAAAGTGAGGTTACAAGTTTATAAACTTTCAAAGCACAATTACTTTCCCATTGTTCCTCCAATGCAGTGTATGATATATCATTTTGTAGCTCTGTGTCTCTGCTTTTATCCAATGTAAAAAACACAATTTCAAATTTTGCAACATAAAACATAAATCAAGGAAATCGGTCACATTTTTGGATTTCGGTCAGGATTCGACTCCTGGTATCACATGAATACAGATAAGGCATAGAAAATGTGTAGAATTGCAAGAAATTAGCTTTAAAACTTCTCAATTTTCTTTTCGCTTGATGGCCTAATGTGTAGAATTGCAGAATATTTACTTTAAAACTGCACATTTTCCTCTCTGCCAACAAAACACTGGTTTGAACAGTTTGATCAGTTTGGGGTCACATGGGTTTGAGGTAGGGGTTTGTTACTATGCCAATAAATGACTATATCCATTCGAACCTTTGTCACCTAGGACATTTGTGTGACCGGACAATCACAAATAGTACTTGAGTACCCCTGCTATAGGCCTACAAAACATAAATGGCTCCTAGCCTCCCATGCATAAAACAACTTTCTTTCCCTAACACTAAAACTGAAACTAAATAATATAAAACTAAATAGAAATGTTTTTATAAAACTGAAACTGGATAAAAACTAGTAAATCAAGTATGAAAACGAACTGAAACTAAACTGAATTTCAAATAAACTAATTTAAAAAAAGAATAGAAAATCACAAAACTATAAAAACCTTGACACACACACAGTAAAGACTCCCTCTGACCAAACAGTTCTGTTTACTGTACGACACTGTGTGTTGTTTTGTTGTCAGGTTACCCGGTGGCTGCTCAGTTCCAGGAACAGTGCTATGGGAGGTCCAGTCAGTGAGCCAGTCAGCCAGCTCCATCTGCAAGTGGTTACCTGAGAAACTGCCCCTGGCACTGCAATGGACGTCACACCCTAAATAAGAATAAGGAAATGTGCTGCTGGTCTTCAGCCAACTTAAGTTGGAGCAGATCCCCAGCCAAGCACCCCTCTCTCGTGCTTGTTCACTCATGTACTGTACACTCAGAGAACCCCCACTCACCACCCCCTCACTACACACATATAGTAATAGTCAAAAGTTTGGGCACACCTACTTATTCAAGGGTTTTTCTTTATTTTTTACTATTTTCTACAATGTAGAATAATAGTGAATACATCAAAAGTATGAAATAACACATATGGAATCATGTAGTAACCAAAAAAGTGTTAAACAGTTTATATTTCAGATTCTTCAAAGTAGCCACCTTGATGACAGCTTTGCACACTCTTGGCAATCTCTCAACCAGCTTCACCTGGAATGCTTTTCCAACACTTGAAGGAGTTCCCACATATGCTGAGCACTTGTTGGCTGCTTTTCCTTCACTCTGCAGTCCAACTCATCCCAAAACATCTCAATTGGGTTGAGGCGGGTGATTGTGGAGGCCAGGTCATCTGATGCAACACTCCATCACTCTCCTTCTTGGAGAGCCCTTACACAGCCTGGAGGTGTGTTGGGTCATTGTCCTGTTGAAAAACAAATGATAGTCCCACTAAGCACAAACCAAATGGGATGGCGTATCGCTGCAGAATGCTGTGGTAGCCATGCTGGTTAAGTGTGCCTTGAATTCTAAATAAATCACAGACAGTGTCACCAGCAAAGCACCCCCACTGAGGTGCAGTTAACTCTAATGAACCTATCCTCTGCAGCAGAGGTAACTCTGAGTCTTCCTTTCCTGTGGTGGTCGTCATGAGAGCCTGTTTCATCATGGCGCTTGATGGTTTTTGCGACTCCACTTGAAGAAACTTTCAAAGTTCTTGAAATGTTCCGGATTGACTGGCTCCAGGCCATCTGTAAGTCTTTGCTAGGTAAAGTTCCGCCTTATCTCAGCTCACTGGTCAACATAGCAACATCAACCCATAGCACGCGCTCCAGCAGGTATATTTCACTGGTCATCCCCAAAGCCAACACCTAATTGGCCACCTTTCCTTCTAATTCTCTGCTGCCAATCACTGGAATAAATTACAAAAATCACTATCTCCCTCACTAATTTTAAGCGTCGGCAGTCAGAGCAGCTTACCGATTGCTGCAGCTGTAAACGGCCCATCTGTAAATAGCCCATCCAATCCAACTACCTACCTCATCCCCATATTTGTTTCTGTTTTTCTGTTATTTTGCACACCAGTATTTCTACTTGCACATCCTTATCTGCACATATACAGTGAGGGAAACAAGTATTTGATCCCCTGCTGATTTTGTACGTTTGCCCACTTACAAAGAAATGATCAGTCTATAATTTTAATGATAGGTTTATTTGAACAGTGAGAGACAGAATAACAACAAAAAAATCCAGAGAAACGCATGTCAAAAATGTTATAAAATGATTTTAATTTTAATGAGGGAAATAAGTATTTGACTTAACATGACTTAGTACTTGGTGGCAAAACCCTTGTTGGCAATCACAGAGGTCAGACGTTTCTTGTAGTTGGCTACCAGGTTTGCACACATCTCAGGAGGGATTTTGTCCCACTCCTCTTTGCAGATCTTCTCCAAGTCATTAAGGTTTCGAGGCTGACGTTTGGCAACTCAAACCTTCAGCTCCCTCCACAGATTTTCTATGGGATTAATGTCTGGAGACTGGCTAGGCCACTCCAGGACCTTAATGTGCTTCTTCTTGAGCCACTCCTTTGTTGCCTTGGCCATGTGTTTTGGGTCATTGTCATGCTGGAATACCCATCCACGACCCTATTTCAATGCCCCGGCTGAGGGAAGGAGGTTCTCACCCAAGATTTGACGGTACATGGCCCCGTCCATCGTCGCTTTGATGCGATGAAGTTGAGCTGTCCCCTTAGCAGAAAAACACCCCCAAAGCATAATGTTTCCACCTCCATGTTTGACGGTGGGGATGGTGTTCTTGGGGTCATAGGCAGCATTCCTCCTCCTCCAAACACGGCGAGTGGAGTTGATGCCAAAGAGCTCCATTTTGGTCTCATCTGACCACAACACTTTCACCCAGTTATCCTCTGAATCAGATGTTCATTGGCAAATTTCAGACGGGCATGTATATGTGCTTTCTTGAGCAGGGGGACCTTGCGGGCGCTGCAGGATTTCAGTCCTTCACGGCGTAGTGTGTTACCAATTGTTTTCTTGGTGACTATGGTCCCAGCTGCCTTGAGATCATTGACAAGATCCTCCCGTGTAGTTCTGGGCTGATTCCTCACTGTTCTCATTATCATTGCAACTCCACGAGGTGAGATCTTGCATGGAGCCCCAGGACGAGGGAAATTAACAGTTCTTTTGTGTTTCTTCCATTTGCGAATAATCGCACCAACTGTTGTCACCTTCTCACCAAGCTGCTTGGCGATGGTCTTGTAGCCCATTCCAGCCTTGTGTAGGTCTACAATCTTGTCCCTGACATCTTTGGAGAGCTCTTTGGTCTTGGCCATGGTGGAGAGTTTGGAATCTGATTGATTGCTTCTGTGGACAGGTGTCTTTTATACAGGTAACAAGCTGAGATTAGGAGCACTCCATTTAAGAGTGTGCTCCTAATCTCAGCTCGTTACCTGTATAAAAGACACCTGGGAGCCAGAAGTCTTTCTGATTGAAACGGGGTCAAATACTTATTTCCCTCATTAAAATGCGAATCAATTTATAACATTTTTGATATGCGTTTTTCTGGATATTTTTGTTGTTATTCTGTCTCTCACTGTTCAAATAAACCTACCATTAAAATGATAGATGGATAATTTCTTTGTCAGTGGGCAAACGTACAAAATCAGCAGGGGATCAAATACTTTTTTCCCTCACTGTAATACATTTTGGCGAAAATGTATGCATGGATTAGCTTTTCTGCGTCAGATGTGGTGAGGCGGGCTGCTTTTAGTGTTTTGAAACAGCACCTGGTGGTCTGTATAGGCCATTAGGTGGACAGTTAGGCCAGTACTTCTCCACAAACTCCCTAAACATTGGCCATGGGTCTTCATGCTGTGCAGCCCCTCTGTGAACCATGAGGAGGACCGTTGGAAGGATACTTGACATGTTTTTTCAGGGGCAAGGCTGTTTAAGGTGTGCTTAGAATGCTATTATACAGGTTGAACATCTCGTCGGGGGTGGACTGAAGGCACTCAGCTTGTAGGGCAGGGAGAACAGACTCCTGGAAGATGGAATGTTGAAATCGCCTAGGATAACAACTTTGGACAGGGTAGGACACAGAGAGGTGATCAGCTCAGAAAAGTTAGTTTTTTTCGGAGGGCGATAAATGAGTATCACTGTGAGAGAACTGGGAGACTTAATTTTAAAAGCCATGCACTCAAATGACAAGCCAGTAGGGACAGGCAACATTTTCAGATGAAAACTGTTTTTGTGGAAAACAGCAAGACCACCATCCCTGCCATGGGCGTGGGCTTTTTCCAGATATTTATAACCAGGTGGAGATGTTTCATTGCATAAGTAGAAATCACAATTTCTGTGCTATGTCTTCGTCAAGCATATTAGTCCCAGGTCATTGTCGCTGATGAACTCTTGTACTAGTAGAGACTGGTTTGTTAGAGACAATCTTAAAACCTCTCTGGGGTATGTGGGACGATTTCGTCCCACCTACGTAACAGCCACTTCAATCCAGTGGCGCGATTTTTGAATCGTTAGAAATGCTATAACTTCAATTTCTCAAACATATGACTATTTCACAGCTATTTAAAGACAAGAATCTCGTTAATCTAACCCCACTGTCCGATTTCAAAAAGGCTTTACAACAAAAGCAAAACATTAGATTATGTTAGCAGAGTACCCAGCCAGAAAAAATCTGACACCCATTTTTCAAGCTAGCATATCATGTCACATAAACCCAAACCACAGCTAAATGCAGCACTAACCTTTTATAATCTTCATCAGATGACACACCTAGGACATTGTGTTATACAATACATGCATGTCTGTTCAATCAAGTTCATATTTATATCAAAAACCAGCTTTTTACATTAGCATGTGACGTTCAGAAAAAGCATAACCACCGCAAACTTCCGGTGAATTTACTAACAGTTTGCTAAATTACTCACGATAAACGTTCACAAAAAGCATAACAATTATTTTAAGAATTATAGATACATTACCCCTCTATGCACTCGATATGTCCGATTTTAAAATAGCTTTTCGGATGAAGCACATTTTGCAATAATCTAAGTACATAGCCCGGCATTACAGGGCTAGCTATTTAGATACCCACCCAGGTCAGCCTCCACCAAAATCAAATTTCCTATAAGAAAAATGTTCTTACCTTGCTTGTTCTTCATCAGAATACACTGCCAGGACTTCTACTTCAATAACAAATGTTGGTTTGGTCCCAAATAATCCATCGTTATATCCAAACAGCGACGTTTTGTTCGTGAGTTCTAGAATGCTTCTTCGCGGTGTCGCGCATGGCGCATTGGCGTGTCAAAAATGTCTAAATATTCCATTACCGTACTTCGAAGCATGTCAACCGCTGTTTAAAACCAATTTTTATGCCATTTATGTCGTAGAGAAGTGATAATATTCCGACCGGGAGTATGCATTGAGCCTAAACAGCCGAATAAAATTTCTCCTCAGAAGCGACTCATGCACGCGCATCATTGAAAGGTCCTCCGAGCATCCACTTACAAAAGGCGATAATATGTTTCAACCTGAGGTTCCCTCGTAAACCTTCAGTTATTTCGCGGGCTCTGAGAGCCTATTGGAGCCCTGGGAATTGTCACGTTACAGCTAAGATCCTTACTTTTCAATAAAAAGAGGTAAGACGCACGACTCCTTGTCAGACAGGGTACTTCCTGCTTGAAGCCTTGTCAGGTTTTTGCCTGCCATAGGAGTTCTGTTATACTCACAGACACCATTCAAACAGTTTTAGAAAATTCAGAGTGTTTTCTATCCAAACCTGAACAATAATATGCATATTCTAGCTTCTGAGTTGGTGTAGGAGGCAGTTAAAAATGGGAACATATTTTTTCCAAAATTCTCAATACTGCCCCCTATACCAAACAGGTTTTAAAGAGGTCTGAATGAGAGGCGATACATTAACTTTTTTAACTTGCTGCAGAGTCAGAATCTGCGCTGCATAGAGGGGTAAGAGAGGGGGACGTATAGTTCTGTGTGGACTCTTTTGGCTTATGAATGGAATTTGTACCACCTTGCCATCCTCGATGTTTAAGCGTTTTCTGTAGGATTTCAAGTTGAAAGTACATTTTTGAGCTCCTTACTCAGGGTTTATTTAATCCTCTTGAAACTATGACGGAATCCTCCTGAGTAAAATATACGAGTGTTCCCCATTTCTGTACTTTGTGGTCCTTTGTAGTCCTCCAGGAGATAGTAAGTGAAACACTTCAATGCAGGTATTCAGCTTAGGTATTCAAAAGAAAACAAACATCTTGCTATACTTTGTTGATGGCAGGAAAGTCCAATTTCTTAACTGTTTCCAACGTTCAAAATTACTTCAGGGGATTACTTCAGGGGATTAAAATGACCAGTACTTGATTAGTTACTCAAAAACAAAAGGTTATTCAATAAAAATGCACATTAAAAAACACTTAAAACAATAAATTGCAAATAAAATAGCAGAGCAATGTAAAGGAGTGCGTAATTGGCTGCAGGGAAGTCAGGCGCAGGAGAGCAGAAATGGGTAGCAAACGGAGCCCTTTATTGAGGCGAACAAAACACGGCACTCAGAAAACTAAACACACACGGGTTACAATAACCCGGCGCAAACCAGCCTGGAGTACACATACATTTACACATAACAATTCCACACACAGACATGGGGGGAAACAGAGGGTTATATGCAAGACGAGTAATGAGGGAATGCAAACCAGGTGTACGGGAAAACAAGACAAAACAAATGGAAAATGAAAGGTGGATCAGCGATGGCTAGAAGACTGGTGACGTCAACCGCCGCCCGAACAAGGATAGGGACTGACCTCGGCGGAAGTCGTGACAAGCAATCAGCCTAGGCTGCAATAAGGGTGTCATGGCATCGAATTGACGTGGCAACATTGGCACTGTATGTTGTTTTCTGAGATACTGAGCAACACGGCTTTGTTGTCTATTGTGCAGTCTGAATATCCAGAACCATTTAGCTCAAAGTGTGCTGTGTGCTGCCATAACAACTCCTTGACAGTGCCTTCATTGTAAGAGTAACACAAGGCTGGCCCTGACAGATACAATATCCATTATTCTCTAATGACCACATAAATCTGTAATGACATATGAAACTAAAAGCATGGTACATTTGACAGGCACCATGACATCATGACATTGTTATAGAGCAGCGAGGCATTTTGTCTTTTCAGGTATGTCACCTAATGCCCTACTATCATACTATTCTAATAATGAAAGATATGATGACGGGTATGGTGTTTGATGAGTGTATATGAAAGGTATGTTTCCCAGGGTAGACCTATAGCCCATTTCCTCTAGTTTGTTAGGCCATGCTTCGCATGTGCAATAAAAACATGTTGTAATGATTCACTTGAGCATTTTAATGAACCTCTGCCGGGGATGGTTACCATAGAAGCCAGACGTCACAGTCGTCTGCTGAGTTTATTGGTTTCTAATAACCTGACTGTTCATAGTGTTTTGGTTAGCGCTACTGTGTAGGCTACTAAGTAGTGTCAAAACGGAGCACCAAATCATATATATTTTTTAAATGTTACATTCATATGGAAATCGCAGGAGTTGATGCACTGTGCTACTATGCAACTATATCTTTGGTAATCAATTTGTGCAACTAAAGTGAATGTGTGGTAAAACAATTTATCTTTAAAGTGTGTTATATAGGTGTGAGGACACAGTCTTATAACCAAAGGATATTACACAAAGTGCATTTATTGGTTCAATCTCTAGTTATATGGACACCATGATAAAGGAGTCAAAGTTACCAGAGAGCCACTGGACTATGGAAATCCTTGCATAAGCTAGCTGTTATGTGTCACTGTCGGGAACTAATGTTGGAAATCTAGAACTGTAAATAGGAAAAATACCAGAGCTAAGTAAGGTTTACTTCTACAGCCAACTACTATGGGTGCACAGTACTTGGTTATCTGCCTGCAAATTCATTTCCTAAACTATAAGCTCATCCAAAACATTCCCGAAACGATTCTGACAAACAAAAAAGTATTCTCACATCCCCCCATCATTGCTGATCTCCATTGGCTGATCTCCTCAAAGAATTGACTATAACATTTTCCTCCTCGACTTCAAAGCCCTAAATGGCATCGGACCCGACTACCTATCAGACCTACTCTCCCCCAATGAACCTCCACGCACCCCACGTTCAAACCACACCAAACTCCTTCATGCCCTCAGGACCAGGCTCTGCACAATGGGGGACTATGCCTTCTCCTCCCATGCACCACTCCTATGGAACTCCCTTCCAGATAATCTCAGGACTGTTCAGACTGTTGTTAAAGCAGGTCTTAACCTTTTACCTCAGCTGGCTAAATAAAGGTTGCACAGAATGTTTCTTGGTAGTCTTAAACAAATCTACTTTGAAACAAAAGTATACACCTCACACACATGGTTATGGATTTACAAAAAAGAAGACACCTGTACCATGTCAGATATACTGTAGAGTTGAAATGTATTCAATTTTGAGTTTGCATCCCAATATTACACTTTATATACATTACATCACAAGACTGAACTATAACAAAACTGTTTATCATAGAAATACTGTATTTTCAGTGTTATATTTTTTTAAGTTTATTAATTATGAAAAATATGAATAAAATACCACCAGTGAGGCCACTAGGTCATTTGACTGCAGGAAAGGACTACGTCTCATCTTTATTGGCTGGCCTACCCTTCCTCCTAGACTTTGATTGTTGCTTTCATGATATGGTTAAATATATCTATTTTCTATTTTATTTTATTCACTTTGAGATTATTATTGTATAATGAAAAGCGCTTTACAAATGTAATAAATTATTATTATTATTATCTGCGTCTGTGCCAATTTCAAACATGGTATGTTACAGTGATGAAAAGGTACTCCGTGAATAACCATACAAGGAATGTGAGTTGAGACCATATAAACACTCAGTCAAAGTAAAGGGTGAAAACACTGAAAGAGTGGCCCTGCATTTCTCAGGTATTTGGAACTTTGGGCAGAGTATGCACGCCGCCCCCACTCGGACGCCTCCACCAGTGCTAACTTGTGGGAAGTTTATCGCCCCATATCTGATTAAAGCAGATTAGGCTAGGCTGTTTGTTTAAAGTGGCAGGTTGCCAGTTGTCTTTGACAATAGAGGGTAAGGCAAAAAAAATTGAAAGGGCTTCTCTGGGCCAAGGCAGCTCGTTCCCTTGAAGTGGGAAATGTTCCACCCAGTGCCACTTACGGTAAGTGAGCCCTCCCCCCTCAGGCTGGAGGCGGAGTCTGCTTCAACACTCCAATCACACTGCAGGCTCTCAAAAACAACGTCTTCAGGGGGCTGTACTGACTCTTGACACTGTGGAATGTTTGTATCGACAGGAACCTTTGCTTGCCGGGAGTGGGAAAGTTCCAGGAAAGCTGAATCATGGACTCCGATACATGATGAGGATACAAGAGCAGACATGACTGGAGGATAAAATGTGCTTATTAGATGATGAAAAGAGCTTAATGATCTGTGTAAATAGATTAAAGGTGCAATCCGCATTTCAAACAATAC
The DNA here is from genome assembly GCF_901001165.1 of Salmo trutta. Taxonomy (NCBI): domain Eukaryota; kingdom Metazoa; phylum Chordata; class Actinopteri; order Salmoniformes; family Salmonidae; genus Salmo; species Salmo trutta. The sequence continues at coordinate 29,806,774 of NC_042971.1, forward strand.
CAAAGCTTCACCCCACCACTGTTTTAGTAAAAAGCTGAGGGATGGGGCTGGAGAAATGTAACCATTCTCAAATTCATAGATAGAGCTATGGATACGAGGTCTGACCATCCATGATATCAAAATTAGAGTTTTAACCATGTTTTGAGACGATACAATGTTTGTTTACGATTAACATTGTTAACAAACAATGGAGTGAAACAAGTATATATCTGGTGTTATGATGGGGAACGACAGTTGAGCTAAGCTCATGAGGCATTTAGAAATTAAATTCTTCAAAAAATCAATGGGTATATAGTATATCATTCAAGTCTAAAAATGGATGTAGCAATCACAAATTTCCCCTTAAAGACCAGAAACTCCCTCAAAGAAAACGATTTAAATAGATCCCTCCAGGTGAAACGATTTGTCAACTCCATATTTCATTTATTATGTCAAATCATTTTGATGGACTGAGCATTTCATAGTATTTATCTTTAAAACACAGAAAGGAAGGTGAAAAATGCTGGTTTAAGAATAACACATCTTATCAAACGTTTCCTGTGGTTTCCATATAGTGCAACGTAATAACAGTGATGATACAGAGCATTGCGCACCGACCACTATTAGCATGAAACTTGGGGAGTGCACGTGTCATCTGATTTTTTCACCATTTAAAAATGTTCTCACTTGCTCTTGTTGGCATTGCCACATTCCAATGACTCCCACTCATTCACAACATTATATTCAACAACCTCTCCATAAAGAGAAAATGGTTTTGGCTTGTTCAAAATAAAAGTAAGCCGCTTCGTTGTTGTATTAGGCCTACAACCTGTCAGCCCTTGTCTCTTTAAGAGATAACTGTGTGTGCTGATGAGTTTTCTGTAGCTAATATACAGACCAGGATAATAAAATATTATCTTGATTAATTTATGAAAGACTGTACTGCTGGGGCCTGTTGACTTGCCAGAAAGTGGAGATGTGTACGACTTATCAGTTGAAATGAAAAATGTGCGGAACTAACAAGATCAGATTCCCTTGAACAGTGCTCTGTCTTTGACCTTATGCCTTACGAGAGAAAAAGTACACATTCTCTCTCCTTCTTTCTTTGTGTTGGAAGCTGTGCTGAGTGTGCGCATTGAACTGAACAATTTGTACTTTGTGGTTTACAGGGAAGTTTAAGTGAAACCGTGACACAAAATGAGGCACACATATTGACACCATATAGTAATATAGATATGAGTGAAACCACATTATCACAGACTCATTCAGCAAGGACACAACAGTCAATGTTTGACCTGGGAGGTGGGGGTCTGTTAATGTGTCACAGTGAGTCTATATTCATTACCTGTGTCAACATAGACACCACCACACCTTTTGTTTATAGCTTGATGAATACTTAGCAGTGATAGTCTATCAGCTTGTATATGACCCAGAGGAACAGTAAAACAGATGCTCGCCTGAAACATCAACTGACTTCAAACAAAAACAGGCCACCAATCGACTGCTTTTTATGGGTGACCATGTCATCACTCTTCATCACATCCTAACCTTGAAAGGAAAGGCATATGAAACTCTCAGGGGTCAAGTCAGATAACCTTTTGACAACAGACTATGCTGGGGATTGGTGTAAAGAGGTCAGTAGAAAGACCTTGTGAAACAAGTAATATCGAACTCTAAAAGGTCATTAAATTTGTCAAATGTTTAATACATTTGTAATGAATGTCATCGAATCATCACAGTTGTGTTTACTCTGACATGTTGTGAAGACAAAAAACATGTTTTATTGTCAAATACACAAGATAGGTGAAGTGAAATGTGTTGTTTTACAGGGTCAGCCATAGTAGTACGGCGCTCCTTTATCTGAAAAGCAGCACCAAAACAGACACAGAGTGATTACCAAGTAAGGGTGGTATGAGGCGGGAGGCTGCTGTGAGTGTGAGAGTGTGTGTGTGTATAGCTGGGTGTGGATGTGGTTGCCAGTATTGCATCACTCCAGGGATTTGCCCTGCGCATGGTGGATGCTTGATTTAACACAGGTATTTGAGTTAACTCTTACTGGGGGCTGTGATAATCCCACCAAGCTGAACTATAGCAACAGGCTAGCAAGGGTCCAGCTCAGTTACATCTTCAGCAGTATATTCATTCAGATGGATGCTTACTGTTGTAAAAACTCCTACTCCCTCTCAACATTATCATTTCATTTTCACTCAATAATATGAGTAGCGTGAAACAAGGGCTCCCGAGTGGCGCAGCGGTCTAAGGCACTGCATCCCAGTGCTAGAGGCGTCACTACAGAGCCTGGTTTGATTCCAGGCTGTATCACAACCGGCAGTGATTTTGAGTTAGGGTTTGGCTGGGGTAGGCCGTCACTGTAAATAATATTTTTTTCTTAACTGACTTGTGTTACAGAGTCTAGATGATAGGTAATCGACTAGCCGGACTGTTCCCCGGACTCCGTGTGTAGGGATTTGTACAATGCTTGAACAAAGCTATTGAACTTGACATTGGTGTCTGTCTTTATTCCTTTATCCAACATATCATACTGAAACAACTTGCCAAGTTAAATGAAGGTTAAATAAAATAAATTTAAAAAACAAGCTGAACAGCATGAGTCAAAATTAATGTCTGATTTTAAGTTGGACAATATGAATGAATGAATGAATGAATGAATGAAAGGCAGGACTAGATTGTTATGATTAAAGAGCAACTGAATGCAAAAAACAACTTCTCTGGTTGAAAACGGCCAATGTGGCATCGATATTTGTCAGAAACATTTATTCTAGTGCCAAACTGGACAACTCAAACATCCTCACATTCATAAGCTAACGTTAGCATCACAAACATAACTTTCATCAACGATAGCTAAGTCTAGAGTCTAGAAAGCAGGAAATGTATTAGGCTTGAAGCATGGGATTTTTTAACAATCACGTATACGTTAGCATGCTGTGTCACGTGGTGGCACTCTCCTCGGGGTCCAGTAGCTGTGCGTGGGTAAAATCACAGGTGGAAGCCAAACCAGAAAAAAAAGCTGTATTTCAACCAGTGGCGACCCGTCATTCAGGGCCCCACCTGTTTAGCATAAGAAAGAAAAAAAATCTATATATATATTTTTGGTGTGTGTGCCTGTTTTGCATGTTATTTTGGCATTAACACGTGTTACATATCAATTTGCAAACTTAAAAAAAAAATCTTTACTTAATAAAGCTGCATATTAACATGGTCTCTTTTTTGATTTCTTGAGTAAGGCAGTACCAAAATGCAGGTGTTTCAGCCTAGCTCAGTGCGTTCTGTGGTGGTGGGGCAGCCAGCTGAAAATACAGAGTGTAGGGGTTGGTCATGTTTTCTAGTTGTGCCGTGATTGGCTCAGTGTCCTGTCACTCATTGGGACACTACGTCACCGCAAAATCTATGGGTAGAGTCAAGACCCTTGGGTGCTGCCATAGAGTCACATTAGAAGTGCCCATCCAAGAAGGCTCAAGGTCATTGGCCACAGATAAAATGATATCAAATCACGTTACATCTTCAGTAGCTTTGATTGGACTGATCATGTCATCATCATACCTTATAAATCTTAGCTAGCAAGCTAGCAGTCATCATCATGAATCAAGTCGACAATCTACTGGCAAATCCTTTTCAATCCTTTTCAATCCTTGTCATATGAAGAGAAATAATGAAGAGAAATTATAGATAAAACGTATCGATGCTCATCGGCCATTGAACTTAAACATTACACAACAAGTTGGAAATCGCATGTTTAACAATGAGTGGTTTGGAAGGAATCAGTGGCTAACTGCAATCAATGCAATGCAATCAACTCTCTAGAGACAGCAGGAGCGGTAGAGATACTCTGAATGATCGGCTATGAAAAGCCAACATGACATTTACCCCGTGAGGTGCTGACCTTTTACACCATCTACACCCACTGTGATTATTATTATTTGACCCTGCTGGTCCTTTTGAACATTTGAACATCTTGGCCATGTTCTGTTATAATCTCCACCCGGCACAGCCAGAAGAGGACTGGACACCCCTCATAGCCTGGTTCCTCTCTAGGTTTCTTTCTAGGTTCCGGCCTTTCTAGGGAGTTTTTCCAAGCCACCGTGCTTCTACACCTGCATTGCTTGCTGTTTGGGGTTTTAGGCTGGGTTTCTGTACAGCACTTTGTGACATCAGCTGATGTAAGAAGGGCTTTATAAATACATTTGATTGATTGACTGATTGGATGCTGCAGTGTACCTAAGTGGCATCGGGAGCAACTGCTTGTACGCGCGTTCCCACTCCACTATGTCTCCTTGTCATGGCTTTTGCGTCATCAGTACAGATACCAACACATCTTGACCACCAAAGTCCATTTGATGTCACAAAGCTGTCCAGTACTTTAAAAATATCCTCTCCTGTTATCCTGGTTTCCAGTGGTTAGCAGAAGAGGATGTCTTCCTTAATTGACCCCCCATAAACGTAATGGACAAATACCAGGAGCTGTGCCAAGCCCGCCACGTCTGTTGACTCATCCAGCTGTAACGCATAGAATTCACTGGCTTGTATGCGAAGCAGTAATTGTTTCAAAACATCTCCTGCCATGTCACTGATGTGTCGTGAAACAGTGTTTTTTGATGAAGGAATTGTCTGTATATTTTTTTGGGGCCTTTTCCCCCAGCATTGTCCCAGCCATATTCGCGGCAGCAGGAAGAATGAAGTCCTCCACAATAGTATGAGGCTTGACTGTCCTAGCCACACGGTAGCTCACCATATAAGACGCTTCTAGCCCCTTCTTATTAATGGTATCTGTTGCTTTTATACGTCTTACTACTCGAAAGTCGTCTTAATTCTCGCTCAAAATCTTCTGTGGCTTATTTTTCAAATTGGCATGTTTTGTTTCTAAATGTCTGCGCAAGAGTGAAGGTTTCATCGAGTTGTGAGATAGTACTTTTGCACATATAACACACTGTGGCTGAAGAAAGGCACTACTCCCAATATAAGTAAAACCCAAATCAATGTAGTTCTCATCATATTTGCATCTCTTCGATGGACCAACGTCCCTGTCTGTTGTTCGGTGCTTTAGGGGGCAGTAGGGGGCAGTAGCTCTTCTGCTGCATCAGATTCACAACTGTCAGTGTCCATGTTGTTAGCTGAGCTAACAACAAATGTAGAATTACTGATGCTAGCATTGGATGTGCTTGTGGAAGCAGAACAACTTGTGTCAGCGACATGTGCAGGTGTAGTACTACTGGTAGTAGCAGTACTACCAGTAGAGCTGGAATGTGTCTCTATGGACGCGGGCCTTACTTTTTTGAACCATTTATCAATTTTCAAGCAAATGGAATGAGCAGCAGCTACATTTGGCTACATATAGACCGTTAGTGGAATTCCTGCGAGAGAGTAACTGTTAATGTGATAAAATAAAAATGTTATCTAAAAAATAAAGCCTTTTAAATGTGAATCACATTTTTATTTGGCGTACCCCCGACGGCATTGCATGTACCCCTGGGGATACGCGTACCCCAGTTTGGGAATACCTGTCCTAGGCTACCTGGATAAAATGCTTGCTCGCTAGCCTAACTTGCTTTCATTGGCAACGATGAGCCAGCTAGTTAACATTAGCCTTCTACGTCTAGCTATATATTTAACTTCCATCCTCGCAGGCCAAGGGCACATTTTATGAATTTATGGTTGGATCAGAAGCGCCGTTATAATCATTGGCTAGTACGGAGAATTAAGTAAAAATACAAGTTCAAATCTCCATCCATGGCTAATTTAGGAAAGGGACAACTTTAGCTAGCTAGCTAGAAACCAGAGGACAACAACACAATGAGATGCAACAATTAAAGTTGTTTCTGTCAATGACATTTGGCTCTCAATGTGATGTGATTGGAGTGAAGCCAAATCCAAACTGGCTTCCCTTGACACTTTTTGTTGGTGTGCCAGGAACATAGTCCGCCACAGTGGGCACGTCATAATACCCATAAAACCTAGCGGAAAAACACAGAAATGGTTTTTCTTACAAACACTTCAAATTAAGTGTGTTTGGTGTAGGCATACCTTGGTGTGACATTTTGATAACCGTGTAATTCTCTCTTGGACAAGGTTTTATCAATATATTCACCTCAATTTACTCTCTGAAATTCAAAATGCTAATTAGCAACGTAGTCTCAGCAAGACTACTAATTTCTGCAGGAAGCTCCTGCGCATCATCTCTAGCCAACACTGTCAGCTACCGTTCACCAGTGAGATCAGAGACCTGTGCCCAATCCATGATGAATCCGTGTGCTGTTTTGAAATGAACTGAATAAAGTGTTGAACTTCTTCAATCCCCTTTCTCTGTCTTAGCTATCCACTGACTACACTTTAGCTAGCCTGTTAGCAGAGCAGTATTTCAAAAACATTTTGTATTAGATAATTGTTTGTACAGTACAGTGCATTCCGAAAGTATCCAGACCCCTTGATGTGGGAACTTCCCTCACAATACCCCATTATGACAAAGTGAAAACAGGTTTTTACGTTTGCAAATGTTTTAAAAATAAAAAACAGAAATACCTTATTTACATAAGTATTCAGACCATTTGCTATGAAACTCGAAATTATGCTCAGGTGCATCCTGTTTTCATTGGTCCTCCTTGAGATGTTTCTACAACGTAATTGGAGTCCACCTGTGGTAAATTCAATTGATTGAACATGATTTGGAAAGGCATACACCTGTCTATATAATGTCCCACAGATGACAGTGCATGTCAGTGCAAAAACCAAGCCATGAGGTTGAAGGAATTGTCCGTAGAGCTCCAAGGCAGGATTGTGTCGAGGCACAGATCTGGGGAAGGGTCCCAAAAAATGTCTGCTGCATTGAAGGTCTCCAAGAAAACAGTGGCCTCCATTATTCTTAAATGGAAGAAGTTTGGAACCACCAAGACTCTTCCTAAAGCTGTCCGCCTGGCCAAACTGAGCAAATGGGGGAGAAGGGACTTGGTCAGGGAGGTGACCAAGAACCCAATGGTCACTCTTACAGAGTTCCAGAGTTCCTCTGTGGAGATGGGAGAACCTTCCAGAAGGACAACCATCTCTGCAGCACTCCATCAATCAGGCCATTAAGGTTGAGTGGCCAAAAGGAAGCCACTCCGTAGTGAAAGACACATAACAGCCCGCTTGGAGTTTGCCAAATGGCACCTAAAGGACTCAGACCATGAGAAACAAGATTTGTTGGTCTGAAGAAACCAAGATTGAACTATTTGACCTGAATGCCAAGTGTCACGTCTGGAGGAAACCTGGCACCATCTCTACGGTGAAGTATGGTGGTGGCAGCATCATGCTGTGGGGATGTTTTTCAGTGGCAAGGATTGGGAGACTAGTCAGGATCGAGGGAAAGATGAACGGAGCAAAGTATAGAGCGATCCTTGATTAAAACCTGCTACAGAGCCCGCCAGACCTCAGACTGAGGCGAAGGTTCACCTTCCAACAGAACATCGACCCTAAACACACAGCCAAGACAACACAGGAGTGGCTTCGGGACAAGTCTCTGAATGCCCAGCCAGAGCCCGGACTTGAACCCGATGGAACATCTCTGGAGAGACCTGAAAATAGCTGTTCAGCGAAGCTCGCCCTTCGAGTTTGACAGAGCTTGAGAAGATCTGCAGAGAAGAATGGGAGAAACTCCCAAAGGCTGATCTGAGTGCATCTTCTCAGTTTCATTCAGTAGTACAACACAATTCACATTGCATTTTATCATGGGCACTGTGGGAATTTATATCTGTGATGTTTAAATTATGTCTTACCCCCAGAGTGAGAGAGTACATCACTTGAAGCAGAATCCATTGCTTAGGGTGGCGTTGATCATGCACTGCTTCTCGTGGAGTGAGCATGATGTTCCGCATGTCACACCTCATATCTAAAACATTGAGAAAAGGGGACAAAGTCAACATCTTGATGTGTCTACACATTTTATGTTTTATACAATAATGTATCATATTTGATGAGTTACTGACCTGTCCATCCATAGGCTCGATGTGCGTAGTCTCCATAACTGGGCGCTTGCGCTCAGATCACACTGGCACAGGATGTCCATGCACCAGATGGTCTGAGGGATGCACTCCTGTTTGACTGGAAAACAAAGAGACATTTGGTCAGTGGTAGGTCTTTTTCAATGCTGTATCGCCATCTTTATCTGGATAGAAAAGGAATTGTTTATCATAATGTAGCCGATGTGAAATGGCTAGTTAGTTAGCGGTGGTGCGCGCTAATTGCGTTTCAATCAGTGACGTCACTCGCTCTGAGACTTGAAGTAGGGTTTCCCCTTGCGTTGCAAGGGCCGTGGCTTTTGTGGCGCGATGGGTAACGATGCTTCGTGGGTGTCAGTTGTTGATGTGTGCAAGGGTCCCTGGTTCGAGCCCAGGTTGGGGCGAAGAGAGGGACGGAACCTACACAGTTACATTGATGCTGTTGACCCGGATCATTGGTTGCTGCGGAAAAGGAGGAGGTCAAAAGGGGGATGAGTGTAACCGATGTGAAATGGCTAGTTAGTTAGCGGTGGTGCGCGCTAATAGCGTTTCAATCAGTGACGTCACTCGCTCTGAGACTTGAAGTAGGGTTTCCCCTTGCGTTGCAAGGGCCGCGGCTTTTGTGGCGCGATGGGTAACGATGCTTCGGGGATGTCAGTTGTTGATGTGTGCAAGGGTCCCTGGTTCGAGCCCAGGTTGGGGCGAAGAGAGGGACGGAACCTACACAGTTACAATAACACAAACACACCTTGGACAATGTAACAAGTGGTCCCTCAACACCCAATCTTAAGTCATGAGAACATGTTTGTATAAAAACATTTCTAGTAATTTAAAAATGCAAAGTTAGCTAGCTAGGTAATTTGAAAAAAATGCTAAATAACAATACACATGAGAAATACACAATAATAATGATTTACACAAGAAACTTGAAAGGCTGTTATATCTACTTGCTAGTTTATTTGCTACTTGTCAATGAGAGTTTGCACGGGGAAATATGCCTTGAGGGATGACGTCAAAGCTTGCGACAGGATGTCTAGTTCTGTATGATAGCCACATTAGCAGATAATTAGCATTCATTTTTGGGTGATAAGTACATATTGATAAAAGTTACCTTGTCCGAGAGAGATTTGCACAGTTATCAAAACTTCACACCATGGTAAACCTACACAAAACACTCTTTATATGAAGTAGTTCTAAAACCCCAGACAGAAATATTTATGGTGAAAAAACTATTAGAACCCTTTCCAGGTTTTACCGCTAGGTTTTATGGGTATTATGACTCATACTGTGGTGCTCAATTCACAGTTGAGCTCACTCAGTTTAGCTCACTTCTGATTGGCTATTATTTTATACTTTTTTATCAAGGGAGGCCAAATGCTCGTTGGCTTCCCTTGCGTTCTTTATGACCAGACAGCATCAGATAGATGACCTACACATACAGAGACAAAGGGGAGCTGTTTTGCTCGCTCTGATGCTTTTCCGGTGAGATACATTCAGGCTCTTGTGAATTAAAAGAAAATAATGAAACCCAGAGAGACGAAAGATAAATTATTGCATATGATTATTTTGATATTCTTTTGGTCCGTTTTGGGGGGGAACCTGGCTTTCCTTTGCATTTGTGAATATACATCACCGGCGTGGTCGGCAAAAAAGCGGATGTTTACAGTTTTCAGGGATACAGTATTTCCAACTTTACTTTCGTTTCCCCTGAAAATTATATGTGGGAACTCCGCTCTGGCATCTTTTTACGCCTGTTACATTAGGTTACGCAGTTGCTAAGCCATTCGTCACCCAAAGTACGGTGGCCTGTTTGGGACGGTGCCTCAAGAGGGACAAACAACAATTACTGCCAGGATACGATATGGCGAACATAACACACCCACATCAAACCACACCCCCAAGACCCAAATCACGTTTTTCTTAATGAGTACTGGAAAAGCCCAAGCAGAATCGGTATGTTCAGCCCCTTTTTAACATGACAATATTCAAAAATCATCTGACAGGTGACACACCAATAACAAAAATAAATGCTCCTCACATTTTATTTTACTTAGTAGCGACAAAACAGGAAACACCTTTGAATCTTGAATCTGTCAAGGGACTCCAGCTCAGCTTACTATATCCAGCCCTTGAGAAGCAACACACACTATCTCTCTCACTCTCTCTCTCACACACACATACATACACACACACACACACAGTGCATCTCCCTAATGGTACGTACGGTAGTAGTCATACAAAATGCTGCAAATCACGATTATCACTGCAGTGTAGGTGACATCATTAGAATCAGTGCCTCATGTAACATTCCAAAACTTCAACGCTTCCCAAGAAACGGGGTGCTATGGACACTATGATACAGTTTCTCAATTGCTCAATTCCTGGAACAAGTCACCATTTTCTCAAATCTTCACACACAATTTTAAAAACTCACACCCAACGGTACAAACATCTAACTTCTGGGTCCCAATTCAAACTTTGCCGTCAGACAACACACACAAGCTGTCAAAAACACAGACTACATGACTGTTTGTTACACACTGGAGGGATTCATTCAAAACACTGCTACCAAAACGTTTAGAATAGGTTTTCAGATAAATAATTTAGAACTTTGTAAAATCACAGCACTGACTATCCAGATAACCCTTTCAGGAACACCCTGGCGAGATAACTTGAAAACAGTACTGTAATATTATACCTCTTACATTAATGGATAAGGGAATACTCCTGTATATGCTGTTTTGGTCAAAAACCTGACCTTTGAAATGTCACACTGACAAAACATGTAAGGAAGAGATCACGTACAGTAAAATACCCAATTTCCAAAAGCTTTATTTCCAAATGCAGCAAATGTACAGGTTACTCAGCATCAGCATCAGCATTCTCATCATCTCATCTCAGGTCTGGGTCAGGCCATAATATCTCATCAACGTCACACATTATGTTTACTCTTGCCAGGCAGCATGGGAAAATTGCCCTGCCTTAGAAAGCCCACAGACACATCACCACAGGCGTCCACCATTGTCTCCAGGAGGTTTTGCTGTGCGTAGGGGTTGCGGTCATACACTCTCCACCGCCATGCTGAGAAACATTCCTCAATCGGATTCAGAAATGGGGAATATGCTGGCAAAAAAAGAACGGTGAACCTAGGATGGTCATTGAACCAGGCGTGAACCAGAGCAGCCCGATAGAAACTCACGTTATCCCAAATGACAACATATTGGGCTTGCTCTGGTTGCTCTGGCTCCCCTTCCTGTTGAAGAATGTTATTGTGCAGCTGATCTAGAAATTGAAGGAGTTGTGCCGTGTTGTATAGACCCACTTTGACATGGCGGTGGAGGACGCCACGATTGCTGATGGCAAAACATAGGGTGACGTTGCCTCCCCTCTGGCCAGGAACTTGTATGATGGCACGGTGACCAATGATGTTGCGCCCCATTTTGCGCCTTTTTGTTAGGTTGAACCCTGCCTCATCAATGAAGATGTACTCTTGTGGGTCAGCTATGGCATCCAGCTCAAAGATTCTCTACAGAAGTATAAAAACAGACATTTTACTGTACTACAAATACAGGACTGTAGTGTACTACTGTACTGGAATGAAAGATTGTGTACTGCAGTTAGTGTAACACATTACTACACAGTACTGTATTGATATGCTGGAGAGATAGGCCATAATCTACATACTGTAAAAATTCTGTACAGTATAGCAATTACCTGCACATATTGGAATCGTTGCTCCTTAACTCTATTTGAATTCCTTTCAAAAGGCACATGGTACAGCTGCTTTGTCCTTATGTGGTTCTTCTGAATGATTCGATCAATGGTGGAAATGCTGATGTTTTCAATTCATTGGAAGACTACCAGGTCTTCAACTATTTGGGTTTGAATTTCCCTCAAACGGATAGCATTATTGGTAATCACCATATTCACCAGGGCAGTATCCTGCTCAGCTGTGAGAAGTCTCCGCCTACCTCCAATAGATGGCTGCCACTCAGTTCTGCAAAAATGAAATTTGACCATTACTGAACTATGGTCATCGATTACTGTGGTAAAAACTACACTGAGAACAAAGTGGGGATTCAGTTTATATGCACTATAACATTACATGTATCACAGTAACAACAAGGCAAATTACCTGTTTTCCCTTCTGAAAGTACAGACAATGGATGCAACCATGTAACGGCTTAGGTTGGGTTGCACTAGCTGTCCAGCTTCTCTCATAGTCCTCCCATGTATGAACACATGATGAACTAGATTGTCACGACTTCTACCGAAGTCGATGACCCTCCTTGTTCGGGCGGTGCTCGGCGGTCGACGTCACCGGTCTTCTAGCCATCATTGATTCATTTTTCATTTTCCATTGGATTTGTCTTGTCTTCCTACACACCTGGTTCCAATCCCATTCATTACATGTTGTGTATTTCACCTTTGTTTCCCCTCATGTCCTTGTCAGAGATTATTTGTTGTTTTGCGCGTGTTGTCATTTTTGGTGCGCAACAGGGTTTTGGTACCCATGTTTCTTTTTTATTGTACTTTGGTTTTTGGAGTTTGTTTTACTTTATTAAACTACCCTAATTCCACCAAGCTTGTTTCTCCTGCGCTTGACTTCTCTGCCACCTACACACACGTCTTGACATAGGGTGGCACGGATTTCATCTGAGATTACTTCTTTGTTGTTGTTGTCGTCGTCCTCGTCCTTGTCCTCGTCCTCTTCCTCTCTGTTGTCTTGCAACTTCGGCATTGTTAGGATCCATTGTTCCAAAGCACATGGACATGCCTCTAGGCCCTATTTATTGATCCTGCAATTCTGATTGGTGTGTTAACAAATTTGAGGTTTAATGTTTGCACCTGGAGAAAGGTGGGCTCTTTGAGTTTAGGTTGTGATGACTTGAGTTAATTATACTGAGAGCATGTGTTGCTGAATGAATATATAGTGCCATTCATTATTTATTTGGCCACTTTTGTGTTAGGGTTTGAAGAAAGAATTTTGAATTTTGAAACAGGTGAATAGTGTTTATGGTTATGGAAAATGTTTGTGTGTTTTTGGGAATGACGTAAGGGTATGGGTTTTTGTGTTATAGCAATCGAGAATTTTTTTTATATCTGGAATCATTATTTCGGTTACAGTCTAATGCAGGTTAGTACATAAGGTAACTATATAACTAGAAAATGATGTTTAAAAGGATATCATTTTCAATCATTGTTCATTCATTACATTAGTGATACATGTTTTACTGAAGATGTCATCTTGAGAGTTCCAAATGTTACTGATGGGGTCATCAGTGATGTGATGTGGTTTCTTGTGTAGACCAAAATCTTTCCATATTTTCTGCAGTGCAAAACACCAATAATAAACTCAGTTAGAAAGAAACATGAGACATAGTAGATGTATGCAATAGATAGTAAATATTCTCAAGGTGCTTGGATGAAAGCATTTTCAGAGTGCAAGCTTCGGAAAAATATGTCACAAGCTGTCGTGATTCTTGAGGAACTGATATACCCAAATGATATACCCAAATCTACCTGCCTGTAGCTCAGGACCTGAAGCAAGGATATGCATATTCCTGATACCATTTGACAGGAAACACTTTGAAGTTTGGGGAAATGTGAAATTAATGTATGATAATATAATACATTAGATCTGGTAAAAGATAATACAAACAAAAAAACAGACACAGCAGGGGTTCAAACTGTAGAACCCAGTTCTTACATTTGAATATAAAAATTGATTTTTTTATTTTTTTTATTTTAACAAAACTATGCTACATTTTATCTCTGGAAACCTCAGGATGACAAATCAGAGCAAGATTACTGAATGTAAGTACATTATGAATGTATCAAACCAGTTGCCATGATACACATTTTTTGTTGTTGTGCACTCTCCTCAAACAATATCATGGTATTTTTTTCACTGTAATAGCTACTGTAAATTGGACAATGCAGTTAGATTAACAAGAATGTAAGCTTTCTGCCTATATAAGACATGTCTATGTCCTGGAAATGGTTGCTGTTATTAACAATGTCATGCTAATCACATTAGCACACGTTAGCTCAACCGTCCCGGTGGAGGGACACCGATCCCATATTAAAGTACCTCAAATAAAATAAACAGAAAAAGGTCAGGGGTTACAATTGTATAAATCTATGATACAGTTGTAAGAATACAATGTTTTTATTAAATATTTCATTTCAAGTATATATTGCATTTGGGGACAGATTTCAAATATTTGTTTTTGTGTATGTAAAACTGAATGACTAATTCAGTAGCTTTGTTTTCATTTTAATAATAACATATTACATCTGTCATTGTAAATACATGGGTCTTATTCATGAAATTAAAAATGTAATTCCTTTGCTCGCTCCAAAATAACTTCACAGAGTCACACTCATAAAGAAGTTTCCCCTTCTTTTTCACAAAAAATGTATTTGTCCTCTAAGTCCATGAATTTAGACAAGTTATTACAATGGTGTATTTTGTGCAAGATCTTAAAGTGAATTCATTTTACGTTATTTGATATACAACATTTGTGAGAGGTTTGTTCTATTACATTTCAGTAATGTGTGCAAGATAGCTGTTTATGCCCCATACACATTGTGCCGTATTTCATTACACCACACATCATCTTCACGGAGTCTTGCCGCTCTACTGAATGAACATTTCTTTTTGGGAGATTGCAAAATATGACCTTTTCATTCAAGACAGGATAAATGTATTGTTTCAGGTGCTAATAAAACACGTTTTGTTTAGTTACTTTTTCCTCAACTTGTTTCTTTAACTGAAGTGCCTGCAATAACTCTAGGATGCTGTGTTCCATGCTATACAAAGCCCCCTCAGGGACAAGAGTAGCTTGTAAAGGCAATCAAAGCAGAATGTCACCAGAGACAGACTTGAGCACTAACACATCACATATCCAAAAGACACTGGCTGGCAACTGGCAAACAAGACACCATGTTGGCTCAATGATGAGTAATGATCACATACAGTATGTCAGGGGGAGGGAGAGATCATTAGCAGCCCAAAAGGGCAGTGAAGGATGGAGGGAGTGTGAGTACAAAGAGTTCTTTGGAAATCAGTGATGAGCACCAGCACCAGGCTAAAGCAAGAGCAGAAACTGTTAACCTCTTGTGACGTGATTACTAGAGTCTAGAGAAATCTTTATTCATTGCAACTAAGTGTTGATTTCTATCATGACACCTCTATGGACCATCACACTTCCACAAATGTCCATGTATGCCAAATTAATTGAATGCTCATGTTAGGCCATCTGGCATGTAATCCTATTCAATGTGAATGTCATTTCAGTCTTTTTCAAATCATAGGATGTATGCAAAACAGGATAGCAGCCTATCAGGGGTGTAGTGCTGCAAAAGCGTGAGGCCTCACTTTTTTCATTTTGAGAATACACTGAGCTGGTAAAAATATTCCTGTAAATAAAATTCTGAAGCAGAATCATTTACTGCAAGATCACATAATGATGAATTTGTATTTTACATAACAGAACCGAATATAATAGCATAGCATAGTAGTCCTGTAACGTTACTGTTACAGCCAAAAACACCTCATTTGTAGTGAGATTTTAGGATGGTTAGCTGAAGCTCAATAGTCACATTTATGTTCTAATCCAGGCAAAACTCAACAGCATGCCCCACTAGGCAGGATCTATGCTTTGATTGAAACAAAATACAAGAAAGTCTAATAGTTTGTTAACACCATCTGCTCTAATTCGCTCATGAAACAGTTATTCAAGAAGATCTAAATGCATATTCCCATGAAACTGATTGAGATCAAATGATTGGCATGCAGACACAGTTTGGACATTTCACTGGTAAAACATGAAGAATTATCATTCACTATTGACAGTGATGATGGCCTATTTGAAATTAAGTATACCTGCATATCACACATCCTGTTTTCACGCTTCAGGGTCATTTTCACCCTCCATGCCCGCTGCCTGACATGCATGCTGCTGAGGAGTGAGAGAAAGCGAGAGAGGAGCCTTGGGCTACTGTTGATTGCAAAAATGGAGGCCTTTTTCATTTAAATAAAAGTGAAAAGCCTATAAGGGGATTGTCCTCCATATAGACAAGTTGTAATATTGTGATGGACAAAGATGGGAAGAACATTGGCGCGGCCAAATACAGGCTAATGTGCAACTCGCTATTCATTTAGGATGTCATTTTAAATGTTCGAATTTTTTTGTATTCATAATCATTTGTTTTATCATTATTATTACTGTACAGTAATATAATTTGTATTAATGTAGTCATATTTATTAATCTAAACCAGTTCTTTAAATATGAAAAACTTTCGTTTCATTTTGTTGAGACATTTTCATTGGCTAAATAAAAAATGTTCTGTCTTTTTAATTGTACTTCTTATTTAGTTTAAGATAGGTTATAACTAGGCTTGTTGTAAAATAAATATAATTAGCCTATTGCTGTCCTTTGTTGGAGATGGTACCTTTATTGGTAATTTCTGCAATACAGCCTGTTCAAAACTTTTGTGAAGGTTTGAACCAGTTCGCAAGTGTTATGTTACATTCTGAGACGTTTTCTTTGGCCAAATGATGTTCCACCTGTAATGTTGTGTTTGCAACAACATAATATCCCATAGGCCTACCAGAGTGAATCATATAATCTTACAATATAATTCTTATCTTTATAAAAAAATATTTGGATAAGAAACGTACGAAGTAGCCTCCTTCTGTACGTCTATATCTGTATAGCAGACGCAGTCAGGCTAGCCTATCTGACAAGGATAATGAAATGCATGTCGGTGTTGTAGCATGCCGCCGACATATCTTTCTCTCTCTCTCGGCCTATGCTTCTCTCCCTTTATATTACATTTTTATATTGATATCAAACAGTGGAAGCCTAAGCCAATAAGCCTATGCATGCAATGCCCTGATGCATTTAGTGCTCAAATCCCAGACAGTTGAACCGTGAGGCGGACAATTTATTTCAGGAAAGTAAAAACCAATGAAAAAATAGACTATAAAGTTTTGTAATGATACACATCGAAACACAAGGAATAGTGTTTTTGTAATTTGCTATAGGCTGTTTTTAAGGACACGTAAATGTGGCTAATTTGGCCAATATCCCTCATTTTTTCATGTTGCTATATTTTTTTCTCACCCATTTATAAACAATACCACATCATGACAAAGTGAACACATTTGCAGAAATTTTTGCAAATGTGTTGAAAATGAAATACAGAAATATCTCTTTTACATAAGTGTTCACACCCCTCACTCAATACTTTATAGAAGTATCTTTGGCAGTGTTTACAGCTGTGAGTCTTCCTGGGTAAGTCTCTAAGAGCTTTCCAGACCTGGATTGTGCAATATTTTCCCATTATTCTTTTAAAATGATTCAAGCTTTCAAATTGGTTGTAAATCATCACTAAAACACTTTGAGGTCTTGTCATAGATTTTCAAGTATATGTAAACCAAAACTGTAACTCGGCCACTCAACATTCACTGTTTTCTTGGTAAGCAACTCCAGTGTACAGTCGTGGTCAAAAGTTTTGAGAATGTCACAAATACAAATACGTCACCGGCCTTCTAGCCATCGCCGCTCCATTTTTCATTGTTCCATTTGTTTTGTCTTGTTCCCTCACACACCTGGTTTACATTCCCTAATCACACTGCACATATATATTCCTCTGTTCGCCCCCATGTCTTTGTGTGGAATTGTTCTTTGTTACGTGTTTTTGTGTGACGCGCCAGGCTGTTTTTTCCGGGTACCATGTTCACCCGTAGTATGTTTATACTGTTAAACATTTTTGCTTCATTGTGACTTTGTCGCGCTTTACACTTTCGCTTTGGCTGGAGGTTTGTTTGACGCAGTTGCGTCCTACGGTTGTTTGTTTCTGCCTAATAAAGTGTGTGCCTGATCACAACTCTCTGCTCTCCTGCACCTGACTTCTGCACCAGTAGCGCACAACCGTGACACATGCTGTCAATTAACTTCTGGGCCAGATCCTGACTGATGTCAGCCCATTCTTGCATAATCAATGCTTGGAGTTTGTCAGAATTTGTGGGGTTTTGTGGTCAATCTTGTGGTCAATCTTGAGGATTGACCACAAGTTCTCAATGGGATTAAGGTCTGGGGAGTTTCATGGCCATGGACCAAAAATATCGATGTTTTGTTCCCAAGCCACTTAGTTATCACTTTTGCCTTATGTCAAGGTGCTCCATCATGCTGGAAAAGGCATTGTTCGTCACCAAACTGTTCCTGGATGGTTGGGAGAAGTTGCTCTCGGAGGATGTGTTGGTAGCATTCTTTATTCATGGCTGTGTTCTTAGGCAAAATTGTGAGTGAGCCCACTCCCTTGGCTGAGAAGCAACCCCACACATGAATGGTCTCAGGATGCTTTACTGTTGGCATGACACAGGACTGATGGTAGCGCTCACCTTGTCTTCTCCGGACAAGCTTTTTTCCGGATGCCCCAAACAATCGGAAAGGGGATTCATCAGAGAAAATGACTTTACCCCAGTCCTCAGCAGTCCAATCCCTGTACCTTTTGCAGAATATCAGTCTGTCCCTGATGTTTTTCCTGGAGAGAAGTGGCTTCTTTGCTGCCCTTCTTGACACCAGGCCATCCTCCAAAAGTATTCGCCTCACTGTGCGTGCAGATGCACTCACACCTGCCTGCTGCCATTCCTGAGCAAGCTCTGTACTGGTGGTGCCCCGATCACGCAGCTGAATCAACTTTAGGAGATGGTCCTGGCGCTTGCTGGACTTTCTTGGGCACCCTGAAGCCTTCTTCACAACAATTGAACCGCTCTCCTTGAAGTTCTTGATAATCCGATAAATGGTTGATTTAGGTGCAATCTTGCTGGCAGCAATATCCTTGCCTGTGAAGCCCTTTTTGTGCAAAGCAATGATGACAGAACATTTCCTTCCAGGTAACCATGGTTGACAGAGGAAGAACAATGATTCCAAGCACCACCCTCCTTTTGAAGCTTCCAGTCTGTTATTCGAACTCAATCAGCATGACAGAGTGATCTCCAGCCTTGTCCTCGTCAACACTCACACCTGTGTTAACGAGAGAATCACTGGCATGATGTCAGCTGGTCCTTTTGTGGCAGGGCTGAAATGCAGTGGAAATGTTTTTGGGGGATTCAGTTCATTTGCATGGCAAAGAGGGACTTTGCAATTAATTGCAATTCATCTGATCACTCTTCATAACATTCTGGAGTATATGCAAATTGCCATCATACAAACTGAGGCAGCAGACTTTTCAAAAATGTATATTTGTGTCATTCGCAATACTTTTTGCCACAACTGTAGATTTGGCCATGTGTTTTAGGTTATTGTCCTGCTGAAAGGTGAATTCATCTCCCAGTGTGTGGTGGAAAGCAGACTGAACCAGGTTTTCCTCTAGGATTTTTATTCTGTATAGGCTTCCTTCTTTTCAGTCTGTCAGTTAGGTTAGTATTGTGGATATTGGAATAACTACAATGTTGTTGATCCATCCTCAGTTTTCTCCATGCAGCGTATTATGTGACTTGTTACTTACATTTACGTCATTATGCGCTCTTATGCTTGAACTTAGGCTTGAACTTATTTAGGCTTACCATAAGAAAGGGGTTGAATACTTATTGACCCATTTGAAAACAGATCCGACAAAGCAACTACCTAAACAATTTATTTTAATACAGATCTCAGGAAGTGACTACTTTTCAGAAACTATTGGATTGGCTGTCTTCAATTAATGGTAGGGCTGTATCTGGAACAGCATGTTGAACATGAACTATCATGAATAGAGCATACACAATCTCCTATACTATTCCAATCATATTGTCATATTTGATCTACACAATACATTTCTATGTGAACATTCTATAAATGTTCTCCTGAACGTCCATTGCCCCTGGAGTACATTATCAAGGCAAACCAATTAACCAATGATATGTTAATTGTATGTGACTCTCATCTACTGTATAACTCTTTCAACATGCCACTGAAAAGGTTGAGCGCTGCAATGAATTTTATGATACCAGAAAATACTGCAGAGTAATTCAAAACCATTTGCAAATGTTGCTTAGCAAAAACAACTGGAATCTGAGGGTAAGTGTTATTGTTTCAAACTCACACTACATCATCTTTAAAGAGATAGTTTACTCAGAATACAAACTAACACAATTTTCCTTCTACCTTGGCTGTAGTTGATTTATGAAGGCAGTTTTGGGATATTTTGTTTACTTTCGACACTTAATCAATCAATCATTCAAATGTATCAATATTCGTAAATCAAAAATCATCCTAAAAGGCATCTGGTAGATTAAATTAAAACAGTATGGGACTAGATACAGAAGTAAAGCAGAAAGGGTTATCACTTTCAGCACGAACAGGCGCAGTGCTTGCTCACAATTAGAAACTTGATATTTTATTTATACAACTATTAAAAACATGTTCTTAATCAGAGTAGGTGGGATAGTGGATGGGGAAGGGCTTAAGCTTACTGATAGGGAGGATAGACCCATAGGCCTTTTCTCAATTGGATAAAATCCTCAGTGACCCGAAAACTGAAAAGTGGTTGACAAATGTAGGAGAGTGTCAATTCGTTATTAGGCAAATGAAGGATTTTCCTACTCTCTTCAATTGCCTCCTCCGGTGGAGGATGCTCAGGTGTATCCTACTGTAGAAGACTTTTGAAATCAGCCACACCCCCTGCAAACGGCTGTTGTTTCTCAGAGGAGAAAAGCATGCTTGCACACACTTAAATGGATAAATAGCGGATAATTCTTATCTATAAAATGTATAGCACTACTAGCTGCACTTCTTTTTACCACTTTACACATGTATTTTAGGATTCCACCCCTATGAACATAATTTGCTAGTGGAGAATGAGTCATTTCTTACAAGCGCCTTTGTTTCCACGTTTCCTTTCCTCACTTCCTCACTGAGGAGAGGAAAGGATGGGAGGAGATGACGCGAGGAGTCGATAAAATCCAATTGAGGAAAGGCCACAGTTCCCTCTGGTGGTGTCCACTCTACATGTGAGAGAAAGGGATTCCATATCTGCAGATGGAAGTAAATCACCAACCTTGGCTTTTTGTCTGTTCAGACAACACACTCGCGGTAGCAGTGTACACCCTTTCAGTGTGTTTACCAACTCATAGAAGTAGAAGAAATTGACTACTTTTAAATGGAGGTAAGACAGTCCTTCTGCTCATAGATGATGCATGTATGAACTACACATTGACACATCCAGCCCAAAGCGAGAGGTTTAAAAAATACTTAGTAGTCTCCAAAGTTCCAGAGCATATCTTTAACTTTATTATCCCAAAAAGTTAGTCATTTGGTCCAAAACACCATACAAAAGGGACATAAAAAACAACAATAAATATACAGAAATGGGCAAAGATACATCGAATTGTATCTTGTTACAAAGGATCCTGTAGACCAATGTATCAAAATAAAATACAAAATACTTTTGCCAAGTAATGTATTTAACTAAAACACCAAAAATACATCTGCAAGTAGCCCCCTAACTACAACTACATTCTCAGTAACGGTTACATAAACTTTTGACTTGTTATGACTGTTTTATGTGGTTGTTTATCGACCTTAGTTGCTCTTAATAAGAGCGTCTGCTAAATTACCTAAATGTAAATGTGCAAAGCACACTGAGTACTATTCTAATGAGCTCTGCCCCCAAACAATTTGTATTTTAACAAAGATTTTACTTACGTTTTTTCGATTCCAAACCCACCACTAGTGTGTGTGGTCAAAGAGCTCTATTTTCATATCATCTGACCATAGCACCGCCTGGAGTGCTAAACGGCATTGGCACTTGGATTGAAACTGGTGCTATGGTCAGATGACATGAAAATAAAGCTATTTAGCCACACACACCAGTGGTAGGTTTGGTGTCGAAAAACTGAAACATATGGATCTGTTATGTTATGGGACTATTTTGCCTCCACTGATCCTGGGGCCCATGTTAAGGTCAGCAGCATCATGAACTTTACCAAGTACCTAGGACATTTTAGCCAAAACCTGGTTTCCTCTAGTCTGGCTAACACCTAACTTGAAGTTTCCTGACTTCAGAATCTGGAAAGGCTCTTTTGATGTTATCTGCACGATGCATCGATAATAAAGGGGATGTGATTTTTTACTGTTTGGTTCTGCTCAGCCTTTCTCACTCAAACAAACACACAGCCCCCGTGGGGAAGTTCATAAGACCAGATGATGGATATCAAGGATCTAGAAAGATTCTCTATAAAGGAATGGTCTAATATCCCTCCCAATGTGTTCTCCAATCTCAGAAAACATTTGATGAAAATGCTCAGTGCCATTATCCTTGCAAGGTGCGGTATTGAAAGAATTGAAAACAGGGGTGGCAATAATTTTGAACGTCATCTTTTTTATATTTTTTTATTACTATATTACAACAACAACAAAAAATTCTGAGCAATTGTATTACTTTCAAATAATATAATTTCTTTCTTTTTTTTTGCTTCAGTATATGTATTATTTAGTTCATACAGTCTTTTTTGCTCATCTTTATCAAGGGTGCCAATAATTGTGAAACTGACTGTTTATAAGTACATTTTTTAGAACCTACACATAAAAAACGCATATTCGATCAAATAAGCCTCACATAGCAAATTAGCAATTATATTTTATTTTGACCAAATTCGACTCTCTCTCATAGACCTCCATGCAAAAAATCCCCACTTCCACTGATTAACGCTGTACTTTTGCAGACAGATTTTAGGGTGGCTCATTAAAATAATACCATGTGTACTTTGCAAGTGCTCATTTACATTTAGGGCCACAAAGTTGTGGATAAACGTTTTTTTAATAGAGAAGTATTTTATATTTTGAAAATACAAAAATACAGGTCTCTAAAGTGTATTGTTACAAAACGCATCTAATTTTTGTTCAGGCCAGTGAAATATAAATTACGGAATACACAAAGTTAATTGAAATACGTATTTCAAATTCATGTAACAGAAATACTGCCCATCTCTGTCAACATACACTGAGTGTACAAAACATTAGGTACACAATTAATTGCAGCTCTCAATCTTTTCAGTGGCATGTTGAAAGAGTCATAATAGTAGTTGAGCGTCACATACATATCTGTTCAACATATCATTGGTTAATTGGTTTGACTTGATAATGTACACTGAGTATACCTAACATTAGGAACACCTTCCTAATATTGAGTTGCACCCTCTTTTGCCCTCAGAACAGCCTCAATTCATTGGGGCATGGACTCTGCAAGGTGTCGAAAGTGTTCCACAGGGATGCTGGCCCATGTTGACTCCAGTGCTTCCCACAGTTGTGTGAAGTTGGCTGGATGTCCTTTGGGTGGTGGACCATTCTTGATACACATGGGAAGCTCTTAAGCATAAAAAACCCAGCAGTGTTGCAGTTCTTCACATAAACCGGTGTGCCTGGCACCTACTACCATGCCCGTTCAAAGGCACTTAAATCTTTTGTCTTGCCCATTCTGAATGGCACATATATACAATCCATGTTTCAAATGGCTTAAAAATCCTTCTTTACCTGTCTCCTACTGATCATCTACACTCATTTAAGCAGATTTAACAAGTGACATCAATAAGGGATCACAGCTTTCCCCTGGATTCTCCTGGTGAAAGCAAGAGCAGATGTTCCTAATGTTTTGTACACTCAGGGTATATGTACACAAATTCATGGAAAGATACAAGTAATCTGCGACTGTCTTTAACTAAAAAGAAGAACATCAACAAACTCCCATGACAAAGCTGAAATATCCTGCTAGAATTTTCTTTCTTCATTGAACTTGTTTATGGCAATCCTCGGATGAGGTCCTGATATTATGCCCCAGATGTGTCAAGCCAAGGCAAGAGCTGCTCCAAGAACAGTACATGTGTTATGTATTTTCTCAAAAGTAGGTATTACTTTCTTACTCTTAGTATTGTCATTTTGAACTATGCTCAATGTGAATTCCTACGTTTGGTTTTCACCCCATAAGTCTGGGCCTCTGACTTTGCAGGACTATCCAACATCCTTGCCCTTATCTTGCCATCCCCCAGACTCTCCTTGACTAGATTCTCCCATCGGTCCAGAGATTCGCCCAAGTAACTGACTGCTGAACTCATAGTGCCGTGCCCAGAGGATGCAGCAGATCTCCCAGCATACTTCACTCTCCATTCAGACACCTTGGCATGTGCTCCATAATTTATGTAGGAACTCCCAACTTCAGAGGGAGTCTCACAGCTCACTGAAAACCAGGGCAACAAACACTGTTAGAAGATCCCTTTGACTGGAATACCCAACAATAAATGTTAAGGATTCTAATAAACATTTCTAAGATAAAAAAAAAAACGAACAGATTTGGAAAATGTAATGTCAAACGTACTGCTGGGGATGAAGAAATCAATGCTATTCTTCCCCTGTACAAATGGCAGTTTGGATTCCTCTGGTTCTACCACCACTGCCTTCAACATCCGCTCTATGAGTTCCTCTTCTCTCCTGTTCCATTCCTCTTCAGTCATCATGCCCTTTCCTGCTAACCAGTGAAACATTGGCTTCTGCCTACTCTTCTGTTCAATAGTGAAATTGCGCCCTTTGTTACGTACAACCATCTCCTTTACCTTCCTCAACAGTGTTGTGACCTGAGAGCCATCATCCCAGCCATGGCAGTTCATTACATGATACCTGTTCCCACATTTTTCAACAAGTTGTTGGAGTGCCTCTCCTTCTCTCTCAATATATTCCTCAATGGCTCTGTCTCCTAGCCAATCTCCCCAGGTGAACAGCACCATTGTGTGTCTCCAGACTTTCTCAGTTAATAGCCCAAGGTGCTCCTCTACTGCTTTGAGGTCTCCCACTGAAAATGGTGCAGAAATGGGAATGACCAGAAGAAAAGCATGGGGGCCAGGTGGACAGAGAGAAACACTGCGCACCACTTCATCTTGAACCCAATCTCGTGCATCCTGTGGGGTTCTCTTCCACCAGCCTGGTGTATCTACAACTTTGAGCTTCATCCCAGCAACTCTCTTTTGTTGCATTACACACTGCATAGTTCTGTTTTGAATTCTGAATTCCTAAATATATCAACAACAAAAACATTTATAATCAGAATAATTAAGCAGAAAAGAACTTTACCTGTATTTAGGAGTTACCAACAGGGGAATGTCATAAACAAACATCACTTTATGTTTTTAATTACAACAAACTCCTTATTAAAGAAACATTTCCTGGGCTTTAATTTCCGCTTTAATGATAGAGACACTTTAAACGATAGTTACAGTTACAGGACAGGAGGACCCAAAATCTCAAAGTATGTTGCACTCATACAGTATCTGAAGGGATATAAAGCAGGGTGAATTCAAGTTTCCATACCTTGGTCAAAGCTGTCGGAAACAACTCTCCAACCAGTATTGTGTTTCCTGCCACACTCTTCCCAGCCTCTCTTCTCCCAACAAGTACAATTCTCAACTCATCCTCAGAGAATATTTGTTCCTCCCCTTAAAAATAAAAATCTACTATTTTTGCATTCTCTTGTTACAAGTTTCCTAAACTAATTCCAAACTAAATCAATAACAAATTGAATTTTCTTTACCTAGGAGAAATGCACAAATGTTTGTCCACAGAGGAAACAGAAACAACAATGTAGAAGTGGTGAAAGTAGACATTCTGTTAGTTTTATGCTTAGAATTCAAATAAACTCACCTTTCAACAGTTCTCTGAGTGTCGTCATTTGTCTCTGCACCTTCATCGTGATCTTTTGAGCTCTTTCTTTTCCGGCCCTC
Organism: Salmo trutta; assembly: GCF_901001165.1. Taxonomy (NCBI): domain Eukaryota; kingdom Metazoa; phylum Chordata; class Actinopteri; order Salmoniformes; family Salmonidae; genus Salmo; species Salmo trutta. Next base: position 29,832,500 of record NC_042971.1, read on the forward strand.
TTTTTCTGTTCCAAGTCTGCTGAAACATCTCTGTCAATTTCATAAGAACAACCTCTGTTTTCTGCCACCATCTCCTCTACTTTCTCCAGCAGCTCGGTTACCTGTGTTGCATCACTTCGATTCTTGTTGTCAAAAACATGGTATCTGTTACCACATTTCTCAATGAGCCACTGAAGACCCTTCCCTTCACTCGCAATGCGCTGCTCAACAGTTGTGTCTCCCAGCCAGTCTCCTCGTGTGAAGAGCACAATCGTGTGCTTCCAGACTGCATCTGTGAGGAGACCCATGTGCTCCTCAACAGCTCTTTTATATGATTTGTTGAATGCTGTTGCAAAGGGAACCACCAGAAGGACCGCATGAGGTCCTGGAGGACATTGAAACACACTGTGCACTATCTCAAATCTATCCATCTTGGAGGTGTTCTGTAGAGAACTATTGTAGTGCCAGCCTGGTGTGTCAACCACCGTAAGCTGCCTCCCTGCTACTTCACCATGTCTTGTCACACAGTGCACTGTTCATCTTGTATTATCAGCAACATCAAACACACCTTCCCCCAGAATGGTGTTTCCTGCTGAGCTCCTGGCAGCCCATTGTGCCCCAACAATCACAAGCCTGAGGTATGTTGGGCTAGTTGCCTCTCCTTTAAAATTGAAAATAAATCAGAAATCTACAGTGAGGATGCAGATCAATTGCTCTGAGGTAAGAGAGGGGGTGGGTGCTCCTGTTTTATGCAATTTTTCTGGTACTCAAGAAACTATATGTATAATGCTATGTCAGGTTTCCTTCAATCTTGTCCTTAGTATTTCACACACACATTTAAACTCACCTTTGATCAGCGCTCTGAGTCTGGTCCTTTGTTTCTGTACCTTAGCCATCATCTGTTTGGCTACTTCATTCACTGCTAATCTTTTCTCTTCCAGCTCTTCAGACAGAGCTTGGTCTGTCTCATAATGATTGCCATCGTTTCCTGCCACCATTTCTTCTATCTTCTCCAGCAGCTCTGTGACCTGGGTGTCATCACCCCTGTTATTGACATTCAGAACATGATACCTGTTCCCACACTTCTTAATAAGCCAATGAAGATCTGGCCAATCTCCTATGTGTTTCTGTAAACTTATGTCATTGGGGGGAGTGATTGTACTAAACAGCACGATAGTGTGTCTCCAGAGTCTTTCATTGAATAGCTCCAGGTGTTCCTGTAACGATCTTTTGAATATGTCGGGAAAAACGGTGTCCACGGGAATGACCAAGAGAAAGGCTTGGGGTCCAGGATGACATAGATATACACTTCTCATGATTTCCAATTGATCCAATTTGGGAGTATTATCTACAGGATAACCCCACCACCAGCCTGGGGTGTCAATCAAAGTTATCTGCCTCCCATACACATACCGTTGTCCGCTCACACATTGGGCAGTTCTTCTTCCCGTCTCAAAGATGTCTATGCCCAGGATGGTGTTTCCTATTGAACTCTTCCCGCTGGCTTCTATATCCCACATCTGTCTTCCCCCAATTAGCACAATCTTCATCTCTGACCGATGGTGGGTCTCCCCTGTCAAAGAAAGAGCTCAGTATATTCCTGAGGCACTCCTCAAATGGGAATTAGTTTTTCTTTTATAGGGTACTGTATATCCTGAACATTGCCACAGAACTTACCGAGGGAGGGAGGAGCCGTACTTGCCATTTTGTGTTCTCCACACTTCCTCCTTAGCCGTCACTGGCAGTAAGGCTTATTAACCCTAACAAAATAAAACTGACAGACATTGTTTTTATGAGAAATTTGACTAAATGAAGCACATAATACAACTTTGAAGGTTGCATCGACATCAAATTGCTCTCAAAATTAGGTATTTTTAAGATTATGTTTTTAGACAGAAATACATCATACCCAAGAAGACTCAAGACTGTAATCGCTGCTTAAGGTGCTTCAACAAAGTACTGAGTAAAGGGTCTGAATTCTTATGTAAATATGATATTTCCGTTTATTTATTTTTTTTACCCACTTTTTCTCCCCAATTTCGTAATCTTGTCTCATCGCTGCAACTCCCCAACGGGCTCGGGAGAGGCGAAGGTCAAGTCATGCATACTCCGAAACATGACCCGCCAAACCACGCTTCTTAATTAACACCCGCACAATTAACCCGGAAGCCAGCTGCACCAATGTGTCGGAGGAAACACCGTTCAACTGAGGAAAAAACGTTCAGCCTGCAGGTGCCCAGCCCACCGCAAGGAGTCACAATTTAATCAATTTTAGAATAAGGCTGTAACATAACAAAAATGAGGAAAAGGTCAAGGTGTCTGAATACTTTCCGAATGCACTGTATACCACGGCTAAGAGCTGTTCTTAAGCGTGACGCAACGCGGAGTGCATGGATACAGCCATTAGCCCGTGGTATATTGAAAATATACCACAAACCCCGGGGTGCCTTATTACTATTATAAACTGGTTAGCAACGCAATTAGAACAATAAAAAGTATTTTTTTGTCATACCCATGGTATATGGTCTGATATACCAAGGCGTTCATCCAATCAGCATTAAGTGCTCGAACCAGGTATATAATTGTAAATAAATCCCCTTTGCGGATGTGCATAACTATAGATAAATCCGACAGGAGAGTTTGAGTGATGAAAATTGGTCAGAAATCAGAAATCTCTGAGCAAGAAACACTTGGATGAACATTAAAAAAACGAATGTTAGACAATTTTCTGGTAATTGTGCTGTTATTGTGTGCCAGATGTTAGGACTACAAACCATTACAAATGGCCCATTTGCGAGATCAACTTGTCATTTGGCCTATGGCCTATTTATTGCCTTACCTCCTCACGCCATTTGCACACACTGTATATAGACTTTTTAAAATGTTTCTGTGTTATTGACTGTAGTTTGTTTATCCCATGTGTAACTCTGTGTTGTTGTTTGTGAGGCACAGCTTTGCTTTATCTTGGCCAAGTCGCAGTTGTAAATGAGAACTTGTTCTCAATTGGCCTACCTGGTTAAATAAAGGTGAAATATATATATATATATATAGTTTTTAAATGTCAATAGGCATAGGCTACAGATTAAAATCTGGGTTTACGATTGTAATTACATTTGGCCATGGTTTGCTTATATAAAGGCAGGTAGCCTATAGCTCCTGATAGGTCTACATCTCATTTCAGCTATTGTTTTCCGATAGCCTGCTGGATTGGCTACTGAGGATGGGGTCATAATTTCAATCACTGAATTAAATATGAATAATATGTATATAAACCAATTATGCTTGCGAACAACAGCCAGTGTTATTGACAATCATTTTTTTATTTAATTTTTTTCACTGTAGCTTAATCTGACTACTGTTGCGTCAATCTAATGCATTCTAACAACTGATCGGCAATTGCCATAAAGCTTTGATAACTTCCAATTTAATTAACTAAACGTGTCCATTAATAATTGCAAATTACACAAGGCTACAACAATAAACTGAAGTTATAGGCTATTTATTAAAATTGGTTTGAAAGCTCCAGGTAGGCTATACAAGCGGCACAAATTGATTTGCAATGACTCCAGTAATGTCGTCATTTCAACATATTGTAACGTTTTACCCATTCGAAAGTCTCTCAGCCTATCACACAATGTTATACAAATGAGTTGCTGTATGTGAGGATGCGGGAGGCATGTTGATAGAGTTTTTGGGAAGGCGTTGTGTGCGGTTTGTCCGTGCTGGTGTGCACTGTCTGTTCGCCCCAAAAAATTATAACTCGTTTATTCGATGGCAAATCAGTGTCCAAGACTGTTTTCGCTAGTCAACAAACAACGTGTGAGTTTAAATAGCCTATCTACAACTGGTAAAACGTTTTCACGCGACGTGTGCGCGTGCTGCTGTCTCCTCTCGCTCACGTGACTCTGCCAATAGCTGTACACAATAAGTAGCTTGACTCGCGTTCTGACAGTCAGTAGCCAATAACAGTGAATTATATATTTTCTAAGAGAATTGCCTTGGCGGCCGCAGTAAAGTTTAGAGTAAGCCCAAAAACCTTCAAACCACGACCAATATATTTTCAGCCGTCAAATCGTTTTCAAAGAAGCAAGAAATAGGCGAATACTGCATCACTGGCTACGGTTATTGTCCCCGCCTCTTATTTTCTTCTGTGGGGTTTATCGCGGTTGGCATCCAACGTTATGGTGCATTACCGCCACCTAGTGTACGCGCCCCCGACTCCCACCTATGGACAGGAGACCTAGCTTAATAAAAATTGACCAACAGATAGAGGTATGAAGAGGGGTTCCTGGACCCGTACAAAAAATATATAGCAATTTTGGTGTTTGGATGCAATATTTGCAGCTATACTGCACTCTGACTGCAAGCTTTTTTCATTAGGGCAGATACAGGAATGCCCACATACTGGAACGGCCCGAAATGAGGGCCGCAATTGCACTCAGCTTTTTGGGCAACTCAACCAAATTAATCTACAAATGTGAGTGTTAAGTCTGAGAATCGGTAGACCTGTTCTATTGGTACCATTTCTTTGCTCCCCTTAAATAAAATTTTAGCTTTTACTTTCAGTTTTGTACACCAGCTTCAAAGTGCTGAAAATGTGATATTTTGGTTATTGAAAATATATTTCTCACCGCTTTAGATGGCACAATGATTCTCCACACTATATATTGCTTGTTTTGTCACAAACTGAAATTAGGCGAACCATTCAAATTTTGGCAACTGGGAAGTGTACGCATATTATTGTAAAGTAGTATTAGTGTTTTTTTATGTTTAAATACTAAGTTATATGTCAAAAGTTTGTCGTCACAGAATGGTAATAAACAGTATATAAGACAAGATCCTTGTTACGCTAAATGATTTAAGCAACTTACCATATGTTGAATGAGATGACTTGGTACAATATCTTGTCGCAAAGTCAACAAAAAGAGTAGCAAGTGAAAGTGAAATCTGAACATTCACACACACACACACACACACACACACACACACACACACACACACACACACACACACACACACACACACACACACACACACACACACACACACACACACACACACAAACTTTCTGAGTCTGCATTCCAGGGTTGCATTTTCAAATACAACAGAAGATTCACAGTGTAAACCTGCCTCAACCTGTTTAGGTCCCCAAAAATGTTTAAACTACAACCAATGCAGAAATGTAGACATGATCAGCATTGGCATATAGTGCCATACAGACCTGGGATCAAATACTATTTCAAATCATTTCAAACCCTCATGTGTGCTTGATTGAGCTTCTGCTGCAATTGAAAAGTCCCATAAGTGCAAACCCCAACCCACTGGCACTTCAGGCTGGCTAAAGCAAACATTCAAAATCTTTGATTGATTTAAAATAGTATATAAACCCAGGTCTGGTGGCATACTGCCCCCATCAGGTTGTTATGCTGCCAAGCTGCAGGGTGAAAAAACCATCACGGTTAAGTTGGGTTCTTGAGGCAAATGTTCTACCTATGACAAAGAAGGACATTTGGAACAAAAATTGTGACTGTGGAACAAATGGAGGTGGGTCTTGACTCTGAATATAATGTGTTGGAGAATTTATTTGGCTATTCACACCTAAATGTCAGTCACTTTCAGAGTTCAGATCAATCAGAAATGTTTTATTATCATGGGGGAGATTTGTTTTTATTTATTGAAAATGTAACATTAATTGCATATTATTTTACAGTTTAATAAAAGACAAATACAAAGCCTATTGAGTCAAAATAAACCCTCCACATTTAAGTATACAGGTTACTCGGAGTCTCGCTGATTTTCGGAGGACGTCTGCACTCGGACAAGACTCCAACTGGTGGTTAAAGGAGAAAAAGAGGGATCAGCAAAATGAAGATACACACTGCTCTTAAGAAAACAAATGTGTTCATTCTACCACTCCTATGATACTGGATACTGTACAATACCACAGGAGATTGGTGGCACCTTCATTGGGGAGGACAGGCTCAAGGTAATGCCTGGAGCAGAATGGTATCAAATGTGTTTGATGCTATTCCATTCACTTTGTTCCAGGCATTATGAGCCATCCACCCCTCAGCAACCTCCTGTGTACAGTACGCACTTTAACCAACTTGCTTAAACTTGTCAGAGCAGGTTTGTAGGTTTCCATGGTGACCAAGTCTGGGCTGATGACAGAGTAACATTGGTACAGAACAGCTGGAATCTGATGGACTTGGCAGTGGCTCAGTACTGAGGAAAGAATAGAGATTCATTTTAGAATTTGGGTTATTCTGTGTGAAAATAATCCAAGAATGACCATGACGTTTCTTCCTGAACCCATGGAGAGCAGAGACAGTATGGCGGTACCTGCAGCTGGCTGTCCAGTGAGGATGTTGCGCTGCTCTACTGCAGGGCAAAAGGCCTGGCATTTGTAGGCACTGCTCTTGAGGGAGTGTATGAAGGGGATGGTGCTACCGTAGAGGTAGTCTGGTGTTTTGTACTCGGCCACAGGGCTGTCTGAAAGCACCATCACATTGAGCCCTCTATTCTGGAGGCAGCCAAACACCTAGTATAGAGGGAAGGGGAGAGAAGAGCAGACAGAAAGAGACCTTAAGTCATTGCTGAAGAATGGTTTTTGGTCACCATAGCTCCTTAATTATAACCTTACATCTGCGTAATGTATTCATATCAAGCAGTGGGCATCAACCTCTACAAGACGACAATAAAATCACAAGAGGCTTAACTTTTCTGTCCATTGAAACAGCTGGTCCTGTCACGTTGCGCCAATTCGAATCTGGTATTAGGATATAAACAAACCATGCAACTTAGTTTTGCAATGATTATTTAATTCATAAATAGAATGATAGTACAAATGGAAAATATGATGTTCGTATATATATACGGTCTCGCTGTGACACCACGCAGGGCAGACAGAGAAGAGAGCGACACATCCTTTGTTCATCCTTAAATACTCTGACAGAGATAGTTCCCGCTCATTGCTGGCCTGTCAGAGCGAGGATGAGCGTGGTTTAAACTATCGTCGGCGTGCAGGCTGGTCCCAGCCTCGTGACGCACTTCCTGTCGCCGGGTGTAGTGCTTGTCTTCAGCAGTTGACTTATCCGTAGTTTATATACTTAATATTGTAGCATAGCTTCCCCAGTATATTATATAGGTTATGCAAACAAATAGCCAGTTCAACCCTAACAGTCCTCAGCAATGTAACAAGTACTTTGGCATATTAAAACCTACAAATAGAAAACAATAATACACTTTAAAGAATCTGTTGTAGTCGCCGAGGTGCATATCTGTGTTTCACTCGGACTACAGAAGCAATTAAAATATTGTTAAAACACACCTTAAAAGTTCCATATAAAGTGCATCGGAAAGTATTCAGACCTGTTTACTTTTTCCACATTTTGTTACAATACAGCCTTATTCTAAAATAAATTAAAATGGTTTCTCCCCCCTCAATCTACACACAATACCCCATAATGACAAAGCAAAAACACATTTGTAGAAATGTTTGTAAATTACAAAAAAATACAAAACGGAAATATCACATTTACATAAGTATTCAGACCCTTTACTCAGTACTTTGTTGAAGCACCTTTGGCAGCGATTACAGCCTCGAGTCTTCTTGAGTATAATGCCACAAGCTTAGAACACCTGTATTTGGGGAGTTTCTCCCATTCTTCTCTGCAGATCCTCTCAAGCTCTGTCAGGTTGAATGGAAGCATTGCTGCACAGCTATTTTCATGTCTCTCCAGAGATGTTCGATCGGGTTCAAGGCTCTGGCTCGGCCACTCCAGGACAAGAGTTGCACCTTTTGGGGAATATTCAGAGGTGGAAACTTTCCGTGGGAATTAACGGGAGTATTGCAAATTAATATTAATACCATTTAAATGTAGATGTTTTTTGCATTGGATATAGAGTTGAAGTCAGAAGTTTACATACACCTTAGACAAATACATTTAAACTCAGTTTCTCACAATTTCTGACATTTAATCCTAGTAAAAATTCCCAGTCTTAGGTCAGTTAGGATCACCACTTTATTTTAAGAATGTGAAATGTCAGAATAATAGTAGAGAGAATGATTTTTCAGCTTTTATTTCTTTCATCACATTCCCAGTAAGTCAGAAGTTTACATACACTGAATTAGTATTTGGTGGCATTGCCTTTAAAATTGTTTAACTTCGGTCAAACGTTTTGGGTAGCTGTCCTCAACAATAAGTTGGGTGAATTTTGTCCCATTCCTCCTGACAGAGCTGGTGTAACTGAGTCAGGTTTGTAGGCCTCCTTGCTCAAACATGCTTTTTCAGTTTTGCCCACAAATGTTCTATAGGATTGAGGTCAGGGCTTTGTGATGGCCACTCCAATACCTTGACTTTGTTGTCATTAAGCCATTTTGCCACAACTTTGGAAGTATGCTTGGGGTCATTGTCCATTTGGAAGACCCATGTGTGACCAAGCTGTAACTTCCTGACTGATGTCTTGAGATGTTGCTTCAATATATCCACATCATTATCCTACCTCATGATGCCATCTATTTTGTACGATCTTTGTCCCCATGTACAGTTGCAAACCGTAGTCTGGCTTTTTTAATGGCGGTGTTGTACCCGTTTCCTCCAGCATCTTCACAAGGTCCTTTGCTGTTGTTCTGGGATTGATTTGCACTTTTAGCACCAAAGTACGTTCATTTCAAGGAGACAGAACGCGTCTCCTTCCTGAGCGGTATGACGGCTGCGTGGTCCCATGATGTTTGTACTTGCGTACTATTGTTTGTACAGATGAACGTGGTACCTTCAGGCGTTTGGAAATTGCTCCCAAGGATGAACCAGACTTGTGGAGGTCTACAATTTCTTTTCTGAGGTCTTGGCTGATTTATTTTGATTTTCCCATGATGTCAATCAAAGAAGGGTTTGAGAATGTAGGCCTTGAAATACATCCACAGGTACACCTCCAATTGACTCAAATGATGTCAATTAGCCTATCAGAAGCTTCTAAAGCCATGACATCATTTTCTGGAATTTTCCAAGCTGTTTAAAGGCACTGCCTTATTGCATCTCCATCCCAAAGCCCGTGCTTGGAAGTGTACTTCGCCAGACTGCCAATAATCTTGCCCTCATCCAGGCAAAGGTGGCGAGACACGGTAGTGATGACACCATGGGCCTTGTTGATCTCTGCACCAGACAGGATGCTCCTGCCAGCATATTTGGGGTCCAACATGTACGCTGCAGCATGTATGGGCTTCAGGCAGAAGTCTTCACACTTTTTGATGTATTTCAGAACTGCAGTTTCCTCTGCTTGGAGCAACAGGGAAGTGGTCAGGGCAGTACAGATTTATTCTCTTGCATCTGCAAGCAGAGTCTGAACATCAGACACAATGGCATTGTCTCCCTCAATCCATGCAATGGCTACTACTATAGGTTTCAGGAGTTTCAGGCTGCTTACCACACTGTCCAAAAATACATCATCCAGGAGGATCCTCTTGATGGGGCTGTCCATATCAGCAGACTGTGATATGGCCATTTTTTGGAGAGACTCTTTCCCCTCCAGGAGACTGTCAAACATGATGACAACACCACCCCCAACAAGTGTTGCTGGGCAGCTTCAATGTGGTGCTCTTATTCTTCTCACTTTGCTTGGTGAGGTAGATTGCTGCTATAACTTGATGACCCTTTACATACCTAACCATTTCCTTGGCTCTCTTGTAGAGTGTATACATTGTTTTCAGTGCCATGATGTCCTTGAGGAGCAGATTCAATGCATGAGCAGCACAGTCAATGGGTGTTATGTGAGAGTAGGACTCCTCCACTTTAGACCAAGCAGCCTTCATGTTCACAGCATTGTTGGTCACCAGTGCAAATACCTTCTGTGGTCCAAGGTCATTGATGACTGCCTTCAGTTCATCTGCAATGTAGAGACTGGTGTGTCTGTTGTCCCTTGTGTCTGTGCTCTTGTAGAATACTGGTTGAGGGGTTCGAGAATTATTCCTTGCCCACGAACATTCAACCTCCCATCAGAGATGATTGCAATACAGTCTGCTTTCTCTATGATTTGCTTGACCTTCACTTGAACTCTGTTGAACCCTGCATCCAGCAAATTAGTAGATAAAGCATGTCTGGTTGGAGGGGTGAATACTGGGCAAAGAATATTCAGAAATATCTTCCAATACACATTGCCTGTGAGCATCCAAGGTGAACCAGTTGCATACACAGCTCGAGCAAGACATTCATTAGCATTTCTCTGACTAGGTTCCTCCATTGAGTCAAATTCCAGGAGGACCATGAGCTGTTTCTATCGATAAGGTGTCCGAAGGTGTCCGATTCATCATTTTCACCTCGAATAGAAGCAGAGGGACTTTTGTCAGAGGTTGCTTGTTGTGAGATCTGAGGGAACTTTATGCACTTGGCCAGATGATTCTGCATCTTTGTTGCATTCTTCACAATTTGCAAATGTACATCGCTTTTCCTTATACATTAGCTGCAGTGAAATGTCTCCACACATCAGATAGTGCCAGTGGCATTTTCATGTGAAGATTAGAAAAAAAATGAAATAAATAAAAAAATAAAAAATACAATTCCATGTACATATAAATAATTAAGCAGTCAGATTAAACAACTCCTTCGTAAGAGAAATGTTTTAAAATGAAACATGTAAGGAAACAGGTGAATTAAAACTCCTCAGTTAGCAGGCTCAAGCATGCTAAAACCCACATCGTTGCAAAAACTAACTAGCAGAAATTGTTAACAACTTAGAAATTATTTAAACACACTTTGCTGTAGGCTACTATTTACTAGTCAACAGAAAAATAATGCATGTCATAAAAAATATATTCACCCCAGCCAGTATTGTAATCAACACTTGCCAGAAAGCATGTAGTCCTTGGCTCTGACAGTGTAGTAGTGTGGGCTCAATAGCATCTCATTAGTGTTCAAGATCTTGAGAATCGGCTGTGATGGAAGAATGCACTGTGCACGAGGGTTGCAATTCCATTGAATTGGGGATAGTTTAACTAAAATATGCCACAAGACCTAGAATTGCCTTGTGTATCCCACAAAAAAATGTTCACTGTTAAAAGCTAACTTTTTTGATGACTTTATGCAAAATTCCCCAAATTTCCCACGGAAAATGTCAGAAATTTCCAGACTTTGCAACCCTATCAAAGACATTCAGAGACTCATCCCACAGCCACTCCTGTGTTGTCTTGGCTGTGTGCTTAGGGTCGTTGCCCTGTTAGAAGGGGAACCTTCACCTCGGTCTGAGGTCCTGAGCGCTCTGGAGCAGGTTTTCATCAAGGATCTCTCTATACTTTGTTCCGTTCATCTTTCCCTCGATCCTGACTAGTCTCCCAGTCCCTGCCGCTAAAAAACATCCCCACAGCATGATGCTGCCACCACTATGCTTGACCGTAGGAATGGCGCCAGGTTTCCTCCAGACGTGATGCTTGGCATTCAGACCAAAGAGTTCAATCTGTAATCGGCCTGTGTGTAGCTGGTGTAGAGAGTCAGGCGCAGGACAGCAGATATGAGTAATCAACATATTTACTCAAGTAAACACAAATACAACACAATATACCGAGCCCACAATAACGGACCGTACACAAGACAAACCAATTACTCACAAACAAACATGGGGGAACAGAGGGTTAAATAATGAACAAGTAATTAGGGAATTGAAACCAGGTGTGTAAGACAAAGACAAAACAAATGGAAAATTAAAAGTGGATCGGCGATGGCTAGAAGGCCGGTGACGTCGACCGCCGAACGAACAAGGAGAGGGACCAACTTCGGCGGAAGTCGTGACATCATCAAACCAGAGAATCTTGTTTCTCATGGTCTGAGAGACTTTAGTTGCCTTTTGGCAAACTCCAAGTGGTCTGTCATGTGCCTTTTACTGAAGAGTGGCTTCTGTCTGGCCACTCTACCACAAAGGCCTGATTGATGGAGTGCTGCAGAGATGGTTGTCCTTCTGGAAGGTTCTCCCATCTCCACAGAGGAATTCTGGAGCTCTGTCAGAGTGACCATCGGGTTCTTGGTCACCTCCCTGACCAAAGCCCTTCTCCCCCGATTGCTCAGTTCGGCCAGTCAGCCAGCTCTATGAAGACTCTTGGTGGTTCCAAACTTCTTCCGTTTAAAAATGATGGAGGCCACTGTGTTCTCGGCGACCTTCAATGCTGCAGACATTTTTTAGTACCCTTCCCCAGATCTGTGCAGACACAGTCCTTTCTCAGACCTCTACGGACAATTCCTTTGACCTTATGGCTTGGTTTTTGCTCTGATATGTACTGTCAATTGCGGGACCTCATATAGACAGGTGTGTGCCTTTCCAAATCATGTCCAATCAATAGAATTTACCACAGGAGGACTCCATTTCAGTTGTAGAAACATCTCAAGGATTATCAATGGAAACAGGTTGCACCTGAGCTCAATTTCAAATATTATAGCAGAGTCTGAATAATTATGTAAATAAGGTATGTACATTTTTTTTTAAGTTAAAAAAAATCTGCATTCTCAAAACATTCTAAAAACCCGTTTTTTTCTGTCATTTTAGGGTATTGTGTACAGATTGATGAATACTTTCTGAATGCACTGTACACCAAATAGGTGGAGTGAAATGTGTTGTTAGTGTGCATTCTGAGATTGGAAGGTTGAGGGTTTGATCCCTGATTGAGTCATAGCAAACATTTGGCCAACTTCCGCAACAACTAAGAGCATTGAAGCACAGGGCTTAACTTATCTGCTGTTTTTGTCCCGCATATGTTACATTGAATCAGCGTTCCCGGGAAATGCACCCAAGCACCTGCACATATAGTTTTGCGATTGCAACGTCTCTGCTGCTCGTGGTAACGCCATATTGCTGAGTCTCAGTTTAAGGACATGATTGGCGTTAAGGCCCTGTGACCGAATAGCGTTCTGAGACAGACTAGAGTCCAAGAATAGGCTCCTGCCCTGTTCTAGGTTGGACAAGGCTTACTTACATTAAGTGTATCCTATCAGCCTGGTCTCAGACTAGACGTAATACAGTAAACATATATCCGGGACACTCAAATTAGTTTGATATGTTACATTTGGTATGGTTACTTAAGACAGAAGATTACTTAAGGCAAAAACGAAAGTACAGTGTTTGGTTGGGCGTATAACACAAACGTCTCGCAATCCAAAGGTTGCGTGTCTGAATCTCATCACAGACAACGTAAGCAGTGGGCGTATAACACAAACGTCTAGCGACCCAAAGGTTGCGTATTCGAATCTCATCACAGACAAATTACGTTTTTTAGCAACTTTACAACTACTTACTACCTTTTAGCTACTTAGCTAACCCTTCAACCTAACACTTAAACTTAACCCCTAGCCTAGCTAACGTTAGCTAGTTCCAACGACCCACACAAACTGCGTGTGAAAGAACTCCGCTTTCAATTTCGTTTCGTACTGCTTTGAAATGTTTCACCCACAGAACTAGATTCCTATTTAGTTTCATCTTTGTTCATAGTCTGTAGCAGAGATTGTTCTTCTGAAACATTCAATACATACTCGTCATTAAAATGACCCCGTCTTCTGTTCTCGACTGAGAACTGCTGTTTTTGTTTTGATTGCTAGTACACTATAAGAAAATATGTGTATGATTTTGACTTATAACTGTTGCTCATGTCTAACAGGGAGGTCCATATTGAGTGGTGCCCAGAAGTCACACAATCACTAGGCTCTGGCAGCAACACATTGCAGTGTTCAGACCTCATCATCGCAGTGGGCCAAAATGCTGCAGGTAAGTTCACCTGAGACAACTCTTGTCCTCTCTCTCTTGCTACTGTATGCCATAAGAAATGATGAGCATCTTCTCCCATTGCATTTCAGGGTTTCTGTCTGCATGTGTGTTGAACACTGAGAGCTGGGATGCAGTGGGCTGTGTGTCACTGTGGAATAAGAGGAGTCGGGGCTCCAGTAGACAGAGCAGTGCCCCACTACCTGGAGAGCCAGCCTGTCTCTTCTACAGACACAGGGACAACCCAGCAGTAAGTGGCCGATCAAACTCAACGCACTAACAATTGTGCATAGAATCAACCTGGACTCTGTGGTAAATGTAAATCCGGGACACTCCAATTAGTATAATGTCACGTTTTGTATGGTATGTATTATTTTGTGGATGTCCATTCTCCATTTCGTATGATATGTTACGAATTTGCTAAATGTGTGATATGTTACGAATTCCAATTTTGTTGTGGCTGAAGTTAGCGAGGTGACTAATGTTAGCTAGTTACTATAGCTAGCTAAGTTACCTCTTTTCTTCTATTTCTCTGTGAATTTGCTCATCTTCTTCGTTTTCATCCAGGTCCTCGTCGCCTTCTTCGACTGCACATGAGTACACTGATAAAACTTCTCCGAAAAAAATTGCCATTGTTTCTTGTATGGATATATTTGACTCTGCTAACTTTAACAAAATGTGTGTACTTCCTTGTCTTCTTCAGTTCTCCGTTTTCCCCGTCTTGTGTTTAATGCGGTAGGTCCCTCTATCGCCGCCTATTGTGCGGGAGTGTAAAGGGCCGTCCACACCAAGGACAATAACTATAAAGATAAGTATAATGATCAAATAAAATAAATAACAATCGTTCTAATTCAAGTGAACAGTAGCGTTCACACTACAACGATATCTACAAACAGAGTGGAGAACGATAGTGAAAGTTATCGTTCGGATCACTTTCAGAGCGATTTTTCTCCTGTCCCACCGAAGACAAAACATTATATTGAAGTGTTTGAACGATTATTCAAATTAGCCTACATCACTGCAGTTTACAGCCTTAGACAATAATTGTGTACTCACTTGATAACACTAATACATTCCTCATTGCACGGTGTTGTTGTAGCCTAGGTAGAATGTGTTTCTTGTCTAAATACGTAGTCCTAATCAATACGGGACCTTGGTGTGTCTGCGACTCCAGAGCGCAGCCTGGAGGAACGCATAGATCTGCCATGTCAACATCGGTTAACCTTGTTTCTAGCACTTTGACACAAATATGTATAGCCCTACTATTTAGCTAATGAAAGGCCTAACATCTAGCTAATATTTAGCTTCTTACTTCGGCAACACATCTCTAGCCTCTCTCTTTCAGCTGTTCCCGTGCTGAATAGACTATAGGCTACGCAATAAGCCTCCCCACCTTTCCTCTTCACTTGATTGCCAGGAAAAGCTATCTGCTCTAAAAGCTATATGACGTTTATTTTTGTTAGCATTTCTTGCTCTAGGCCAAACAGCCTTTTTGTGGAGAGAAGCAGGTTTGCCCTTGCTAATTGCTGGGTGGGTAAGCTGAGGTAAAGTAGGTTTTATATAGGTTTCATATCAGACATTCAACAGACATTTGCCTATTTAAACGTTGACAACTATTTCCACTCCTCTCTGATTACTACAAAGGAACTTACTACAAATTATCTTTCAGGGGGAGAAGGGCCTTGGTCAGGGAGGTGACCGAGAACCCGATGGTCACTCGGGTGGTGAGGGTAGGAAACAACATCTCCACCCCGCTGATACTCAAAACTGGTGCCCCACAAGGGTGCGTTCTCAGCCCTCTCCTGTACTCTCTGAACACCCATGACTGCGTGGCCATGCACACCTCCAACTAAGTCATCAAGTTTGCAGACGACACTACAGTAGTAGGCTTGATTACCAACAACGACGAGACGGCCTATAGGGAGGAGGTGGGGGCCATCGGAGTGTGGCGTCAGGAAAATAACCTCACAGTCAATGTCAACAAAACAAAGGAGATGATCGTGGACTTCAGGAAACAGCACAGAGAGCACCCCCCTATCCACATTGATGGGACAGTAGTGGATAAGGTGGAAAGTTTTCAGTTCCTCGGCATACACATCATAGACAAACTGAAATGGTCCACCTAGACAGACAGCATGGTGAAGAAGGCACAACAGCGCTTCTTCAACCTCAGGAGACTGAAGAAATTTGGCTTGTCACCGAAAACACATTTTACAGATGCACAATCGAGAGCATCCTATCGGGCTGTATCACCGCCTGGTACGGCAGCTGCTCCGCCCACAACCGTAAGGCTCTCCAGAGGGTAGTGAGGTTTGCACAACCCATCACCGGGGGCAAACTACCGATATGGGGTGGCTATTACTACTATCTAACAGCAGTTGTTTGTATGGAAATATTTTGTGGGCTTTGTTTTGTCCCGTTTCAGAAGTTAATGAACTTGGCAAGCTTTCACCAGTCGATGTACCATTAGAGAGAGAGCTGGTCAAAAGTTGGCTTACATTAGCTATTATTTTTGCCTCACTCAAACTTGACCTGAATCAAATGATGAAACCAGGGGGGTTCCTACTCCATCTGGAGCTTTACCTAGCAACCATTCACCCGGCTCCCTCGGGCCGTGAAAGCTTGTCCGCCCTTGTCTCCTGCCTCTCCTGCCTCTCCGCCCTTGTCTCCGCCCTTGTCTCCTGCCTCTCAGGGAAAGCCCTGGAGTGGGCCAACGCCATATGGGGGGAAGGAGAAGCAGTGTTGGACCAGGAGTTCACCCGGAAGCGGGTGAACGACCACCCACATGACGGTAGAGCGACAGATGAACGGCTTTTTCACCTTAGGCAGAAGACGAGGAGTGCACAGGAGTTTGCGTTGGACTTTTGGACCCTGGCCGCCAGCGCGGTATGGAACGACAGGGCCCTGATCAATCACTACCGTTGCAGTTTGCGGGAGGACGTCCGTAGGGAGTTGGCCTGCAGGGACACCACACTCCACTTTGACCAGCTGATGGACATGTCCATGCGATTGGATAACTTTCTGGCTACCCGCGGACGTCCAAATCGGGGTCTGTTGGTTCCATCCCCCAGCACCATCGCTGCAATGCCCATGGAGCTGGGAGGTGCTGCACTCAGGGCGACCGGAGGAGGGGCCGTTCCATGCACCATCTGTGACCGTAGAGGGCACTGCCGGTCGGTGCTGGGGAGGTTCCTCTGGGAGTCGAGGTAGCAGGCAGGGCACTCTCGTGTCACCCCAGGTGAGTTGGCACCAGGCTTACCAAGAGCCCCCTGTTGCTCACATGTTTTTGTTTATTAATTTTCCTGATTTTCCCCCGCATTCCCAGCATAAGGCGCTCGTAGATTCAGGCGCAGCTGGGAATTTTATTGACAGATCATTTGCCCATAGTTTAGGGATCCCCATTGTTCCTGTGGACATGCCCTTCCCTGTACACGCCCTAGATAGTCGACCATTAGGGTCAGAGCTACTTAGGGAGGCCACCGCTCCACTGGGCATGGTTACGCAGGAGGGTCACAAGGAGAGAATCAGTCTCTTCCTTATTGATTCTCCTGCGTTTCCCATGGTGCTGGGCTTACCCTGGTTGGCCTGTCATGACCCCACTATTTCGTGGCAACAGAGGACTCTCACAGGGTGGTCACGAAAGTGCTCGCGGAGGTGTTTAGGGGTTTACGTCGGTGCTACTACGATGGAAAGTCCAGACCAGGTCTCCACCGTGCGCATCCCCTCAGAATATGCCAATGTGGCTCTCGCCTTCTGTAAAAAAGAATGCGACTCAATTACCACCCCATCGACAGGGGGATTGTGCGATAAATCTCCTGGTAGATGCAGCACTTCCCAGGAGTCACGTGTATCCCCTGTCGCAAAAGGAGACAGCGGCTATGGAAACATATGTCTCCGAATCTCTGGGGCATGGGTACTTTCTGCCCTCCACTTCACCTGCCTCCTCGAGTTTCTTTTTTGTGAAGAAGAAGGATGGAGGTCTGCGCCCGTGCATTGACTTGATCGAGGTCTCAATCAAATCACGGTGAGGTACAGTTACCCGCTACCTCTTATCACCACGGTGATTGAGTCAATGCACGGGGCGCGCTTCTTCACTAAACTGGATCTCAGGAGCGGGTACAACCAGGTGCGTATCCGGGAGGGAGACGAGTGGAAGACGGCGTTCAGTACCACATCAGGCCATTATGAGTACCTCGTCATGCCGTACGGGTTGATGAATGCTCCATCAGTCTTCCAATCCTTTGTAGACAAGATTTTCAGGGACCTGCACGGGCAAGGTGTAGTGGTGTATATCGATGACATTCTGATATACTCCATTACATGCGCCAAGCATGTGTCCGTGGTGCGCAGGGTACTTGGACGACTGTTGGAGCATGACCTGTACGTCAAGGCTGAGAAATGCCTGTTCTTCCAGCAGGCCGTCTCCTTCCTAGGGTATTGCATTTCCACATCAGGGGTGGAGATGGAGAGTGACCGCATTTCAGCCGTGCATAATTGGCTGACTCCCACCATGGTAAAGGAAGTGCAGCGGTTCCTAGGGTTTGCCAATTACTACCGGAGGTTTATCCGGGGCTTTGGTCAGGTAGCGGCTCCTATTACCTCACTGCTGAAGGGGGGACCGGTGCATTTGCAGGGGTCGGCTGAGGCGGACAGGGCTTTTAGTCACATGAGGGCTCTGTTTACCTCGGATCCTGTGCTGGCGCATCCGGATCCCCCTTTGGCGTTCATAGTGGAGGTGGATGCGTCCGAGGCTGGGATAGGAGCTGTGCTCTCTCAGCGCTCAGGTACGTCACCAAAGCTTCGCCCCTGTGCCTTCTTTTCGAAGAAACTCAGCCAGGCGGAGCGAAACTATGATGTGGGGGACCGGAGTTGTTGGCTGTCGTCATGGCCTTGAAGGCGTGGAGACATTGGCTTGAGGGGGCTAAACACCCTTTTTTTCATCTGGACTGACCACCGCAATCTGGAGTACATCTGGGCGGCGAGGAGACTGAACCCTCGCCAGGCAAGGTGGGCCATGTTCTTTACCCGTTTTGTCTTCACCCTGTCCTACAGACCAGGTTCCCAGAACGCTAAGGCAGACGCACTGTCCCAGATGTATGACACAGAGGAGCGGTCCATGGATCACACTCTCTGCACGTAATGCCCGACATCGAGCGGGCATTACGTGCAGAGCCCACTCCCCTCCAGTGTCCAGCTGGGCGTCTGTACGTTCCGTCTGCTCTCCGCAACCGTTTGATCTATTGGGCCCACACGTCACCCTCCTCTGGTCATCCGGGCATCGGTCGGACAGTGCGCTGTCTTAGTGGGAAGTACTGGTGGCCCACCTTGGCTAAGGATGTGAGGGTTTATGTTTCCTCCTGCTCGGTGTGCGCTCAGTGCAAGGCCCCTAGGCACCTGCCCAGAGGGAAGTTACAACCCTTACCCATTCCACAATGGCCGTGGTCACACCTGTTGGTGGACTTCCTAACGGATCTTCCACCTTCACAGGGTAACACCACGATCCTGGTCATTGTGGATCGGTTTTGTAAGTCCTGCCGTCACCTCCCTTTGCCCGTTCTCCCTACGGCCCTACAGACTGCGGAGGCTCTGTTCACACACGTCTTCTGGCACTACGGGGTGCCTGAGGACATAGTATCTGATCGAGGTCCCCAGTTCACGTCAAGGGTCTGGAGGGTGTTCATGGAACGTCTGGGGGTCTCGGTCAGCCTCACCTCAGGTTTCCACCCTGAGAGTAACGGGCAGGTGAAGAGAGTGAACCTGGATGTGGGTAGGTTTCTGCGGTCCTCTAGCCCGGACCGGCCGGGGGAGTGGGTGGCGTTCATACCCTGGGCAGAGATGGCCCAAAACTCGCTCCGCCACTCCTCCACTAACAACTCCCCCTTCCAGTGCATACTGGGGTACCAGCCGGTTCTGCCGCCGTGGCATCAGAGCCAGATCGAGGTTCCTGCGGTGGACGACTGGTTTAGGCGCCGCTCATGTGCACCTTCAGCGGGCCGCGAGACATCAGAAGGCTGGCGCAGTGCAGCCACCGCAGTGAGGTGTTCGCACCGGGGGACCGGGTCTGGCTCTCGACCCGAAACCTGCCCCTCCGCCTGTCCTGCCAGAAGCTGGGTCCGCGGTTTGTGGGGCCATTCAAAGTCCTGAGGAGAATAAACGAGGTATGTTACAGGCTACAGCTTCCCCCCGATTACCGTATTAACCCCTCGTTTCATGTGTCTCTCCTCAGGCTGGTGGTGGCTGGTCCGCTCCAGGAATCTGAGGTGCGGGAGGTTCCGGGGGGCTCCGGCGTATGCAGTTCGGTCCATACTGGACTCGAGGCGTTAGGCGAGGGGCCTTCAGTACCTCATGGAGTGGGAGGGGTACGGTCCGGAGGAGAGATGCTGGGTGCCGGTGGAGGACGTGTTGGACCCTTCGATGCTGCGGGAGTTCCACCGTCTCCATCCAGATCGCCCTGCACCTCGTCCTCCGGGTCGTCCCCGAGGCCGGCGTCGGCGCGCTGCTGGAGCCACGCGTCAAGGGGGGGGGGGGGTACTGTCACGACTTCAGCCAAAGTCGGTTCCTCTCCTGGTTCGGGAGGCTCTCGGCGTCGCCGGTCTACTAGCCATCGCTGGTCCACTTTTCATTTTCTTTTTGTTTTGTCTTTGTTTCTACAGACCCGTTTTTCATTCCCCTAATTATTGTTCATGTATTTAACCCTCTGTTTCCCCCATGGTGTTGTGCGGGATTGTTATTGTCATGTTCGGTAATATTGGTGACTGGTTATTTCGACGGGTGCTGTTTTTTGCCCGTGCGTAAAAGTTGATGTTTGTGTGTTTGTGTTTGGGCAAGTGTAGTGCTTTACCTTGCACCATTCATTATTCTGAGTAAAGTTACGTTGCTCCCAATTCTCTGCTCTCCTGCGCCTGGCTGCATACACCAGCTACACCCACCATTATGACACTTGATGTCTGTGGACATTTTTGCTTACTTTTGTTTTTCTAAATAGAGATGGCTAGAAGGGCCATGTGTCATAAAGAATTATGTAGAAATGTGCTTTAAATGGCCCCAAAAATGGGAGGACCAGTAGTGATGCCTCTTGCACTGAGATGCAGTGCCTTAGACCGCTGCTCCACCCAGGAGCCCTAAAAAGTCATAGATTGACTATCAATAATATAATAATACCTTTTAGCAACAATTTTTTTTTTAAATTTACAATATGTAGAATCTATGTGAATAGAAAGGTCCAGAACTTTTGTGGAACATCACAGCAGAGTTTAAAATATATGGCACATAGAAATAAAAACTGGATGGTGTTCAGAGATAGATGGGAGGGATGGGTTGAGTGGAGCTGTAGGATGGGAATAAAAACAAACAAAAGATAACTATTGTAAAGTATACTGTGTCTGTAAAGTGTGTATATAGTATGTATAAGCTGGAAGTAGAAGCCTAAGTGTTGTTGTCCATTAGTTTACTCTAATTAGGGGAGGGATGGTAGGGTTAGGGCAAAATAATAAAGAAAAATATAAATTTAAAAATACATTTACAAAAAATATATGGGGAATTGGAAATTATGCATTAATGGAAGCCACAATCTATCTGCAACATTAAAACTGATCGAACCCCCCCCCCCCCCCCCCCCCCCAAAAAAAATAAGAATTCTGGTAAACACTTGAATACATTTAGTTTTAATTTTTTTCACAAAAGTAGTGCACTGGGGCTTTACTAGTCAATCGATCACATTTATTTATAAAGCCCTTCTTACTATCAGCAGATGTCACAAAGTGCTATACAGAAACCCAGCCTAAAACCCTAAACAGCAAGCAATGCAGATGTAGAAGCATGGTGGCTAGGAAAAACTGCCTAGAAGGGCAGGAACCTAGGAAGAAACCTAGAGAGGAACCAGGCAGGCTCTGAGGGGTGGCCAGTCCTCTTCTGGCTGTGCCGGATGGAGATCAAAGATGACCAGCAGGGTAGGCCTGCATCTTATGACCTTAGCGTACGTGTAGGTATATACAGCAGGACCAAATCGGAGAGATAGGTAGAAGCAAGCCTGTGTAATGCTTTGTAGGTTAGCAGTCCTTTATTACTAGTCCTTTCAGCACAGGCGTCACCCCCAGCTGTCATTTATGTTGATTTAAAATGTTAAGGGGTTAGCTATTATCTGACAACGTTTGGTAAAAAAATATTTTATATTTATATTTTTTTAATGTTCATTTTCATAGAATGACCGATTTACACACTACACAGCAATGATGACAGCATATAGGAGATGTTAGAGAAATTGAGTTATGAACTTCTCTTTCTATTTTGATTATTGTAAAAAGGAAAAAAAATATATAAATATATGGTTACAAAATTGAGTTTTGATTAGCTTGGTACACTCAATTGCATTTTTTTTGTCTAAATAGATTATATTCATGACACAAGTCATTGCCTACAAATAAATGTAGCCTATAACGTGAATTTAACATAGTATTTTAAACATAGGACTCGACTCCAGCTATTTTAAATGAAGCAACAAAATTAGACCTCTAAATAGCTATCAAACTCCCAGCCTTAATATCATAGAACCAGTAAGTGCAACATTTTCCTCTCATAAACACTTACTACAATTCTGTGGCTGGTTTTTTCAAATCATAGTCAGTGTAGCTCTTGAGCCTAATGGGGCTAGTGGCTGTGGGTCTCTGTGGCTCATCCTCATAAGCACGGTTTACATAGGGGGAAGGCTCCTTCAGGTTGTGAGTGTCATACGTGCGCACTGATCCTGGAACTTGGATTTCCTGTTTCTCCTTCCGACAGCAACTGCAGAGGACATAGAGGGTTGGAGAAATCAATGAATGTCAAGTAGCCTATTAGATACATGCTAAGTAGCCGACTATGGAAATGAACATTGTGTCTATGAACCCTATGTCTATGAAGTTTAACTGGGAAAGGCGGTAGGTAATTTGACTCACAGGACATAGATCAGCATGATGAGCAATAGAAGCAGCAGCAAGGCCAGGAAGGAACACAGGATAGCTGTTATGACAATCATGGCCGCAGACCTTCCAGCAAAGCCATTATCAATTTTTTCAGGGTCTTTCACTGGAGGAATAGACAATGATGTTGTTTTTACATTTAGCAGAGGTACATGGACATTTCTGATTTACTGAGTACTGTAGATTCAGAAAATATAATGGGACTTCCTTACAAGAGTAAAGAGTGATGTTGTTGGACCACAAACTCTCCGCAACAACTGTTTTGTTCGCTGGGTTGATAAAAACATACTTAAATCTGAAATAGTGGAAGAACATAATTTAGGTTGGTTGCATTGAATTAACACAATGGTACTTCAACTTAGATCCAAAGTCAATGCACTGGGGTGAAGGAGGGGTTCTGACCTGGCAGTGGAGCCAACAGGCAATATTCCATTACAGTTCGGAGTGGAGCAGTTACCGTCAGAGCCAACCCTGAAGTAGCCTGTTCCAGCGACGATGGGGCAGGGGTAGGCTTTCTGAAGCCCCAACTTGGTCAGGAAGTATTTCTTTGAGGTGTTGGAAGAGAAGGCGGTTGGATAAGGAGAGAGGGTGTCAATGTAGGGCATTTTCTTGTCGGCATCATAATTGCTGACTCCTGTTGAAATGTAACAAGGTTGTAGAATAAGAAATAACAAAAATGCAATACTGTGCTTTCTTTGTCTTTGTTCTGTATGTGAAGTACAACATACTGTATCTACTTTGGTGCACCAAAACGTTATAACATTTTGACATTGCATGTCTTTTTCTTTATAAATCAAAGACGGAAGAATGTTCAATTGCTCTTCCTGTATGCCATTTGGTTTTATATTTCCTATCAAATGCAGAGAATTCCAGTACCTGTATCTATGGCCGAAACGAGCCATATTTCACAGGTAGTTGTAGAATTGCAGGACAAATTGCCCAGATCGTTGAAGTAACAACTTGGGGACGTCAGTATCACTGAATTAGAGGTCAGTTTCGCAGCCAAGCTGGAAGGGGTTATTGCAGGAGTGTTGGTGACTTGTACTGTGAAAGGACAAAGAAAAAAACATTTGGACTATTCCCAAAATCTATTGATCATTTGATCATTACAATGAAAGAGAACGTTTTCTTTTCTAGAGAACTGTTTCCGTTCTTTGTTTTTACAGATTCTTCTTTTACCTGAAATGTTCCAACACACATTTCGGGTGTGTCGAGTGAAACTGCTTGACGGTTGAATAAAAATCCAGGCCCAATGTTATGGACTTTCTTTCCAACTTTGCATCAATATATTTAATTGAAATGGCACATCTGTCATCTTGGCCCAATTTCTCAATACTGTCTAAACCAGTGAGGGAGGTCAGGTTAATGTGCAACATATGAGACGTCACACTACTGAAGTTCAGTCTTGCCAATTGGATCTGAAAACTACACCTAGTAATTAAGTCTCCTCCCAATATTATAAGTGTTCCATACAGCATACATTGTGAGTAGGTTTCCCACGCTGTATTTAAGTGACTCATTTCTGCAATGTTGTTCAGCAGAAACTCAGCACATCTGACTAATACTGGTGGAGCCAGCTTTGTAGTTTCACACATTAAATCTGAAGAAAGGTTGGTCTCTTATAGTGCACATTTTGTTTTATGGAACCCACCTGTTTTTCAGCAAAAACTCTGACACGTATGCTTTCTCTGGAGCCGACTGAATACACAACAGGAACTCCAAATGACATAAAACTTTGCAAAATAGTTACATGCAGCCTAAATTCAATGCCATAAAACAAATTTCAAATCCACACTTCCTTTAATTGCTGTGATTTGTTTTCAATGATGATCGATTTAAAATCATATGAGCTATCATACCAGGTCTCAGGGATGGCTCTGGAGATCCCTTTGATCTCAACTGAGTTAACTAAATCTGTTTTTTTTTTCCTTACTTCTGGAGTTATCTCCAAAGCTCTCTAAAATTGGAAGGGTTGGTTCCTCTAGGGCTGATTGAGGACCTTTTTATTGATTTGTTTTATATGATTGTGTTTTGCTTTTCTTGTATTGATGTGTATATTAAAGTATATGTTTGATACAGGGCTCATCTGTAAAAGAGACCTTGGTCTCAGCATGACTCCCAGGCAAAATAAAGGTTAAATAAATAATAACTTGCATAACTGAAACGGAGGTAAATACCTTTAAGATCATATGTGAAAGATCATCCTGGATATTAATAACATTAACAATCCACAAAAAAAAACTATTCACACTCGACATATTGTGAATATTACAACTGAAAAAATGCACTTACTTTGACACAACCCTGTCCAGACAGACAGGCACAACACTACATAAAATAGTAATGCCATTTCTTCGAACACTTTGGTATGCTGTATGTTGCTCACTGCTCCTGGGAAAGTGACTGAACTTAGCTGATGTGAACCGTTCCTAAATAGATTCCCTACCCATCCCTTTTTAAAAGAGAATGAATCAAACACAGGTTGGTCTGTATGGGTGTGTGTGGTTATTCCTGATTGAAACCGTTTGTGGTATTTGCTACAGGTGTTTTGCACGCCTAGACATGCCTACTCTTTTGTTTAATTTTCTTAATACACAAAAACCTCATGGCACAGCCCATGTTGACTATTATTTAATTCAGGTGAATATTCCTTTGACATATTCTTGGCAGGATTTAACCAGTTACTCAATTGTTAATTCATTTCTCCAGAGATGTGGTTTATTACATTGTAAACGGACAGGTGTAAGAAACAATCATTATGTCAAAGTTTGAGAATCTGTAAATATACCTGCAGAACTATTCATAGTTATTAGTCTTCAGTTTTTATTACAAACATATGTTCACACCTTCAAAGGTTATCCTTTGTAAGTCAAATTATAACACTTGTAGGAATTGAAACATATTAAACGGTTTAGGGTGTTTTTCAAAATGAGACAAACCTGATTTTATCAGCTATGTAAAACTGTAGTGATCACTTTTTTTTAGAAAAGAAAAGACATGTTATGCCTTCATTGTAAAGCAAAGTGTATTTTCCTTAATGGACATTGCTGTAGTAGTTACTAAGGTGGTGTGTGTTGTAATTTGTGATCCAAGGGCTATGTGCAGAAGTCGACATCTCTATCTGGTCTTTGGAAGAGCCATAACTGAAGTCAAAAACAGACACACCTCAAGATGAGACATTAGTTGGTAAAGGATATGTAATGGGCTGTACAACCTGGTATAACTTAGAAATTCACAATGTCATTTTTGTTGCTTTGCATTTACTGAAATTAACCCCACTAACTACCCATTGTTAGGTTCTGTCCCTGTGTGCCTCACCAGTCCAGCACAGCTCCCAGCAGATCCTCAAAAAAGTTATACAGCTGCACCATTGAGAGCATCTTGACTGGCTGCATCACCGCTTGGTACGGCAACTGCAAGGCACCTGAACACAAGAGGGTGACGAGTACAGCCCAGTACATCACTGGGGCCGAGCTCCCTGCCATCCAGGACCTCTATACCCAGCGGTGACAAAGGCCCCCAAAAAATGATCAACGACTCCAGCCACCCAAGCACGGCAAGCAGTACCAGTGTACCAAGTCTGGAACCAAGAGGACCATGAACAGCTTCTACCCCCAAGCAATAAGACTGCTAAACCAGGCTGCTAAATAGCTACCCGGACTACCTGCATTTACTTAACTAGCTCTCTTGCACCGACTCACACTGGTCTCTACCCATACACACTACATACGCCCACACACACTACATACGCCCACACACGCATACTGACGCCACACACTCACCATATACCCTTCTGCTACAGCTCAGTCTATTATCTATCCTGTTGCCTACTCATTTTACCCCTACCTATATGTACATAGCTACCTCAATTACCTCGTAACCTTGAACATCAACTTGGTGCTGGTACTCCCTGTATATAGCCTTGTTATTTTTACTAGTTGTTATTCACTGTATATATTCCTCGTGTCACTATTTTTATTTTCTTTAACTCTGTATTGTTGGAAAAGGACCTTTAGTAAGCATTTCACTTGCTAGTCTAAAAATAATGTGACATAACATTTGACTTTCATTTGACTACAAACACAATGCGTTGAGACTGTAAACAAGACATTCAGACAGCTTCATAAATATAGGCCGGTGTTGTTTACATTGTCAACTGCACTGCTGCAACTCTAGAGCAACAACCCACTTCGGAGAGTTTGTGAAAAGTCTAGACTTGATAAAAGTGGAAATAAGATTAAGCTTACTTTTTAAAAATCTTAGAATAGGAACAATCTAAATAGAATGTTATGTTGTAAACTTAGAGTGCAGTAGAGAAGTTGAGACCTATTCCTTATACAGTACCATTCAAAAGTTTGGACACCAAGTACTCATTCCAGGGTTTTTTTTTTAAAAAAAATGATTTTTTACAATGTAGAATAATAGTGAAGACATAAAAACTATGATATAACATATGGAATCATGTAGTAACCAAAAAAGTGTAATAAATCAAAAGATTTTATATTTGAGATTTTTCAAAGTAGCCACCCTTTTCCTTGACATTTTTGCACACTTGGCATTTTATCAACCAGCTTCATGAGGTAGTCACTCGGAAGGCATTTCAATTAACCGGTGTGCATTGTTCATTTGTGGAATTTCTTTCCTTCTTAATGCGTTTGAGCCAATCAGTTGTGACAAGGTAGGGGTGGTATACAGAAGATAGCCCGATTTGGTAAAAGACCAAGTCCATATTATGGCAAGAACAGCTCAAATAAGCAAAGAGAAACAACAGTCCATCACTACTTTAAGACATGAAGGTCAGTCAATCTGGAACATTTCAAGGACTTTCAAGTGCAGTCGCAAAAACCATCAAGCACTATGATGAAACTGGCTCTCATGAGGACCACCACAGGAAAGGAAGACCCAGAGTTACCTCTGCTGCAGAGGATAAGTTCATTAGAGTTAACCTCACCTCCGATTGTAGCCCAAATAAATGCTTCAGAGTTCAAGTAACAGACATCTCAATATAAACTTTTTTTTTTTTTTAATCTTTACTTAACTAGGCAAGTCAGTTAAGAAGAAATTCTTACTTACAATGACTGCATGAATCAGGCCTTCATGGTTGAATTGCTGCAAAGAAACCACTACTAAAGGACACCAATAAGAAGAAGAGACTTGCTTGGGCCAAGTATCACAAACAATGGACATTAGACAGGTGGAAATATGTCCCTTGCTCTGATGAGTCCAAATTTGAGATTTTTGGTTCCAGATGCCGTGTCTTTGTGAGATGCAGAGTAGGTGAACGGATGATCTCCGCATGTGTGGTTCCCACCATGAAGCATGGAGGAAGAGGTGTGATGTGCTTCACAGTTGGTGATTTTATTTAGAATTCAGCGCACACTTAACCAGCATTGCCACACCATCCCATCTGGTTTGCTCTTAGTAGGAGTATCATTTGTTTTTCAACAGAGCAATGACCCAACACACCTCCAGGCTGCGTAAAGGCTATTTGACCAAGAGAGTGATGGAGTGCTGCATCAGATGACCTGGCCTCCACAATCACCTGACCTCAACCCAATTGAGATGGTTTGGGATGAGTTGGACTGCAGAGTGAAGGAAAAGCAGCCAACAAGTGCTCAGCATATGTGGGAACTCCTTCAAGACTGTTGGAAAAGCATTCCAGAGAATACTTTGAAGAATCTCATTTTGATTTGTTTAACACTTTTTGGATACTAAATGATTCCATATGTAATTTCATAGTTTGACAATGTAGAAAATAGTTTAAAAAAAAGCAAAACCCTTGAAATAGTAGGTGACCAACATTTTTACTGGTACTGTATGTCATTGGATGAACAAGACACATGCAATAAAAATTACAACATACCCTGCAATGATTGCTTCCTGGTAAAGTAATTGCAGATCCATGTTTTACCCAGGTTATTACTGCAAGCACTTCTTCATAAAAATCCTAATACAAGCATCTGCTTTCCTCTTAGAACAAATACTCAAAGAAATGCATTATCCTTCCCCAAATTCATTTCACGAGTGGAGAGTGACCCTTATGGGAGTTATGTCCTGATCAGCACTGTGAAAATTGCTTAACCATGCTTGTCCTTAAGTAAATGTATGGCTTATGAAATTGGGCTATCATATAGTAATAAACTATTCCAGAAGATTCTACAGGAGGAAAATACAGCAAATATAGGCCTTATTCTTCCCAGATGTTTATTAAAAATATATACACAAGTACAGTATAAAAAAAATAAACAAGTGAGCAATTATACTACCACAAAAAATGAAAATATTTCAAATGAGAGACACCTGTATCATTGCATTCATTAGGGCACACTGTAGCAAAAGGTTTTGCAACAGAAGTCAAAAATATGTATTTCTTATAGGAGCATTTCAAGTTCAGGTATTCCCTCCCTGTTTCAGTCAGTTTCCTTCTGTTTTGTGCCTAATAAATGCGAAACCCAGCTTTGTCAACCTCGATTCACTGAATTGGAACGAGGTCCTCTAAAACCAGTGTTTCCCAACCCTGTTCCTTGAGTACCCCCAACAGTACATTTTTATTGTAACCCTTGACAAGCACACCTGTTTCAACTTGTCAACTAATCATCAAGCCCTCAATGAGTTGAATGAGGTGTGTTTGTCCAGGGCTACAACAAAAAAATGTGTACTGTTGGCGGTACCCGAGGACCAGGGCCAGGTAACACTGCTCTAAACTACAAACATGAGTTTGGAAGAATGTCAGTTCCCTAACAGAGGCTCATCTCCCTTTGTTCTCTCTCAGATGTCTATGGAGTCCATGACATTGATAAAAGCTGGGCTGTGTTGATTTCTAAACAGGTATTAGATATTGACCCCCCTGTTCAATTTCTTCCTGAAGCGTGTCTCATGACCCGGTGGCAGGCATTCACCTCTTCCCCATGACGAAGCTGGGTGCCTCTGCATCATCATCAGCCTCCCTCTCCTGGTCATCCTCTTCACCGCTGGAGGAGGACTTCTCAGAATCTAAACAGAGGGGACAATCTAAAAATCAGTCTCTGCTGCCATAACTTACAACCTTTACCATTTTCCACTAAGAAACTGTACTGGGCCGGGTTTAGTGTTCAACCTAAGCTGTTTTCCAAATCCATCGCTACCAATGTTGCACTTAAATGCTCGTAATCTAACAAATGCATCAGACCACTCATAGAAGTGTCTTTGGATTATGTTTCCCCTCCCACATCACTTTACACCATAAAGGTAGAAAGAGGGCTCTAGAGGAGTTATATCCATTTTGGCATGGACAATACCATTGAGGGCTTCTGCCATTTTAATGTCAACTGGGTGGGGATTCCTATGGGTTGGGAGTAATGTTCCCCCCAAAAAATGCTGTTCATTGTAAGCCTACATTCCATGAGACATGAAAAAAAACATGTCTAGGTAATCCTGTCTAACGCGGCTTTAAAAAAAAATGTATTGTGTACTAAAACTACACAAGTGTTGCTCTCCACTTTCTGGTGGACTGAGTTTTTCAAAAATCAGTGTAATTCAAGTATGATAGCTAAGGAGATTGAGAAAACACCTGTCTCCGGATTACATCTTCAAAGTACGGGCAACAATGGCATCCGACAGGAGACGCGTCCAACCATGAATGATGTATGGGTAAGAGTCTAGCTAGCTACATTTTCAGATATTACAAGTTTAAAATTGACAGAAAGAGCCATTTGCTTGGCTAGCCTAATGTTGGCTCGCTAACATTGAACCTGGTTGGTTAATTACCTGCAGATTCATGCAGAATTGTCATGAGTTGTGATTGTTCATTGTTTAGCTAGCTAGCTAGCTAACTTTAGCTAAATGTGTATTATGTGTATGACATTATTATTCGTATCTCAGCTATTTGGCTGGCTAGCTATAGCCCAATGTTAGCTAGCTTACATTAAACCTGGTTGGTTAGCTACATGCAGATTCATGTTGGCCATCCACTCCGATTTCAGAGCACTCTCGTCTGAGTGTGCCAGAGAGCGCAGAATAACTGATGATTTACAAACGCTCAACACCCGTTGAATGTGGCCAGTGTCAGTAAACGTTGGCAAAAACGCGTAATTAAATTGTTGCCAGCAGCACAGTTAGTCACCAACGCTTTGGATAACATGAAAATAGCCTAACCAGCTCTGCTAGGTCGAGTAACATTCAGTGAGCTGTTCTCTCGCACTTAACATTTCTGGAAACAGCTAGCAAGTTAGCTTGGGTGCTTTAAAGAGAAGGGTGGGGCTAAAGCTTAAGAGGATGTGAACAGTGCAGAATGGGGGTACACAAAGAAGGGCTCTCCAATAGTAGAACCAAAACATTCAAATTCCATTTTCTCAAAAGCAAAATTACTTTCCCATTGTTCCTCAACTGTGTATGATATAACATGTTGTAGCTCTGAGTCTCTGCTTTTATCCAATGTAAAAAGATATATATATATATATTTGAGCCAGTCGGTCACAAATGTCCTCAATCAGTCTACACACAATATCCCATAATAACAAAGCAAAAACAGGTTCTCAGAAATGTTTGCAAATAGAAAACAGAAATACCTTTTTTTTTACCTTTATTTAACTAGGCGAGTCAGTTCTTATTCTTATTTACAATGACTGCCTAGGAAGTGGGTTAACTGCCTTGTTCAGGGGCCATGTCAGCTCTGGGATTCGATCCACCAACCTTTTCGTTACTGGCCCAATGCTCTAACCACTAGGCAACCTTCCGAATACATAAGTATTCAAACCCTTTGCTAGTAGACTCAAAATTGAGCTCAGGTGCATCCTGTTTCCATTGATCATCCTTGAAGATGTTTCTACAACTTGGAGTCCACCTGTGGTAAATTCAATTGATTTGACATGATTTGGAAAGGCACACACCTGTCTATACAAGGTCCCACAGTTGACAGTGTGTGTCAGAGCAAAAACCAAGCCATGAGGTCAAAGGAATTGTCCGTAGAGCTCCGAGACAGGATTGTGTCGAGGCACAGATCTGGGGAAGGGTACCAAAAAAATGTCTGCAGCATTGAAGGTCCCTAAGAACACAGTGGCCTCCATCATTCTTAAATGGAAGAGGTTTGGAACCACCAAGACTCTTCCTAGAGCTGGCCGCCCGGCCAAATTGAGCAATATGGTGAGAAGGGCCTTGGTCAGGAAGGACCCGATGGTCACTGACAGAGCTCCAGAGATCCTCTGTGGAAATGGTTGTCCTTCTGGAAGGTTCTTCCATCTCTGAAGCACTCCACCAATCAGGCCTTTATGGTAGAGTGGCCAGACGGAAGCCACTCCTCAGTAAAAGGCACATAACAGCCCGCTTGGAGCTTGCCAAATAGCCCCTAAAGGACTCTCAGACCATGAAAAACAAGGTTCTTTGGTCTGATGAAACCAAGATTGAACTATCTGGCCTGAATGCCACATCTGGAGGAAACCTGGCACCATCCCTGCGGTGAAGCACGGTGGTGGCAGCATCATGCTGTGGGGATGTTTTTCAGCAGCAGGGATTGGGAGACTAGTCAGGATCGAGGGAAAGATGAACAGAGCAAAGTACAAAGAGCTCCTTGATGAAATACTGAGCGCTCTGGAGCAGGTTCTCAGACTGGGGTGAATGTTCACCTTCCATCAAGACAATGACCCAAAGCATACAGCCAAGACAATGCAAGAGTGACTTCAGGACAAGTCTCAATGTCCTTGAGTGGCCCAGCCAGAGACCGGACTTGAACCCGATGGAACATCTCTGGAGAGACCTGAAAATAGCTGTGCAACGGCACTCCCTATCCAACCTGACAGAGCTTGAGAAGATCTGCAGAGAAGAATGGGAGAAACACCCCAAATACAGGTGTGCTAAGAAGTCACAAGGCTATAGTCGCTGCCAAAGGTGCTTCAACAAAGTACTGAATAAAGGGTCTGAATACTTATGTAAATGTAATAAATCAGTTTTTGCTTTGTCATTATGGGGTAGATTGATGAGAGGAAAACTATTTAATCAATTTTAGAATAAAGCTGTAACATAGCAAAATGTGGAAAAAGTCAAGGGTTCTGAATACTTTCCGAATGCACTGTAAAGTTACTTAAAAAGACAATTGACCTATTTTTTTATTATCTTTGACAACAATCACCTAAATAAAAGCTAGATGGGAGAATTTAAAATTCCAAAAACAATGAATTTAGCAATATTGATTTTGTTATCATGTTTGAGCAAAATAAAGCATTAGCCATGGCAAAAGGCATAGAATTTAAGGAAATTAGCTTTAAAAACAGCAAAATCTTCTCTTAGCTTCATGGCAGAATATGTAGAATCACAGGAAATCCTATTTAAAACTGAAAATTCTCTCTCAGCTCCATGGATAAATTTGTAGAATTGCAGGAAATTGGCTTAAAATTACAAAAATGTCTCTACACCGCCAAGATGGGGGTCTCTAAAATTCAGCAACACCGACAGGCTGACCACGCCCATTGCCACACCCTCCACCTAAGCCCCTTTCTGATCCAGAAAAACCCTGCTGTAGCATAATATGCGAGTACAATTTGGCTCCTGCACTGGCCATAGCAGCACAAGTAGTTGACTTGCTCTTTCGGCACACTTAAAAGTCTGAAGGGGACATGTTTCAATGAAATCCATCACTTAAATATTATTTGTTTAATTTACCGTCAACATTGTTGGCTTCCTGCTTGGCTTTCTTTGCCATAAGCTTCTTGTGCTTCAGCTTTTCCCTGAAATGCACAAACGTGTAAAGTAACAAACCAGCCAGTTTAAAGTTTACAGCAGAGAATAAAAGCAATAAGCTCTATAGATTTAATTTTTAGTGGGTCCTTGATTAATGTACCAACCTTTTCTTCCTGCGTTTGGCTGTTCTTTCATCAGCTGCCTGTTGGTTATCTGACACCTTGTCAAGATAGTCCAAATCCATCTTTTGCTGCAAGAAAAAGGAAAGAGTTTATTGCTGAACCCCACCGTTTAAAAGAAATTGGTTCCCAAGAGAAACGATAAGGTCTGCTCCCCACCTTCTCAGTCATCTTGTCCAGGAAGTCCTGTCTCTGATACTCTCGCCTGCGAAGGTGTCTGTACACATGGAACTCTCCACTGCCAGCCCCTGCACTGGAGCCTGGAGGAGGGGGAGATTCATTACACATCTCATCAGCGGGCTTAAAGTGCTTTTATTAAAATCAACTCAGTAGTAGGGGGTAAGATTTCCAGTGCCCGAACTGTGCCAACATGCCATTGCCTACCTAATAATGTGATAGTGTGTATGTGCGTAGATAACGAGTCTTGCAAGATAAATAACCATAATTCTTGCAGAGCTCGCTCGACTCTTTGGCTGCAAAAAAATGTATTGCACGTGCCCTTGCCGTTACCTGATAATTCACAAATTAATCCGCCACAGGTATTTAGCTAAAGTTTGCAGGCTTACCCATCACATCCCGCACAAACTCCGGAGGAGCCCGAGGGTTCCATTCTTTTGGTCGGTCTGGGATAGGAGCAGGTTTATCCTACAAACATACATGAGTATTCATTTTTACAATAATTAGCTAGCTAGTATTGTCACTCACTGTTCTAGCTTGCCTAATACATCCGACTTACCATGGTTACCCCATGGACATTCAGTCTGAATTAAGTTACTCTAAAAGTCTCTACAAGCCAGAATGTTGAATAAATTATATTTAAACTTACTTTAATGGTTGCCCATTCTGTTGGTCCTTTTGATGGAAGGAAGTGGTGATAAAATGTCCACAGGAAAGCATAATTAAACCAACTTTTTAAAGCGCTTCTTCTTTTATGGTATATTGGCGATCACACAATTTAATGTGCATCCTGCCACCTACTATGCGGGATGGAAACAGGATTCCCCCCCAAAAACTGAACTACCAGAAACAAAATACATTTAAAAAAAATCTAACTTTTGTTAAAAAATAAATACATCCCTATACAGGCTCAAGGGGAACCTGGGAGGGTGGGTCTTCCAGCGCCAGTACCCCCTGCAAGTCTTCAGATGTAAAATCCTTTGGTGCCAAAAACATTTCTGCCACAGCCACAATAATGTCCAGTTTCGACTTCTTTGAGACTTGTGCTGTACAGTTTAACTGTGGCAATGAACACAAAATCAATTTAACACACAGGGTCTCTTGTCTGGCAGCAAACATTTACAACAGGCTGTGGTGTATCCACTACCATATCTTCACTAGCATCACTTGTTTTCTCAATTCTTTTAAAACACCTCTGCATAGGAGATTCAATTGACCGCTCTGACTTTTGCCACCTCAATTTCCTTCACTCTTACAGGGCACTCCAGGAATTGGGGATTATGATCCCCACCACAATTGCAACAACGTCATCCTTTTACACACCGTTCTTCAGTATACTCTGTTCATCTGCACACACTTGAAACATGGCCAAATCCTTTACAATTCTTACACTGCAGTGGTTTAGGGATGAATGCTATTACGGCATATCTTACATAACCAAGGTTCACATGCGTGGGTATTTGCTCTTTATCAAAAAACAACAGGACCGACAGACTTTCTTTTTCTCCATTCACCCAGCGGGTCAGACTCCGGGCACCAACCACATCAGGAATTCTCTTCAGGTATTCAACCTGAACATCCTTCGTCACCCCTGAGATGACTCCTTTGTTGTCCTGATTCTTTTGAGGCCCACTGCAATCTTCCTCTGCTCTTCAGAAATTAAATGAATCAAAATATTACCACTCCTGAGCTGTGTTGGAAAACTCATACTAACCATACTATTTGTGACTTAAATTGAGTATGTCGTATGCTTATTGGTCATAGTATGGAAAGAGTTAGTATGCCAAAATGTCCCGGATGTGGTCCTACATTCGCCAAAATACGAAGTATAAAAGCAAATGGACAACATTTCCGTGCTTTTAGGGCACATAATGCAATTCTTCGGAAATGGGTGTGGCTTCACAAAGTTTTCAGATTTGTTGGCTCCTAGTACATCGAACTTGCCAGTATATTTACTTTATGCTAACTACCCAACGTTTATTGACTTGATTATTCACGTCATTCATATCTTAGCTAAGTGGTATAGTCATTCGGGTCTGTTCATAAATTCAATCTGAATATCTACTCCGATTTCAGAGCACTCTCGTCTGACTGCCAGAGGCAGAATAACTGATTAATTTACAAACGATCGTAGAATGTGGCTGATGTCAGTAAACATTGGCAAAAAAGCTTAATTAAATTGTTGCCAGCAGCACAGTTAATCACCAACGCTCTGGATAACATGAACTGCCTAACCAGCTCTGCTAGGGCAAGTAAAATGGTCAGAGTGAGGTGTTCTCTCATTTGTGTCTGGAAGTAGCCAGCAAGCGAGCCAACATTAGCCAGTTAGCTCGGGTGTTTGACTGCAGTTTTTTATTTATTTTTATTTATTTCACCTTTATTTAACCAGGTAGGCAAGTTGAGAACAAGTTCTCATTTACAATTGCGACCTGGCCAAGATAAAGCAAAGCAGTTGAGGTCAGAACGCTCAGATCAACCATACTCTTCCAGAGCACGCCCCGAGGGCGAAACGCTCAGAATTTATGAACAGATAATCTGACAACGCCCTGAATTTACAAACGCCCAAAGCACACTCTGGCACTCCAGATTGAATTTACAAACACACTCGAAGTCTAGCTAGTAATTTGTTATGCTAATAAGAGAGCAAAAGGTTGCATAGCAACAGAATACACTTCCTGTAGACAGGCGAAGCGCTAGTATGCTCAACTGAAAGGATACCGTTCGTTTACAGTATACTAAAATGAACTAATAATATATACTCATTAAGTATGTACTATACAGTAAGTTTGTATAGGTATTCGAACATAGCTCAGGTCACTCTGACAAACTCCACTTTTCCATTTTCGAAACCACATATGCATCCGAACAAGAAGCAATTCATTATAATTTACTGCACTCCAATCTTAGACAAATTCCGTTTCGTTAGTTTTCGATACTACTGTTGTCACTACTGACTTCCTGCTTAATTCGAACTCAGCATCCACTTCCGCCATCTTCGTCACCTCCCTAGTTCCCTGTCGCCACCTACTAACGAAATCTTTTCAAAGCGCTGGTAGTGTATTCAAGTGCCTTACCACCTGAAACATTTGCGCATGTAAATACATGCACGTGTTTGCATTGCTTTGTGACAGGTGATATAAACCATTACCAGCGTTTGGAAAAGTCGGTTTATTGATACTGTACTTTCCTGTGGATATTTTTCTCAAATTCCTACCAACAAAAGGACAAACCGCCTACACAACTGGCACAGTAACGTTACGTTGAAATAAAATAGTATTCAACATTCTGGCTTGTGAGATGAATTTTTCCAAACAAATGAATGCCATTAATCTCAGACTGTGAATCAGGCAATGTTCTAACTGTCTGCGTAAACACAGATTCACTGCGGTTGGCGCTAACGTTAGCTAGCCTTGCTGGCTGTGGAGATAAACATGAGCTATTTGAATATATCCTCAAAGAACCCCCCGACACTTACAGGGTTTCTCATCAATCTCTCCAATTTAAGGCGCTGCTCCTCTGCCGGAGTTTTGGCTATAATCAAAGGTTGAGATTCCTTTCCTGACGGTTTCCCTGGTCGACCATCTTTTTCCCTGGTCGCCGACATCTTTCGAATATGACGTTTGTCTTCTTTTACATTGATTTGTACGTAAAAAGTTTAGCTCCACCTAGCGTACTGGGGCTGCATACTGAGTTATAAGGGTGTGCAATGCTGGAAATTATAAATTAGTATGAACAAAATTGGTGAGGTTATTATTTTACCTATGGTATATTAGGCAAGCACTTGTAGAAAAACACAAATAACGATGTTCTTTCAAATGAAGGTAATGGATTTACCTTGCAGAATGTTATTCTAAAGAAGGCTCAGCACCTCGTTGGGAAAGTTGTAATGCAGAGTTCTTAATGAGCCAGTAGGGGGCACTCCTCCCTCTAGTTTAAAGGATCGATCTGCATTTGCGACTACCATTTTTTTAACTTATAAATTCATGATATTTATAAACTGGGTGGTTCGAGCCCTGAATGCTGATTGGCTGACAGTTGTGGTATATCAGACCATGGGTATGACCATGGGTATGACAAAACATGTATTTTTACGGTTCTGATTACTTTGATAACCAGTTTATTATAGCATTAAGGCACCTCGGAGGGTTGTGGTATATGGCCAATATACCACGGATAAGGGCTGAATCCAGGCACTCTGTGTTGAGTCGTGCGTAAGAACAGCCCTTAGCTGTGGCATATTGGCCATATACCACAACCCCTCATGCATTATTGCTTAAGTACCTATTGATTCTTGAACAATATAACTTATAAATGCCTCATAAACTTAGTTCAACAGTCTTACACTA
Source organism: Salmo trutta (assembly GCF_901001165.1). Classification (NCBI taxonomy): domain Eukaryota; kingdom Metazoa; phylum Chordata; class Actinopteri; order Salmoniformes; family Salmonidae; genus Salmo; species Salmo trutta. Next base: position 29,870,525 of record NC_042971.1, read on the forward strand.
TCAGAACCTAAAATATAGGCTAAGCTTGTTTTACTCCAATGTTTGTAAACAAAGTAAATGTAAACAAACACTGTATAGCCTCAAAACATGCTTCAAACTATATGGATGGTCAGTACTTGCATCCATAGATCTATCTATGAATTTGAGTGTTACATTTCTCCAGCCACATCCCTCAGTTTTTTACCGAAACAGTGGCAGGGAAAATTCTTTGTTATTGTTTCAACCGCAAATTTCCTCTTTAAAGGAAAAATCTTGGGAGGCTTGGCTCGATTCTGCCTTGAGCAACAGAATCCACAGCTCTTGCGAGAGTAAAAGTGGTATCACATTGTGACCAAGTAATCAACTCTCTTACTTTAAATAAGACACATTATTTATTTATTGCTCATTGGGGAAAGAATTCCTAGTCAGTTGTACCCAACCCAACCCAACCCAACCCCTCTGAATCAGAAAGGTGCAGATGGCTGCCATAATCAACATCCACGGCACCCAGGGAACAGTGGGTTAACTGCCTTGCTCAGGGGCAGAAGGACAGAGTTTTACCTTGTCAGCTCGGGGATTCAATCCAGCAACCTTTCAGTTACTGGCCCAACACTCTAACCACTAGGCTACCTGCCGCCATTGCTCATCGTGTAATGCTTTTTGGGCATGTTGGCATAAGAGGATACATCACCAAGGAGAGGAGCGAGCTAAGGTTAGCCCTAACCCTCCAAAAGAATTAAGAATATGCATATAACCCCATTTCTTTTCATAACAGCAATTTTTTTTACATTTACTGTAGCTTTCCTAGTCAGACTCTAAAAATGCTATAAATTAGCCTCAACATCAACATCATGCACATTGCTCAGTAAAGAGCAAACTAACCTCACCTATCCATACCAAAGCTGACACACAATCAATGGTCTGGTCTCGGTTATGAAAAACATACATCAACTAATGCAAAATGCTCTGAATGGTCAAAGCCACAGTGTTACAGAGAAAATGCTATTTCAAATAGGCTTACTTTCAGTCCCACAGAGAAAGGCAATTGTGCAAGGCAAATAAGATACACATAAAAAAAATGCTTCAACTCATAGCATTTTAATGCATTAGACTGGTTACATCCCAAACAGAAAGCAGTAGGGATAATTCCTCCCTCTGCACATCCACCTTAGGGAGAATATGTTTATGGACAGTCATCCAGGCAGATATAAACACAATTGAACTCCCCATAGGCACACGACACCATACACACTTACTGAGTGAGTGAGTGTGTGTGTTTGTTCATGCCTGTGTTTGAGAATGTACGTGTGCTAAACAGGTTGAGAGAGGTCCAAAAGCAACAGGATGGATTCTCCCAGTAAATCCTGTCTGAACTGGTTTGTGAAAGCGCTGGCAGACTCTCTTCATTAATGCCAGCCCATGTCTTAATAGGCTGTAGCAGCTCTCACAACAGCTCCCTGACTAAAGCAGACTATGCACTCACAAATCTACTCTCTCCCAACCTTCCAAGTTTCTCTCTAGGGCACTGGATTTGTTTTAGTTCATGCCACTCGCCCTGCATGGCATTTTCTTGAGGCGTTGTGTGAGCTCTAGTCTTTAAAAAAAATATATATATATATATTTCACCCTTTTATTTAACCTGGTAGGCCAGTTGCAACCTGGCCAAGATAAAGCAAAGCTGTGCCTCACAAACAACAACACAGAGTTACACATGGGATAAACAAACTACAGTCAATAACACAATAGAAAAATCTGTATACAGTGTGTGCAAATTAAGTAAGGAGGTAAGGCAATAAATAGGCCAATAGTGGTGAATTAATTACAATTTAGCAATTTACACTGGAGTGAGATATGTGCAGATGAGGATATGCAAGTAGAAATACTGGTGTGCAAAAGAGCAGAAAAACCAAAACAAATATGGGGATGAGGTAGGTAGTTGGTTGGATGGGCTATTTACAGATGGGCTGTGTACAGTTGCAGTGATCGGTAAGCTGCTCTGATAGCTGACCCTTAAAGTTAGTGAGGGAGATATGTCTCCAACTTCAGTGATTTTTGCAATTTGTTCCAGTCATTGGCAGCAGAGAACTGGAAGGAAAGGCGGCCAAAGAAGGTGTTGGCTTTGGGGATGACCAGTGAAATATACCTGCTGGAGCACATGCTACGGGTGGGTGTTGCTATGTTGACCAGTGAACTGAGATAAGGCAGAGCTTTACCTAGCAAAGACTTATAGATGACATGAAGCCAGTGGGTTTGGCGACGAATATGTAGCGAGGACCAGCCAACGAGAGGATACAGGTCGCAGTGGTGGGTAGTATATGGGGCTTTGATGACAAAACAGATGGCACTGTGATAGACTGCATCCAATTTGCTGAGTAGAGTGTTGGAGGCTATTTTGTAAATGACATTGCCGAAATCAAGGATTGTTAGGATAGTCAGTTTTACGAGGGTATGTTTGGCAGCATGAGTGAAGGAGGCTTTGTTGCGAAATAGGAAGCTGATTCTAGATTTAACTTTAGATTGGAGATGCTTAATGTGAGTCTGGAAGGAGAGTTTACAGTCTAGCCAGACACCTAGGTATTTATAGTTGTCCACATATTCTAAGTCAGAACCGTCCAGAGTAGTGATGCTAGTCGGGCAGGTGGGTGCATGCAGCGATCGGTTGAAGAGGCCAAGGAAGGAGTGTTGTATGGCGTTGAAGCTCGGTTGGAGGATTATTAACACAGTGTCCAACAAGGGCCAGATGTATACAGAATGGTGTCGTCTGCGTAGAGGTGGATCAAAGAATCACCCGCAGCAAGAGCGACATCATTGATATATACAGAGAGAAGAGTCGGCCCGAGAATTGAACCCTGTGGTGCCCCCATAGAGACTGCCAGAGGTCCGGACAACAGGGTCTCCGATTTGACACACTGAACTCTATCTGAGAAGTAGTTAGTGAACCAGGCGAGGCAGTCATTAGAGAAACCAAGGCTGTTGAGTCTGCCGATAAGAGTACGGTGATTGACAGAGCCGAAAGCCTTCGCCAGGTCGATGAAGACGGCTGCACAGTACTGTCTTTTATCAATGGCGGTTATGATATCGTTTAGGACCTTGAGCGTGGCTGAGGTGCACCTGTGACCAGCTTGGAAACCAGATTGCATAGTGGAGAAGGTACAGTGGGATTCGAAATGGTCAGTGATCTGTTTGTTAACTTCTCTAGGGTAGGGGGCAGTATTTTGACGTCCTGATGAAAGGCGTGCCCAAATTAACCTGTTATGGATAGGGGGCAGTATTTTCACGGCCGGATAAAAAACGTACCCGATTTAATCTGATTATTACTCCTGACCAGAAACTAGAATATGCATATCATTATTAGCTTTGGATAGAAAACACTCCAAAGTTTCTAAAACTGTTTGAATGGTGTCTGTGAGTATAACAGAACTCATTTGGCAGGCAAAAACCTGAGAAGATTCCTTACAGGAAGTGCCCTCTCTGACCATTTCTTGGCCTTCTACACTCTCTTTATTGAAAACTGAGGATCTCTGCTGTAACGTGACACTTCCTACGGCTCCCATAGGCTCTCAGAAGGCGGCAAAACGCTGAATGATGCCTTTGCAGGCCCAGGCTGAAAAACAGTAGCGCATTTGGATAGTGGTCGATCTGAGAACAATGATACTGAGGCGGGTGCACGAGCCGACACCATGTTTTTATTTTTTAGTCTTTGAACGAAAACAGGGTTTCCCGGTCGGAATATTATCGCTTTCTTACGAGAAAAATCGCATAAAAATTGATTTTAAACAGCGGTTGACATGCTTCGAAGTACGGTAATGGAATATTTCGATTTTTTTTGTCACAAAACGCGTCGGGCGCGTAACCCTTCGTCACCCTTCGGATAGTGTCTTGAACACACAACAAAACGCCGCTATTTGGATATAACTATGAATTATTTGGAACCAAACCAACATTTGTTATTGAAGTAGAAGTCCAGTGCATTCTGACGAAGAACAGCAAAGGTCATTCAATTTTTCTTATAGTAAATCTGACTTTGGTGAGGGCTAAACTTGGTGGGTGTCTGAATAGCTAGCCCGTGATGGCGGGCTATCTACTCAGAATATTGCAAAATGTGCTTTCACCGAAAAGCTATTTTAAAATCGGACATAGCGATTGCATAAAGGAGTTCTGTATCTATAATTCTTAAAATAATTGTTATGTTTTTTGTGAACGTTTATCGTGAGTAATTTAGTAAATTCACCGGAAGTTTCGGTGGGTATGCTAGTTCTGAACGTCACATGCTAATGTAAAAAGCTGTTTTTTGATATAAATATGAACTTGATTGAACAAAACATGCATGTATTGTATAACATAATGTCCTAGGAGTGTCATCTGATGAAGATCATCAAAGGTTAGTGCTGCATTTAGCTATGGTTTTGTTTTTTGTGACATTATATGCTAGCTTGAAAAATGGGTGTTTCTGGCTGGGTACTCTGCTGACATAATCTAATGTTTTGCTTTCGCTGTAAAGCCTTTTTGAAATCGGACAGTGTGGTTAGAAAAAGGAGAGTCTTGTCTTTAAAATGGTGTAAAATAGTCATATTTTAGAAAAATTGAAGTTTTGGGATTTTCGAGGACTTTGTATTTCGCGCCACGCCCATCATTGGATATTGGAGCAGGTGTTCCGCTAGCGGAACGTCTAGATGTAAGAGGTTTAAACTGCTACTCAGGCTGCCTGCTACTCAGGCTCAGAAGGTTGGATATGCATATTATTAGTAGATTTGGATAGAGAACATTCTGAAGATTCTAAAACTGTTTGAATGATGTCTGTGAGTATAACAGTACTCATATGGCAGGCAAAAACCTAAGAAAAATCCAACCCGGAAGTGTGGAAATCTGAGGCTTGTAGTTTTTTAAGTGATTGCCTTTACAGTACACAGTGACTTAGGGTTCATTTTGCACTTCCTAAGGCTTCCACTAGATGTCAACAGTCTTTAGAACGTTGTTTCATGCTTCTACTGTGAATTTGAATCGAACAAGAGGAGCTGGAGTCAGATGAGTTAGGAAATGACATGAGATCAGAGGCGCGAGCTCACGTGAGTGTGAGCTGTGTTCCTTTTCTTTTCTGAAGACATTGGAATTGTCTTGTTGGAATAATACTGAAGATTTATGTTAAAAACATCCTAAAGATTGATGCTATACATCGTTTGACATATTTCTACGAACGTAAATAGAACTTTTTTTGTCTTTTTGTTGTGACATTTTCACGCACTTCCTGCATTTGGAGTAGTGGACTGAACGCGCGAACAAAAAGGAGGTATTTGGACATAAATTATGGACTTCATCGAATAAAACAAACATTTATTGTGAACCTGGTATTCCTGGGAGTGCATTCTGATGAAGATCATCAAAGGTAAGTGAATATTTATAATATTATTTCGGAGTTTTATTGACTCCACAAAATGGCGGGTTTGGTTTCGTGTCTGAACACTGTACTCAGATTATTGCAAAGTGTGCTTTCGCTGTAAAGTTTTTTTGAAATCTGACACAGCGGTTGCATTACACGCCAATGTAAAATGTTTTTTTTGATATAAATATGAACTTTATCGAGCAAAACATACATGTATTGTGTAACATGAAGTCCTATGAGTGCCATCTGATGAAGATCATCAAAGGTTAGTGATTAATTTTAGCTGTATTTCTGGCTTTTGTGACGCCTCTCCTTGCTTGGAAAATGGCTGTGTGGTTTTTCTTGTCAAGGTGATGTCCTAACATAATCTAATGCTATGCTTTCGCCATAAAACCTTTTTGAAATTGGACAATGTGGTTGGATTAACAAGAAGATTATCTTTAAAATGGTGTAAAATACTTGTATGTGTGAGAAATTTGAATTATGAGATTTTTGTTGTTTTGAATTTGGCGCCCTGCTATTTCACTGGCTGTTGAATAGTGTGTCCCGTAGGTGGGACGGTCACGTCCCACATACCCAAGAGAGGTTAACTTGGCTTTCGAGGACTTTAGAAAGGCAGGGCAGGATGGGTATAGGTCTGTAACAGTTTGGGTCTAGAGTGTCTCCCCCTTTGAAGAGGGGGATGACCGCGGCCGCTTTCCAATCTTTAGGAATCTCAGACGATACGAAAGAGAGGTTGAACAGACTAGTAATAGGGGTTGCAACAATGGCGGTGGATAATTTTAGGAAGAGAGGGTCCAGATTGTCTAGTCTCTAAGATTGAATTTTCCCCATTACGCTCACAGCATTTTAATGTAAGCAAGGATGTGCCAATTACGTAATATGCAGCACACTCCCGCTGTGATGTTTAAAACATGCAGATAGGCGCAAAATGAATCTGAACGGATGGAAGGGTTCGGCATTAACAAGCCAGAAAACCTCAGCCAGAGAGAGGGAGACTGAGTGAGATGTATTGTATTGATAGAAGAATTTGTATGTTTAAGATAATGACTAAAGTATTCCACCCAGAAACCATATAATTGTATGAAATGTGTTAGAGTCATAATCCAATAATGTGTGTGACTAGGCCATTGTGTTACTATTTCGCAATATGAGCAGGGTATAGTTGAGACATTCAAGGACAACTGAACTGTCCACTTGTGATAACGGTGAAACTAATAACTGGAAAGAGGCCTCCCCACCCTAGGGAGGAAAAAGCACTGTTAGAAACATCTAGGCTTGCAGAAGATGATGAAACATGTTGCAGAAGGGTGATAAACAATGTATGTGAACTTACAGCCCACCTAAAGAGAGGTGGAGTTTCTACTGATGTGAGTTCATTTGTGTGTGTGTGCTATAAAAAGATTGTGTTCTCATTTTGAAGACAGAGCGCTCTCTGAATAAAGGACGGATCTATTGCAGGCTGAGACTGTCTATTTCTTTGAACTGGAGATTTACAACCTTCAGGAATTAGACAGAGATATAAAATAGTTCAGTTAGAACATTGGGATAGAAATTCTCGTGACAACTTGGTCCTTCAAACCGGATCTCAATACCTGTTTCTGTCGTCCCAGGGAACACCGAAACCGTGCACGGGCGGATCAAGGATCCGTAAGACAAAGACCTGACCTCTGAAATTGAGATTCCATTTCAGGCCGGTGGCGAACTGGTACACGACAGAAACGGTGACGAGATCCAACCAACATTGAATCTCAAGGATAAGGTCAGTAGTCTTTATTCACTAGTTTGGATTAATTTAAACTTACAAAAAGGTGTAAACTGTAAGGGAGATTTAATTGCAAATGAAAAGGTTTGATTTGTATCGGGTATACCGCCTATATAATCTAATGTAGAGAAAGTTTAATTACAAAAGTATCTATGTTTGTGTTAGACGGCACGGGTAACAGATCATTGAAATAAGATTTAAATCTGCAGACGGGTCCGAAATGATTCGTGGTAGTTAAGGCCATTACCAATAGAAACGACCCTGTATTGAGATAGTCGGGGACTATTAACAGTATACTAGGGGGAATACACGTGTTAAATAATTGATGTAAGGATTTCATTCGATTAATTTAGCAGAACGGAAATCCCAAAATCGGAACTACATAGTATTGAGATAGTCGGGGACTATTAACAGTATACTAGGGGAATACACTTGCTAAATAATTGATGTAAGGATTACATTAGATTCATTTAAACGATATGGAAATACGGAAATCCCAAAACGGAACAAATTTAGATTAATTTAAACTTACTAAACGGTTGACATAATGGACAGGATTAAATTCCTATAAGCATTGATGTCATAATAAACTGTAAGGAAGATTTAAACTTGTTAAACAATTAATGTAAGGATTACATTCGATTAATTTAGCAGAACGGAAATCCCAAAATCGGAACTACATAGTAATTCAAAGAAATAATTTAATATTTTGGATTACTAGGATTATATCATGGGTGGCAAATCCTCAAAGGAGGTCCCGGAATTAACCGGGGACGAGAGATATATACAAGGGGGGATAACTTTGTTAAACGTGTGAGATAGTTAGTTATCAAAAGACATAAGGAAACGAGTAATCCCACATTATGGTCCGAAATAGAGAAAGAAGTATGGGTTTGAAGGACGTCTAGACATAGACAAATTCAAATCTATGATTAAATAGAAGTGCATGTAAACTGTGGAGATAATCAAGGGAAACAGCAGGTCGAGGGTTAGATACAGCCAGGGTGTGGCTGTCTGAAGCCCGGAAAAGAAGAGAGAGAGCAAGATAGAGAGAGAAAGAGAGACAAGAGAGAGCGAGAGCAGAGAGAAAGAGGGAGACAGAGACAACGAGAGCGAGAGCAGAGAGAAAGAGAGAGAGAGAGAGAGACAGAGATATGGAGATGAGACAGAAAAAGGTTAGACTCCCCCATTCCCCTGAGCCCAGAAAGTCTAGCAGTGGAAGGAATAGTCCATCCAAAAACTGGAGTAGAAGGGTTCAGGAGGGATATGGAAGGACTGACCGAAAGTTTTAAACTAGACACAGGGATACCGGAGATGTTATGGTTAAAAGGAGTGGCAGATGTGGGATTTAATAAAGGAGTTTTACCTGTAACTGTTACTCCTAAATTATTTTATTGACCTTATTGAAGGCAGTATTTATTGAAACCAGAAACAATAGCAGGGATTATACCTATGTTTAATTAAATAATGGATAAAGATGTTATTATTGGAGGAGAAGATGTTTTTTGAAACTTGTCCATGTTTTTAGTCCGAAAGGCCCTTAGTGGGATGGAGAATGGTGCTGGACTTATAAGGAGTAAATAGACGTATTATTTTAAGAGTTTCTTGCGTCCTTGATTCTAGTACCCTCCTAAATTTGGTAAAATTAGATAGTAGATATGTCTCGGTGATTGATTTGGTAAATTAGTTTTTCTTACATTTTAGTTCACCCAGATAGTTAGGGGTGGTTTGGATTCCAAGTTTTACTCTCCCTTAAGTAGTTAGCTGTTGTTGTATGTAGATTATATTTTTGTGAGAAATTTAACACAACAAGGCTGTAAAATTGATATTATAGTATTATTATATTTTTTTGTTGAATAAAATTATAAAGTTAGCAAGAATAAGTTTTAATTATGTAGACTTAGGTTAAGTATTTAGGACATATTTTAAGCCAGCAGGGCAGGGAAATAGATGAAGATAGAAAAACAGGGATTTTATAAGCGTTAAAATTAATTAGGAAAATAAATATGATGCAGTTCTTAGGGATGGCAAATTACTGTAGATAATGGATCCCACACTATGCAACATATATTCAATTATTGATGGGACTGATTTATGATTAACCCATGTTATTTTTAGATAAAATACAGTGGACTCCCGAAGGAGAGATTTCATTTGTGCAGATAAAACATATGCTATGTTTTGCATTCGTTTTAGTTTTATTTAATTATTAGAAGATTTTTAGAAGGGTTCAGGATAGAAGGGTTCAGGAGGGTATCGAGACAAACTGAATCCGCTATGTAATAATCTTAGGGATTACGACTATAGATAGGCTGATTTTTCTAAAATCTATGACTGTAAGCAGGGAGACAGTGAGACAGTCAGTCGGTATTTGGTAAGATTGAGGAAGGTATTTAATGCAAATAGTGGATTGGTAGATCCCAGACCGGGAGGAGATGGGCAATATTATTAACAGTTGAAGATAGCATTTTTGAGTGGTATGAAGCCTGAAATTTGCTACGTAATAAAAAAGACTGATAGGGTGGGGAATTGCCACTTCAGTAGAAGTAAAGAGGTATGCTATTCACCATGAGCATAATGGCAAGGAAAAGAAAAGTAAGAAAGAACAGACAGGAGCAGAATATTTGATCGCCACTCGGGGAAATTGCAGGAAAGCGCAGGAAAGATTTTAAAGAGAAAGGGGGAAACAGGGAGAGTAGAAAGTGGATAGAACCCGAGGAACCCGAAAGTGCTACAACTGCGATAAAACAGGCCACATGGCAGAGGATTGTAAGGCCCCACCAAGGAACAGTAGACAGAGACAGTATAGGGATAGACAGAAGAGGGAACGAAGGCGAATGAGAGAGCGAGAGGAGTCCGAGGATGAGGAAGAAGAGGCATGACTAGATGAGGGGAATGACAGTGAGGATTCAGAGGACACAGACTGTGAGGTGTTGAATTGGCAACCATTGACCTAGCATTACAACAGGAACAGAAACCATACTTGACACTGACTGTTATGGGAAAGAAAAGACACGTAAGAAAGAACAGAGAAAGAGCGTCAGACAGATAGTAGGAAAGGCAGACGGAGAATGGCTCCCCCGACCTATGCTGAGCCCGAAGTGACCTTGATGGTTTGGGAGCAGTAGGAGAGCAAGATAGAGAGCAGAAGGCAAAGAGAAAGAAAAGCAAAGGAAAGGGGAGAGAGATCAGAAGGAATTTGAGGAGAATGAGAGGGAGAGACTGGGAGTGAGGAGCAGGAGACCTGGAGCGTTACGAAGGTTAGAATCTCATAATAAGCCAGGATTGAGCGAAGATAGAATGGTTAGATGACGATGAGGCGATACCCCAATTCCCACTCATAGCCTTACCCAACCCCAGAGCTGGGGACGGAGCACAACCAGACACTAGAAGTCTATAGGGCATGGACACAGAGAGATGTAGCAAGAGCAGTAGAAGGAGTCGCACATCCTAAGACGGGAATAGAGGGATTTAGAAGAGATCTAGAGGGTCTCGTGGCCAGTTTCAAATTGAACACAGGAGAACTGGAAAGGGCAGTCAGACAGAGAATAGGAAAAGACAGGGGGACCACACGTGTCGTTAGTGAACGAACCATCTGAGGAATGGCTGGCAATGGGGAAATGGGTTCATTAGGGGAAATGAATGACAGATTGGTAACAGTTACTGAGTGGAGACCAGCATAGTTAATTTAAAGACCGGTATATATGAAAACTGAATTGGAGAAGCGAGAACTTAACCTGGGGTCCACTTAGACGTGGGGCCCGATTTAATGACAGGATGATTTGTTTTTAACTTAGGAACAGAAGTTAGAAGCTGTACCCTCCGTGTTATGGTCCCAAGGACCAGTTGATGTGGGGTTAATTAACCTGTTGGGGCTAGGGGGCAGTATTTGCATGGCCGGATAAAAAACAAACCCAATTTAATCTGGTTACTACTCCTGCCCATTAACTAGAATATGCATATAATTAGTAGACTTGGATAGAAAACACTCTAAAGTTTCTAAAACAGTTTGAATGGTGTCTGAGTATAACAGAACTCATATGGCAGGCCAAAACCTGAGAAGATTCCATGCAGGAAGTGGAAATCTGATTTGTGGAATCACCTTCAACACTTTGCCTATGAAACACACCGTGAGTTAGGATTCATTTAGCACTTCCTAAGGCTTCCACTAGATGTCAACAGTCTTTACAAAGTGGTTTGAGTCTTCTCCGGTAGAAACTGACCGAACGAGAGGCTTGGAAAGTTGGTCATAGAGGGAGGGCCATTACTACTATGACGCGGGCGCCCATGGGTACCCTCTCATTCCGAAACGTTTAGTAAGACAATGCAATCGTCCGCCTTGAATATTATTGAAGCTCTGATTGAAAAAGGCCCTAAAGATGTATGTTATACGTTTGACATGTTTGAACGAACGTAAATATATATTTTTTGTCTTCGGTAGCCTTCGGAACGAGCTAACAAGAAGGAGCTATTGGGACATAAATTATTAACTTTTTCGAACAAAACTACATTTGTTGTGGACCTGGGATTCCTGGAAGTGCCTTCTGATGAAGATAATCAAAGGTAAGGGAATATTTACAATAGTATATTTGATTTTAGATGGTTCCAAGATGGCGCTAACCTGTATCGCCAAGCCTATTTTTCTGAGCATAGCACCTCATTTATTGCAAAGTGTGATTTCCCAGTAAAGTTATTTTTAAATCTGGCAATGCGGTTGCATTCACGAGATGTTAATCTATAATTCTTTGAATGACAATATTATAATTTACCAATGTTTTCAAATAGTAATTTAGTAAATTGTAGCGCTGATTCACCGGAAGCATTTGAGGGAAAATATTTTCTGAACGCCGATGTAAAATGCTGTTTTTATATATAAATATGAACTTTATCGAACAAAAATGCATGTATTGTGTAACATGATGTCCTAGGAGTGTCATCTGATGAAGATTGTCAAAGGTTAGTGCTGCATTTAGCTGTGTTTTGGGTATTTGTGATGCATGCTAGTTGCTTTGAAAATGGCAGTGTGATTATTTTTGGCAGGGTACTCTCCTAACATAATCTAATGTTTTGCTTTTGCTGTAAAGCCTTTTTGAAATTGGACAACGTGGTTCGATTCAGGAGAGGTGTATCTATAAAATGGTGTAAAATAGTCATATGTTTGAGAAATCGAAGTTATAGCATTTATGAGGTATTTGTATTTCGCGCGACGCGATTCCACTGGCTGTTGACTAGGTGGGATGCAAACGTCCCACTGGCCCAGAGAGGTTAAAGGAGTTATTTTAGTATAAGTAGTCCCGAAGAACAAATTATAGATTTTATTAAAAGTAATATTTAATGAAGCCCGAGGTTATAAAAGGGATTACTCCCATATTTCAGTAATTGGTAGAAGGGGGAGTAATCAGAGAAGGAGATGAAGCATAGTGCAATTCTCCAATGTTTTTGGTAAAGAAAGTAGCCTCGAGTAATGGCTGGAGGATGTTATATCTACTCGGCTACTATAAGGAGTGAATTAGAGTGTAATACCTAGAGCTTTATGTGTACCAGATTTATATACTTTGTTTATTTAAATAAAACTAGAAAAAACTTGTTTTACTGTGATAGATTTGGTTAATGTATTTTTTTGTTGTTGTAATACTAGTATATCCTGATAGCCAAGGTTGGTTTGGCTTTACCTTTTAGGGGAGGAAATGGATATATACTAGGGTATTATATAATATTTTAATAAGTAATTATTAGTAATTTAGGAAAATTTGAGCCCCCAGAGGGAAGTTCAATTTTGATTTATGTAGATGATATTTTAGTGGCTAATCCTACTTGTGAAAGATGCAAAAAAATATATACTGCAGTTGTTGACGTATATGGCAGAATAAGGCCATAAGATAAGTAAAAGGAAATTATAATTGCGGTAAAGCGAGGTCGTTTATCTGGGATATATTATAATTCGAGAAGGGTGTATTCTGAACCCCTCTAGAAAAAAAGGTGATTTTGGAAGTACCGAAACCTATGAATAAAAAAAAACAGATGAGTTTTCTTGGAATTATTAATTACTGCAGAGTCTGGGTGCTATGGTATGCTTTCTATATTGGGAAGTTGAGTGCAAAGAAGGCAGCTTTAAAACCATATACAGCAGCACAGATAAATCTTAAAGAGGACAGAACAATTGACAAAGATTTGTTACAGTAAAGCACTTCAAAAGGAATTGGACATGTGGAAAAAGAAAGGGGTAATTCTATGAGATAATGTCTGGTATAAGGATAATTTATTTATTTTATTAAAGTTACTGTTTAGATATGCGGTAATATTGACACACGGGTAAAGCAATGTGTCAACAGGGGGATGGTAGAGCAGGTGGTAGAGCAGGTTAGGAAACACTGCAGGTTAGGAAACACTTTGTGGCCTTTGGGATAACAAACTACTTTTACATTTTTTTATAATAGATAAATATAGTAAATGGGTAGAAGCGTTCCCAACTTACTTGGCAGACACGATTATGGTAGCTAAAATATTAGGTCCAGATATTATCCCTAGAGTTGGTTTACTAGGATCTATTTCTTTAAACAATGGATTACATTTTAGCTAATCAGGTAGACCATATAGAATGCCCGAATTGGGAGGACCAAAGCAAGCAGATATAGAAATAGAACATACCCTAGCAGAACACATAAGAAGGTTGTTTGTTAACCACACCCGTACGTCAAAGCTTTTGTATCCTAAAGGTGAGTTACAGAAGAAGGTGATTCACTCGATCCAACCGGGAGACTGGGTGTGGATTCAATCCTTGAGGAGAAAATACTGGAAGCGGCCCCGTTGGGAAGGCCCATACCAGGTTTTGTTGGTGACCGCCTTTGCCATTAGAATAGCGGAGAGAGCCACTTGGGTCCACGTTACCCACTGCAAAAAGGTAGGAACACATACAAACACTGCTGAACACACACAGAGTTAGGGAGCAGAACCGAGTACCAATAGGGTCCGGGGATTACCTCCTTAACGAAGATTTCCTACCCTGACCTATCATCCCTGTGTGTGCTCCTAGAAGTGTGAGTGTGAGGTGGTACCTAGCAGACCGACTAAGTGCAGGAGAGGGTTGGCAGTTTTTGGGAATATTAGGGACTCTGAGCTGCATCATAGTCTTGGTAATCTTTCTTTCTGATACATCCAGATCCACCACCTTCCGGTACTAATTATACGACGCCGTTGTCATTGATAAGAAGTAAAGGACAAACTATATAACACACTGACCATCAAGGACGAGTGACTTACAGAATAGGAGTCAAAGAAGGTCAAGATGTAGGATTTAAGGTAAACATTAAACAATTCCCTAGGAAAGCAGACAACTGTACAGGGTTTGGGTTGGCCAGATTGAAGTACTCGGCCAACCCACCTCGGTTCACTTTAACTCCTGGTGAGTACCAGTGTTATAGACACAAGAATGGCACCAAGAACTTAGGTGATTTTAATGGCTTTAAGGCGATAGTTAATGTGACTGATTTAGGTTTGGAAGCACAGGAGAAAATTCTTAACCTCATAGCACTTATAACTGATGTATGATGGGCTTGTACCAGCAAAGGACGCATACGACAGACACTACCAAAAGGGTGGTTAGGTACTTGCGCCCCAGTATTATTGGTGCAAACAGTTAGAATTAGTCATCAGAGTCCAGTTGTGGGAAGCTCAACTAGGAAAAATAGGAGTCTTGACCTGGAAGGATAGACGCTATTGGCATTCCTAGGGGAGTTCCAGATGAATACAAGGCTATGAATCAAATTGGTGAAGACTTTACCACTACATTCTTCTGTTGGGTAACGATAAATTAAAATGTGGACTGGATCAATTATATATATTATAATCACAACGTTTTGTGAGTCAGACTAGAGATGCGGTGAAGGGGATCTCTGACCAATTCTCCACCACCTCCCTCATGACCTGGCAAAATAGGTTGGCTCTCGATATGTTATTGACAGAAAAGTGTGGAGTCTGTAGAATGGTGGGGGGGTCATTGTTGTACGTTTATTCCTAATAACACATCACCAGAAGGGACAGTTACAAGAGCTCTAGCAGGGTTGACTGCTCTAAGTGGAGAATGGGCTGAGATCTCAGGGGTTAATACATCTGTGACAGGGTGGTTTGATTAAATGTTTGGCAAATGGAAAAACATAGTAGCTACCATCTTGGGGGCTGCTATTGTTTGTATCGGTAAGCTCGTATTATGTGGTTGTTGTTTTATTCCTTGTGTCCGAGGGTTGGTGAGCAAGGCGTTGGAGAATGCGGTGACTCAGCAGA
This sequence comes from Salmo trutta, assembly GCF_901001165.1. Taxonomy (NCBI): domain Eukaryota; kingdom Metazoa; phylum Chordata; class Actinopteri; order Salmoniformes; family Salmonidae; genus Salmo; species Salmo trutta. The sequence goes on from NC_042971.1 coordinate 29,885,929, forward strand.
TGGTGAGGTATAGGCCCATACCTGACTCAGACCAGTGGGATGAACGCTACATTCCTCCTGGAATGGTGAATGATGCTGACCAATTCGACCCTGATGACCTACAATTAGATACAACTTTTCTTAGTTCTAACGTGTGAAGGTTATAGTGAAAATCTCAAAAGGAACAGTTATAACTGGAAGTAGAAATAGAACTATACCCAGGTGAGGTGAAATAGACGTTGTACATACATTTATGGGGGTGATGAAGTGATTTTTTAATAAACAAATGTTGTATCAAGATGTAATATTTAGTCAAAGGGTGGATTGATAAAAAAAAATGTATGTTTAAGATAATTACTAAAGTATTCCACCCTGAAACCGTATAATTGTATGAAATGTGTTAGAGTCATAATCCAATAATGTGTGTGACTAGACCATTGTGTTACTATTTCGCAATATGAGCAGGGTATAGTTGAGACATTCAAGGACAACTTAACTGTCCACTTGTGATAATGGTGAAACTAATAACTGGAAAGAGGCCTCCCCACCCTAGGGAGGAAAAAGCACTGTTAGGCTTGCAGAAGATGATGAAACATGTTGCAGAAGGGTGATAAACAATGTATGTGAACTTCGGAAAAATACAGCCCACCAACAGAAAAGTGGAGTTCCTACTGACATTAAAAACGTCACCTCTCTTTAGGTGGGCTGTATTTTTCCGAAGTTCACATACATTGTTTATCACCCTTCTGCAACATGCTTCATCATCTTCTGCAAGCCTAACAGTGCTCATTTGTGTGTGTGTGTGTGCTATAAAAAGATTGTGTTCTTATTTTGAAGACAGAGCGCTCTCTGAATAAAGGACTGATCTATTGCAGGCTGTGACTGTCTATTTCTTTGAACTGGAGATTTACAACCTTCAGGAATTAGACAGAGATATAAAATAGTTCAGTTAGAACATTGGGATAGAAATTCTAGTGACATGTATGTGCTGTGCTACAGCCCGATGTCTTGGAGTTGCAGGGACTTACAGTGAGGGAAAAAAGTATTTGATCCCCTGCTGATTTGGTACGTTTGCCGACTGACAAAGAAATTATCAGTCTATAATTTTAATGGTAGGTTTATTTGAACAGTGAGAGACAGAATAAACATTATTTTAAAATGATTTAAATATAATACATAGAAATGTTGTGGGACTATAGTAGATGAAGAATCAATATTTTTTAGATTGAGTATTTATTGGGTCATTATGTTAGTATATTATGTATGTTTGTAATAGTGTTATATATGAAAATGTGTTTGTATTATAAATTCTATTTTAATGTTTAAGGACTCTTGGAAGATTAGTCCAAATGGGGACTAAAAGAGATCCAAATCAAATCAAATCTCAATCAGAAAGATTTCTGGCTCCCAGGTGTCTTTTATACAGGTAACGAGCTGAGATTAGGAGCACACTCTTAAAGGGAGTGTCCACAGAAGCAATCAATCAGATTCCAAACTCTCCACCATGGCCAAGACCAAAGAGCTCTCCAAGGATGTCAGGGACAAGGTTGTAGACCTACACAAGGCTGGAATGGGCTCCAAGACCATTGCCAAGCAGCTTGGTGAGCAGGTGACAACAGTTGGTGCGATTATTCGCAAATGGAAGAAACACAAAATAACTGTCAATCTCCCTCGGCCTGGGGCTCCATGCAAGATCTCACCTCGTGGAGTTGCAATGATCATGAGAACGGTGAGGAATCAGCCCAGAACTACACAGGAGAATCTTGTCAATGATCTCAAGGCAGCTGGGACCATAGTCACCACCAAGAAAACAATTGGTAACACACTACGCCGTGAAGGACTGAAATCCTGCAGCGCCCGCAAGGTCCCCCTGCTTAAGAAAGCACATATACATGCCCGTCTGAAGTTTGCCAATGAACATCTGAATGATTCAGAGGACAACTGGGTGAAAGTGTTGTGGTCAGATGAGACCAAAATGGAGCTCTTTGGTATCAACTCAACTCGCCGTGTTTGGAGGAGGAGGAATGCTGCCTATGAGCCTAAGAACACCATCCCCACCGTCAAACATGGAGGTGGAAACATTATGCTTTGGGGGTGTTTTTCTGCTAAGGGGACAGGACAACTTCACTGCATCAAAGGGACGATGGACGGGGCCATGTACCATCAAATCTTTGGTGAGAACCTCCTTCCCTCAGCCGTGGCATTGAAAATGGGTCGTGGATGGGTATTCCAGCATGACAATGACCCAAAACACATGGCCAAGGCAACAAAGGAGTGGCTCAAGAAGAAGCACATTAAGGTCCTGGAGTGGCCTAGCCAGTCTCCAGACCTTAATCCCATAGAAAATCTGTGGAGGGAGCTGAAGGTTCGAGTTGCCAAACGTCAGCCTCGAAACCTTAATGACTTGGAGAAGATCTGCAAAGAGGAATGGGACAAAATCCCTCCTGAGATGTGTGCAAACATGGTGGCCAACTACAAGAAACATCTGACCTCTGTGATTGCCAAAAAGGGTTTTGCCACCAAGTGCTAAATCATGTTTTTGCAGAGGGGTCAAATACTTATTTCCCTCATTAAAATGCAAATCAATTTATAACATTTTTGACATGCGTTTTCTGGATTTTTGTTGTTGTTATTCTGTCTCTCACTGTTCAAATAAACCTACAATTAAAATTATAGACTGATCATTGTAAGTGGGCAAACGTACAAAATCAGCAGGGGATCAAATGCTTTTTTTCCTCACTGTACATTCATTTGATATGGCCCCCATGAATTGGACATTGATTGGTGCTGCCCCCTTCCTCTCCTCAAATTCAGTTCTAACCCAGACCAAGCACCAGATAGACTCTGCTAAAAGACCAAAGGCGGATAAATATCTAGGTGGAACATTACAGCTTCTCCCCATGTTGCCTTTCTTGTCTTCCGTTGGGCCTTTCCTTGAATAAACACCTCCCTCCACAACATTTTCATAGGACTAATGAGCAGCACACACACACGCGCGCCCACACACACACACACACACACACACACACACATTTTCACCTGATCCCATACTGTGAATAGTTGGAAGGGAAAACAAATATTTAAACATTTCTGCCTCAATTAAACATTAAACATTCACCTGACTTAAATATCCATGCATAGGAAAAAGGAAAATATGCTTTCATAGATCAAATGTATCTTTCAACTATTAAATATGGCTGATGATTTTCTTGGTGTGAATGAAAAGGATTATAACTGGATTGAAGCTTCGAGGAGATTGAAGGCCCACCCAATGACTGTATCACTACCCTTTGTCCAGCCGAGAGACGGCCAGGCCGGCCGCGTCGCCTACAGGGAATACAAATAAGGCCAGCATCTTTAATTTACGACATTGTGTGTATTTCTACTTTGTTTGTTAAAACCTGTTTAGGATAGGGGGCAGTATTTTCACGGCAGGATAAAAAACGTACCCGATTTAATCTGGTTATTACTCCTGCCCAGAAACTAGAATATGCATATAATTAGTAGATGTGGATAGAAAACACCCTAAAGTTTCAAAAACTGTTTGAATGGTGTCTGTGAGTATAACAGAACTCATATGGCAGGCCAAAACCTGAGAAGATTCTATATGGGAAGTGCCCTGTCTGACCATTTCTTGGCCTTCTGTAGTCTCTTTATCAAAAATACAGGATCTCTGCTGTAACGTGACATTTTCTAAGGCTCCCATAGGCTCTCAGAAGGCGCCAGAACGTGGAATGATAACTCTGCAGTCCCTGGGCGAAAAACAGTAGGGGTTTTGGAAAGTGGTCGTTCTGAGAACAATGACACTGGTGCGCGCGTGCATGTGACAACTCTATTTTCAGTGTTTGAACGGATACAACGTCTCCCGGTTGGAATATTATCGCTATTTTACGAGAAAAATCGCATAAAAATAGATTTTAAACAGAGTTTGACATGCTTCGAAGTACGGTAATGGAATATTTTGAATTTTTTGTCACGATACGCGCCGGCGCGTCACCCTTTGGATAGTGTCTTGAACGCAAGAACAAAACGCAGCTATTTGGATATAACTATGGATTATTTGGAACCAAAACAACATTGGGTGTTGAAGTAGAAGTCCTGGGAGTGCATTCTGACGAAGAACAGCAAAGGTAATCCAATTTTTCTTATAGTAAATCTGAGTTTGGTGAGTGCCAAACTTGGTGGGTGTCAAAATAGCTAGCCATGATGGCCAGGCTATCTACTCATAATATTGCAAAATGTGCTTTCACCTAAAAGCTATTTTAAAATCAGACACCGCGATTGCATAAAGGAGTTCTGTATCTATAATTCTTAAAATAATTGTTATGTTTTTTGTGAACGTTTATCGTGAGTAATTTAGTAAATTCACCGGAAGTTTTCGGTGGGTATGCTAGTTCTGAACAAAACATGCTAATGTAAAAAGCTGGTTTTTGATATAAATATGAACTTGATTGAACAAAACATGCATGTATTGTATAACATAATGTCCTAGGAGTGTCATCTGATGAAGATCATCAAAGGTTAGTGCTGCATTTAGCTGTGGTTTTGGTTTTTGTGACTTATATGCTAGCTTGAAAAATGGGTGTGTGATTATTTCTGGCTGGGTAATCTCCTGACATAATCTAATGTTTTGCTTTCGTTGTAAAGCCTTTTTGAAATCGGACAATGTGGTTAGATAAAGGAGAGTCTTGTCTTTAAAATGGTGTAAAATAGTCATATGTTTAAAAAATCTAAGTTTTTGCATTTTTGAGGTATTTGTAATTCGCGCCACGCTATACCATCGGATATTGGTGAGGCGTTCCGCTAGCGGAACATCTAGATGTAAGAGGTTAAGATTTGATAATGTAGGCAAGGTTGAAATAATGAGATCAATGAATTCATAGTAAGTGGTGTATTGTAGTAAATCAGGCATGTAGCGTGTAAATTGCTCCTGTATGTCGTATGTCGTCTGCTAAATGACTTAAAATGTCAAATGTAAATGTGTTTCCACACACAACGGGGACAATGTTTTTTCTCCTCCTCAAGCAATCAGGTCACTGGCAGTTCAGTGTCTAGACATCCATACCAATTGACATTTCCCTAATGAGAAACCATGATCTTATTCGGAGAGGCCTGCCCTGGGGGTGCTTTCTCTTAACACTCATATTTTAGATGCCACACGTGTTCATTCAGAGAACAGGCAGAAAGGCGAAATTGACTTGACTTTATTATTAATAGCAAATTTTCAATGGAATACATACTAATACTTTTTGACATTGTGCTTGCAACCATACATGAAAAGCTATGGTCTTTTCATGTCAATAGTATAGTTTTTGTCTGAGTGAGTCGTCACCATATTCCCCTCCATTTACAGGAAAGCTGAAGGAGTATTCAGTTACCTTGATGAGGGAAGGGAGATATATTGTACTGGACAAAATGTAAAAAGCTTTAGATGTGATCCTGAAACAGAAGGAAAATCCCGCATTGATATAACATACCATTCCCCTTCATAAAGATTTTCTGTGATAGATTCTGTTTATTATCATTAGGCCTAATATCTGGGTTAGAATTGAAATCCCTCTCCAGTGGCTATGGTTGATAACTTATGGTAACCTTAACTGGAGGGTGACAGTAGACCTCTCTGTTGCAAAAGTGTTAAAACATGAGCTGAAAGTCCTGGTACACTGTCAACCTCGTCAGAATGAGTAGACCAAGGTGCAGCGTGGAATATGTTCATCTTGTCGTTTAAGGCAAAAGAATGAACACTTTACAAATTAAACAAAAAATGACAGCAGACAGTTCCGCCAGGTACTTACAACTAAACGGAAAATAACTACCCACAAAAAAGAAAAGAAAAAACAGGCTGCCTAAGTATGGCTTCCAATCAGAGACAACGATAGACACCTGCCTCTGATTGGTAACCATACCCGGCAAAAACATAGAACACAAAACATAGAATGCCCACCCACCTATCACACCCTGGCCTAGCTAAATAGAGAAAACACAGCTCTCCTAGGTCAGAGCGTGACATACACAAACAATGTGGGTTAATTAAAGTAATCTTACTCTAATCCCTTAGGTTACACATGAACTCTGTACAATCTTACTGCCATGAAAAAAATTAGGACATAGGGACTTGCTTGTTTGTGACTACAGTCCCTCCCAGTCATGGTCGTTCTCTTTGGCATGCCTTGGCACTGGTCTCCTATGGAGAAGGCTCTAAATTCACGCTCACCTTTTAGCCAGCTGTGCTACAAAGTCGGTCGTCAATCATGTTCTTAGATTGACCCTGAGAGCTAAACAATGTGTTTTGTTTGGATGGAAGCCTGACTTGTCACATGGAGATTCCTGTGCCAACTGATGTAATGGACCTGCTGTGATAGTAGTTCTCTCACAATTCATATAATGCTAATCACATCATTGAGAGAAATGTATTTTATTGCTGAAAATTTTGCGCCCCATCGATTTGAAGCGTAAAACCAGGACGTTTTAATGACCAATTATCCTATTTACCCCAAAGTGCACTTCTATGCTGGACCGGTAGTAAGAAAATGAAAGAGGCAAGCAATTGTTTCATATTAAATCATAACAGTACGTGCTTCCGGCAGAAGTCTGACTTTCTCACAGAGATTCAATTTGCACGCTCTTATACTCAGTTCGGAGGAGAAATAAAAACATTCAGGAAGCCCTGAAAGAAAAACAGCCTCTCATTTATCAGAGTAAACAAAAGCCTTTGAAGCTGGGCATTTAAAATAGGATTTCCATAAATAAGTAAACCATTCACCGATGTGAATGCTTCGACACACTGTTTGTGAAATAACAAACGCAGAGTTGTGCGCTCCTCGAGGTTTATTTGTGACGGTAATCAACTTCAGCTGAGAAACCTGGTGACCCTTTAGAAAATGTAGCCCTATTTGGGAGCCGGTCCAAAGATAACAATGTTACTGTTCCCCCAAATCCACTCTCAGCGATATATTCATCATTATACATGTGATAATAAAACATTTGAAAAGCCTGAGCAAACAGTCATGTTGCCAGTATATATCTACTGGCCAGATAAATAATAAATATTAGACCATCTGCTCTAAATATGCATTTGAAAGGGGAAGCTGCATAAACACTGCCACCTATTCAGTGTTCTTTGTTCATCTTTGTGTTGTGATGTCTTGTGTTTGCGCATCAGGAAAAGGGCTTGGAAATGATTCCAAAATGGCATAAATATGACTGCATCGCTTGGACCGAACTATGAAACAAGTAACAACAGGGATTTAGGTTAATAATTAAACACCACGATTTGTACTTTATTGATCATCAGCAAAACGACACCAGGCCATTTCATAGAAGCCTTGCAGATCTCAGTCAGAGGAATGGACAATGGGGTCCTTTATGACAAACCGGAGACACTACTCCATTTGAGACATTTCCATATCATTGCTGTGCTTCACAACCCTGTTACGCCCTGACAGTGTAACATTCAAAGAAAAAAAACGAACAACAATGAAAACCACACCCTGTTGCTCCTTCAATCATTCACTTGCTTGCTTTCAATTACACTTACTCCATGCTTAATGGCTTCCGGTTATCTCCTTTTTAGGTATGTTTACATTTTCTGTCATGGCTGGAGAATGTATGTGTCAGATCAATTCCACAAAGTCTTCAAAGGCCATCTTTGCGTGCATGAGTCTGGTAGCCGCTGTTTGGTTCCATGTCTAGAGACCTCCAGGGCCCATGCCTCAGCTATCGGTATAGAGGCTCAGGCTGGTGAGTGGCGGGCCTATAGAGCTGCTGTAACCGCACCGGTCTGGTTGGCCAGCCACCGGGTAATTGTCCAATGAGCCGTAGGTTCACAGGGTGCCCATGTCCCGAGAGCTGGGCACTTGGACTCAGAATGTGGGTCTGGCCCGGCTGGGAGCCCAGCGGAGGTAGACTGGCGTGTGACGGAGCAGAGGGCGAGGTGGTTGGCAGGGGGAAGTGGGGCAGCAGGATGGCGGGGGTGAGGCCGTAGCGGAGCTGGAAGACCCGGGGCGGGCCCTGGGCCACGAAGCCGTTGGGCCGCTGGGTTCCAGGGTGCTTGTCTCTCTTCACCTCCTGCGCCTTGTCCTCTCGCTCCTCTATCTTTTTGGCTTTGCTGGAATTCTCTTTGGCTCGGCTGAGCTCCTGAATTTTCTCTGCCTGAACACGACGGATGTGGTAGCTCTTCCTGGAGCTTTGGAAGGAGTCCAGGAACCCCTCCAAGGGCACGTTCCCCTCCATGAACTTCTCCAGGAGGTCCTGTGAAGCAGAGGCCCAGGTATCAGAAGACAGGAAGTCTAACAAAAGGATTCCCAACCACTGGGAACAGTGTAAACACAGCCCCACATTTAAAAGGGGGTTTCACATTGACTTGTAATGCTTTGCCATGAACTTTGACACAGATGTGTTGATAATTTAATTGCAAGATATATTATTTTACATGGGCCACAATGGTATATCCAGTAACACTTCCTCTGGAACAGCCCTAGAATGACTGTAATCAGTCTGACTGGCAACTGTACCCCCAGTCATTGGGAGCAGGTGGAAAAACCTGTCTAGCCTAGTATTGGGGGAGTGAATAACTGATTACAGTCTGCACAGCCCAGCTCCCCACTCTAACCTCTGTCTGAGCATAGTCAATGGGAAGGACTCAATTACCAAGAAGCCAACGGCTACGCACACAAAAAAAGATTTGGGTCATTACTGTGTATCTTCCATATCAGAGCAGCACAAATGGTGCTCATGGCACCACCATAATTTCTGTGGACATTTCTTTATTCATAGTTGCCAGCTGTAGATGGCTTGACACTAGGCTTGGGCGATATACTGTATATTGGGTGATATACCGTTTACCTGTATACTGGGGTATTTCGAAATACCAACAACGGTTTATTATATTTTTTCAATCCCCCCTGGATCAAGATCCCTGTTGCCTAAATTGTTTTGTGCGTCAATATATTAATATATTTTTTCAATCCCCTTGTGTGCACATTCGGTAATACCCTATACCCCGGTATGGTACAGAAACGGTATGCCGGTATGAAATCTGGATACCGCCCAACCCTACACAATCAACTCTCTATGATGTTACCTTCAGCCTCGGGGGCTGAAAGCTGTCAGCTTCAACAGGGAGCCGCTAAAGATATTAATGAGTGGCACTGGCGATACATGAAACCTAATTGCTGCAAAACACAAAAGAACCCACCCTTACTGCCATTCATTAGATATATTGATTGTGTGAAATCCATTTAATAAACAAATGGGCCATTTATTATGGCCGCGAGCTGGATGGTCTTTCATGGATATATGTTGGAAGGATTGTGTGTGGGGGGATAGTCTATGGTAGTAAGCCTTTCTCATTATGGGAACGTGCTGTATAGGACTATAGTCTGTTCACGGTTATACAGTCACTTCCTTACAGTGTATGGTTTGTGAAATTAAGGTTTACAAGGACCACTTGCTAATGGATCTAACTCAATAAATGTATAGTGCCATACATTCCTCTCCAAATAAAATGTTTTATCACCTAGGAAAGTATGAGGTCGGATTAAACGTGTATAGTTTGCACCAATTGCGCTGTAAAAAAAATAACCTTTCCTACAAGGGTAAAAACATACCAATGTGGGTATGTTTGCTGGGTAGTGTCTTGGTTAAAGTATGAAGGAGCTGAATGTAGTTGTATGAAAATTGTAGCTGTAGGTTAATAAGGTATTTAAATTGTTCAGTAAACCGTGGCAGTCAACGTGCAGTGCACATTAAAAAAGTAGCTGATGCAGGTGAAAAAAACGACACTTATATATTGCGATATTACTTTTGTATCGAATCATTTTGACCATATCGCAATATTATTTTGCACTAGTTTGCTGTAACTGCAACAAAACTCCAGTATTTGTCCTCATGGCTTGTTTTTTATAATCTTTTTAAATAGGGAGACCATTTGTTTTTTCCATGGCTGATCAAAACAATTTTTTTCTCATGGCTCTCTCATGTCCCTCTGAAGCAGATATATGGTGAGCAATATTTTTGGAACATTGAATCAAAATAATATGAGAATTGGTATACATATCGTATCAGCACTTAAATATCATGATAATATCATATCGTGAGGTCTGTGTGTATTTCTATTAACCGTCTAGTCATCTATAACATTATGCGTTTAATAAGCAAATTAACATTTGAAAGACCTGATTATTTTTTAATCAAAAGGTCAAGGCAAATGTTCTCGTTCAAATTGTAGACATTTCTATTGAAATCGTGGCCAGATGGAGTATAGTGCACAGAAAACTTTGGCCAAAATTATTTTTTTGATCTCGCTTGAAAAAGGCAACCAGTTCAGTGTGGATCCTAACTCCTGCAGGCTTGAATACTCAAGTATGCATGAGTTTCACAGACTATTCCTAGAATTTGTCCGATTTTAATGGAGCGCAGAATGAACAAGTGTGGCCTGGCTGTCGACTTACGTGGAGGCTTTTCAATGATTCTACACTACTGCTGACAATGCAAAGAACACACTCAGTGGTTTATGCTAAGACCCAACAATAGAGCTCAGGCTTTGGATTTACCTCAGACTGTTCCTCAGCACGCGCCACATCTTCGTGGAGAAGATTTTGTGCTGTTTGGAGGCTGTGCTTCTGTGTGTGGGGCACTGCAAGGACAAGGAAACATCATTGATTCACAAGGAATGACAGTGACAGAGGGATCAGTTAATTACATAAAAGAGCTTACCAAAAAGAGTGACTTATGACTAGCTCAAGACTGAGGGTGGTTCAGTCAATGAGAAACCAGGAGAGATTAGATCATTTTAAAACACAAAGAACCTTTAGGGTTGTAAAGGGAGATGGTGGGTGGACAGTTTTTTGGCTCGGTGAGAGGGGCTTGGGAGCTGTAAACGTTGCCTGTGAGCAAACATTTAAAAACATTGAGGTTTGTTCAGCTGAAGAAAAACCTGTCGCTTCTGTCTCAGTCTGTCAACCAACCCGTGAGAGTGGCGTCCACACATCAAGGTTCCACTTCCATTGAATAATGTTTGCAGTGTCATCGGTAGGCAGAGTACGAATTAAACCATGAAATTCGGGGGTCTCTATTTTTTTCATGGAACCTGCAATTTTTCTGGGCCTAATAGTAAAGACATCATATAATCATATTTTTTGATTACCTTTTTTTTTGGCATGAACATAACGTTGGCATGTTCGTCCACTCCAAAATAATTCCAGCATCCAAACTGTGCACTCGAGACATTTGTTACAAAACACCAAAAAGTGTAATGACAGTAACATTAGCCCTTTCAAAATATTATATTAAGGAAAATGTTTTTATATATACACTACCGTTCAAAAGTTTGGGGTCACTTAGAAATGTCCTTGTTTTTGAAAGAAAAGCAAAAAAAATTGTCCATTAAAATAACATCAAATTGATTAGAAATACAGTGAAGACATTGTTAATGTTGTAAATGACTATTGTAGCTGGAAACGGCTGATTTTTTTGGGAATATCTACATAGGCGTACAGAGGCCCATTATCAGCAACCATCACTCCTGTGTTCCAATGGCACGTTGTGTGAGCTAATCCAAGTTTATAATTTTAAAAGGCTAATTGATCATTAGAAAACCCTTTTGCAACTATGTTAGCACAGCTGAAAACTGTTGTTCTGATTAAAGAAACAATACAACTGGCCTTCTTTAGACTAGTTGAGTATCTGGAGCATCAGCATTTGTGGGTTCGATTTCAGGCTCAAAATGGCCAGAAACAAAGACCTTTCTTCTGAAACTCGCCAGTCTATTCTTGTTCTGAGAAATGAAGGGTATTCCATGTGAGAAATTGTCAAGAAACTGAAGATCAACGTCAACAGCGAACAGGCGACTCCGGGATGCTGGCCTTCTAGGCAGAGTTCCTCTGTCCAGTGTCTTAATCTTTTATTTTTATTGGCCAGTCTGATATATTTGATTTGATTTTGATTTGATTTGGATCTCTTTTAGTCCCCATTTGGACAAATTTTCCAAGAATCCTTAAACATTAAAATACAATTTATATACGAACACATTTTCACATATAACACACTATTACAAACATACATAATATACTAACATAATGAACCAATAAATACTTAATAAAAAAAATATTGATTCTTCATCTACTGTAATCCCACAACATTTCTGTGTATTATATTGAAATAGTTTTAAAATAATGTTAAATGTATATATTGAAAGGTTTCTGGTTTGCTCAGTTAATTTGATTCTTCATCTACTGTAATCCCACAACATTTCTGTGTATTATTTTTAAATAGTTTTAAAATAATGTAAAATGTATATATTGAAAGGTTTCTGGTTTGCTCAGTTAATTTATTCCATTTCTTTATTGCTCTAAATCGAAATGTTCTTTTGCCTATTTCTCTTTTCTGTCTGGATAACCCATAGATGGTGGACAATCTATTCCTAGTATTTACAGAATGTCTGTCTCTTACCAACTGATTACCGTTGTGAATAGAACTTGGCCGTTTTAAATTATGTATATTATGAAATAAAATTAGCATGTTTTTTTCAATTATCTTGTCGATTGATGACCAACCAAGAACATTGCGCATGACTGAAACAGATGAACCATATCTCCACCGTAAAACAATCGTTGCTGCTTTGTTCTGTGCAATCTGCAGTCTCCTAACTTCACTTGATGATGCATTTCCCCAGACCACAGAACAGTAGTTCACCTGACTCTCAATTAACGCTTGTGTTATTTGCTTAAGAATTTTTCTTGGTAAATATTTAGCTATCCTTCTGATTATGCATGCTGTTTTAATATTTTTTTTTACATAGATTAGTTATTTGAGACGACCATGATAAGCAGTTGTCTAGCTGCACTCCCAATAGTTTGGTTTCTGCCACTTCTTTAATTTGTACTCCTCCCATACTTAATTGTATCCCATGCTGTTTTGGCCTTTTCCTAGTGGAACAGACCAACATAACTTTGGTTTTCTTGGTGTTTAAAACAAGTTTGTTCTGGCAAACCCACTTCCTGATATTCTCCAAATCTCCTTGTAAAGCTTACTGTACCTGTTGAACCGATTGTCTTGCTGCATAAATTGTAGTATCATCTGCAAATATAGTAGCTTGAGTTTCAGCTAAGGCATAGGGAAGGTCGTTGGTATATTTTAAATAAAGAAGTGGCCCAAGGCAGCTGCCCTGCGGTATTCCACAGTTTAACACATGAGGGGAAGAAAATGAATCATTGATATAGGTGGACTGTTTCCTGTCAGTTAGATATGACAGTAACCAATTCAATGCTACCTCCTTAAAACCATAATGCATTCATTTTGTCAAAATTATTTCATGATCCACTAAATCAAATGCTGCACTGAAATCTAAAAATAGTACACCCACAAACTTGCCATTATCCATAGCATTGAGCCACTGGTCAGTCATGTCAACCAATGCAGTGGTAGTGGAATGGTTTTTGCGATAAGCATGCTGATTGGCTGTAATCAGATCATTATTTTCCATGTACTCCCATATTTGTCTACTCACAATACCCTCCAATATCTTACTGAGTGTAGGGAGTAGACTAATTGGTCAACTATTGGCAGGAGAAATGGGTTCTTTGCAGTCTTTGGGAATAGGACACAGTTTCACATGCTTCCATACATTTGCAAACATCCCCTTTTCCAGTGACCAATTAAATATGTATCTCAGTGGAACTGCAATCTGGGGAGCAGCACAGTGAAGCAAAAAATTGTCCATAAGATCATAACCTGTAGATTTCCCATCAGGTAATGACTTCAATAGGTTTAACACCTCCTCCACTGACACCGTTTGCAGACTAAAAGAGCAGATCGTGTTGCTCATAATATGATCATCAATCCATTGGACAATAGCTTGTTTGGAAGAATGTATGTTTACATTGTTGCTCAGTAAATTAATTTTCTTTGTAAAAAAATCTGCAAAATGATTGGCAATATCAACTGGTTTTGTTATTATTCTCCCGTCAACCTCCACACTAGATGGGCATGATGAGATAGATGTACCAAGTAAGCCCTTAACTGTGTTCCATACCTTTTTAGAATAGTTTTTACAATCAATAAAAGCATTGTTGTAAAATAACTTTTTTTCTTTCGATTCAATTGAACTGTATAATTACGCAATGTTCTATAATTCTGTTGATCAATTTCTAATTTTGACTTGGCTGCTAAGACTTTTGACATATTTCTTTGAGAAAAAGCCTCACCCAGTTCATCATCAATCCCTGGAGATGGACGAGCACCAACTGTACTCTTTCTTATAGGGGCATGATGGTCCATTACCTCAGTGAGCAAATCAATAAAACATTCTGTAGCGTGATTTAAATAATTCTCTAGATAAATCAGCTCCCAGGGAACAGCAGCCAAATCATTTTGAAATAGCTCATGATTAAATGTTTTAAAATTTCTCTTGACCACAATTCTAGGGGGTTTCTTTGGAATCTGATTGATTGATTGCTTCTGTGGACAGGTGTCTTTTATACAGGTAACAAGATGAAATTAGGAGCACTGCCTTTAAGAGTGTGCTCCTAATCTCAGCTCGTTACCTGTATAAAAGACACCTGGGAGCCAGAAATCTTTCTGATTTAGAGGGGGTCAAATACTTATTTCCCTCATTAAAATGCAAATCAATTTATAACATTTTTGACATGCGTTTTTCTGGATTTTTTTGTTGTTATTCTGTCTCTCACTGTTCAAATAAACCTACCATTAAAATTATAGACTGATCATTTCTTTGTCAGTGGGCAAACGTACAAAATCAGCAGGGGATCAAATACTTTTTTCCCTCACTGTATACACACATCCCACCAATATGGCTGCCTGGTGAGGCAGATGTACCTGAGCACATAGTGCCTCTAGTTGACATACATTAAGGTCATCCCTCCTCTTAAAAGGTATATGATTCTGAATATACAGTGCTACACTCCCATCATTCCTATTCCTGTCCCTTCTAAGTAGACTATATCCATGAATGTTTATTTGCCCATCATTTACAGATGCATCTAAATGCGTTTCGGTCAAAGCCAAAATATGAATATTATTTATGTTGACCAAGTTAAAAACCTCATTTATTTTGTTAGGAAGGCTACATACATTAACCTGAGCTATATGCAACCATTTCCTTATCAAGTGAAGATCAATAGAGCATGTATTCGTTATAGTTGAAGTTGTCATGATACACTACAACACACAAACTCAAATTTGAACATTCAATTAAAATAGC
The DNA here is from genome assembly GCF_901001165.1 of Salmo trutta. Classification (NCBI taxonomy): domain Eukaryota; kingdom Metazoa; phylum Chordata; class Actinopteri; order Salmoniformes; family Salmonidae; genus Salmo; species Salmo trutta. The sequence continues at coordinate 29,901,128 of NC_042971.1, forward strand.
CAGGGAGTTACTCTAGAGTCCCAATACAATTGCCCGTTGATATAAAGTTTATCCATCACCATGGAGACTCGTTGATTCAGGCAACGTTTTTCCTCCATGATGGGATATAGTTTTTTTCTCCTTTCATTGATCTCGGTGGGGAAGTGATCATTCATTCCAAAATCAGTGTTTCTGAGTCCTCTGCCCATGTTCTTCGTCATTTCCTTTTGCTTAAATTTGTCAAAACATGCAATAATAGCCCGTGGCCTATTTCCAGAGGCCTTACCTATTCTATGGAGACTGGAGAAAGTGACATTATGCACAACATCAGTGGGCAGTTTTAGTTGAGTTGACATAAAGTCTCGGACTGTGTCCTCACAGCCTCTGCTGTTGTCATTCTCCGGTATCCCTGAGAATATTAGATTGTCCCGCATTGATCGACACTGTACATCAAGCAAGGTTTCTTTAAGTTGTTTGTTCTCCCTTTGTACCACCTCCACCTTGCTATGAATAGAGTCTACAGTACCTTTCAGCGCCGTGTTCTCTTTCCATAGATCATCAATCTGACGTTGGCTGAATTCTAGACTAGCACATAATGCATTGATGTCCTCTCGTAATATATCCAAGATATCAAGTTTGGCAAGCCTTCCATTGATGGATTTGAACAAGTCAACATCCATATCAGTAAACCTCTCCCCACTCGCCACACGCGCCCTCTTACTAGGGGATGGTTTGGTTCCATCGTTGATACCTATTGGCCAACCTGGTTTTGGTTTGTTTTGTTGATTGGGTTGGTTGTCCTTAACAATGCTTGAGTCCTCTGAAGCCAGCGACATGCTTCTAAGAGTTCGTAAGTATCTCTCGTCAATGAATAGTTCAAGCTCTTCAATGGATTCTGAATCATCCAGTGTGTTTACAGGCAGAGTTAAACACATGATATATGGCTTTTTCTTTGCAACTCTGCCTAGATGGCCAGCATCGCGGAGTCACCTCTTCACTGTTGCCCCACCTATCTGGATTACTGACCTCTGCCTGCCATTGACCTGCCTTTTGCCTGCCCCTGTTCGATTTAATAAACTGTTGTTACTTCGACATTGTCTGCATCTGGGTCTTACCTGAAACGTGATAGTAGGATCAGTCCAACTATTATTTAATTCTGATTTATAAAGATTTTCATAGAAGCTTTTAAAATTGTTATTAATAGCATTGTTGTTTCTAATTAAATAATTTGTATCGTTATCGTTTAAAATGATAACTGGTTTGGCGTGTATCCATTTGTCATTTTTTACCCTTTTTTCTCCCCAATTTCCTGGTATCCAATTGGTAGTTACAGTCTTGTCTCATTGCTGCAACTCCGGTATGGACTTGGGAGAGGCGAAGGTTGAGAGCCGTGCGTCCAACGAAACACAACCCAACCAAGCCGCAATGCTTCTTGACACAATGCCCACTTAACCCGGAAGGCAGCCGCACCATTGTGTCAGAGTAAAAACTGTACACCTGGCGACCGTATCAGCGTGCACTGCGCCCAGCCTGCCACAGGGGTCGCTAGTGCGTGATGGGACAAGGACATCCCTGCCGACCAAACCCTCCCCTAAACCGGACGACGCTAGGCCAATTGTGCGCCACCCCATGGGTCTCCCGGTCGCGGCCGGCTGCGACAGAGCCTGGACTCGAACCCAGAATCTCTAGTGGCACAGCTATGCAATGCAGTGCCTTAGACTGCCACTGGGGAGGCCCGTCTGAACACTTAATGATGGTGTTGGAGTCGTGCCCGGCCACACAGTCGTGGGTGAACAGGGAGTACACGAGGGGACTAAGCACACCCCCATGAGGGGCCCTGGTGTTGAGGGTCAGCGTGGCGGATGTGTTGCCTACCCTCACCACCAGGGGACGGCCCGTCAGGAAGTCCAGGATCCAGTTGCAGAGGGAGGTGTTCAGTCCCAGGGTCCTTAGCCTAGTGAAGAGTTTGGAGGACACTATGGTGTTGAACGCTGTGCTATAGTCAATGAACTGCATTCTCACATAAGTGTTCCTTTTGTACAGGTGGGAAAGGGCAGTGTGGAATGCAATAGAGATTGCATCATCTGTGGTTCTATTGGGGCGGTATACGAATTTGAGTGGGGTGTCTGGGATGCTGTAGACCTGGGAGGATGGTATTGATGTCAGCCATGACCAGCCATGACCAGCCTTTCAAAGCATGGCTACAGATGTGAGTGCTAAGGGGTGATAGTCATTTAGACAGGTTACCTTGGCATACTTGGACACAGGGACTATGGTGGTCTGCTTGAAACATGTAGGTACTGGGTTAGGGAGAGGTTGAAAATGTCAGTGAAGACACTTGCCAGCTGGTCAGCGCATGCTCTGAGTACGCGTCCTGGTAATCCTTCTGGTCCTGCGGCCTTGTGAATATTAACCTGTTTAAAGGTCTCACTTACATCGGCTACAGAGAGTGTGATCACACAGATGAGCTCTACATCAGTCTCACAACTCAATCGCTGATTGAAAACTATTTTCTGCCCCTCCCAAAAGATAGAATTTGTAGATAATTGGCCCTCTTTCTGGGATTCACCCACAACAGGACCAACCCTGGCCTGCTGAAGACTGACAGACTCCATCCTAGCCGGAGGGGTGCTCTCATCTTATCTATGAACATAGACAGGGCTCTAACTTATCTAGCTCCACAATGAGATAGCGTGTAGGCCAGGCAGCCAGCCTTCCAGCTTAGGGATGGGCAGGTAGCCTAGTGGTTAGAGCGTTAGGCCAATAACCAAAAGGTTACAAGGTAAAAATCTGTTGTTCTGCCCCTGAACAAGGCTGTTAATCCACTGTTCCCTGGTAGGCTGTCATTGTAAATAATAATATTTTCTTAACTGACTTGCCTAGTTAAATAAAGGTTAAATAAAAAAATATATATAAAAAATATATATATTTGGGGGAGTCTGCCACTAGCACAGTTAGTGTAGTCAGCTCAGCTATCCATTGAGACTGTGTCTGTGCCTCAATCTAGGTTGAGCTAAACAAAACATGGTAGTGTTTTCCTTAGCAATCTCACTGGAATAAAGACCTTCATTCCTGTCATAATTGAAAGAGATTGTGATATCGCTCATCTCAAAATAGGGTTATTTAATGTTAGATCCCTCACTTCCAAGGCAGTCATAGTCAATGAACAAATAACTGATCATAATCTTGATGTGATTGGCCTGACTGAAACTTGGCTCAAGCCTGATGAATTTAATGTGTTAAATGAGGCCTCTCCACCCGGTTACACCACATCCCCCGCACATCCCGTAAAGGCAGAGTTGTTGCTAACATTAATGACAGAAAATCTCAAATGATATATAAAAAAAGACTGCGTTTTCGTCTTTTGAGCTTCTAGTCATGAAATCGATGCAGCCTACTCAATAACTTTTTAAAGACCTCCTGGGCCGTTTATAGCGTTCCTCGCTGAGTTCCCTGAATTCCTATCGGACCTTGGAGTCATGGCAGATAATATTCCAATTTTTGGTGACTTTAATTTTCACATGGAAAAGTCCACAGACCCACTCCAAACGGCTTTCGGATCCATCATCGACTCAGTGGATATTGTCCAACATGTCTCCGGACCTACTCATTGCCACAGTCATACCCTGGATCTAGTTTTGTCCCATGGAATAAATAAATATAGACACCCTCTTACTACATTTGCAACCAGAACAAATAATATACTCAGACCCCAACTAAGGATCATCAAAAGCTGTGCTATAAATTCTCGGACAACCCAAAGATTCCTAGATGCCCTTCCAGACTCATTTGACCTACCCAAGGACGTCGGAGTACAAAAATTGGTTAACCAACTAACTGAGGATCTAAATTTAACCTTGCATAATACCCTAGATGCTAGATGCAATCGCACCCATAAAACAAAAAACATTTGTCACAAGAAATTTGATCTCTGGTATACAGAAAATACCCGAGCCCGAAAGCAAGCTTCCAGAAAACTGGAACGGAAATGGCGCCGCACCAAACTGGAAGTCTTCCAACTAGCTTGGAAAGACAGTACCGTGCTATATTGAAGAGCCCTCACTGCTGCTCAATCATCCTATTTTCCAACCTAATTGGGGAGAATAAGAACAAACCACCAAATTGGGATACTGTCGCAAAGCTAACTAAAAAGCAGCATTCAACAAGAGAGGATAGCTTTCACTTCAGTAGTGATACATTCATGAACTTCTTTGATGAAAAGATCATGATCATTAGAAAGCAAATGACGGACTCCTCTTTGAAACTGCATATTTCTCCAAAGCTCAGTTGTCCTGAGTCTGCACAGAACTGCCAGGACCTATGATCAATGGAGACACTCAAGTTTTTTTAATCCTGTATCTCTTGACACATTCCAACAGTAATTCCGACAGTAACTGTCAAGCTGCATAATGGACCCTATTCCAACTAAACTACTGAAAGAGCTAATTCCTGTCCTTGGCCCTCTTATGTTGAACATAATAAATGGCTCCCTGTCCACCAGATGTGTACCAAACTCACTAAAAGTGACAGTAATAAAGCCTCTCTTGAAAAAGCCAAACCTTGACCAGAAAAATGTAAAAAACTATCGAATCTCCCATTCCTCTCAAAAATGTTAGAAAAAGCTGTTGTGCAGCAACTCACTGCCTTCCTGAAGGCGAATAATGCATACAAAATGCTTCAGTCTGGTTTAAGATCCCATCATAGCACTGAGACTGCACTCGTGATGGTGTTAAATTACCTTTTAATGGTGTCAGACCAAGGCTCTGCATATCTCCTAGACCTGCTTTTGACACCAATTATCACCACATTCTTTTGGAGAGATTAGAAACCCTAATTGGTCTTCACTGACAAGTTCTTGCCTGGTTTAGATCTTATCTGTTGGAAAGATATCAGTTTGTCTCTGTGGACGGTATGTCCTCGGAGTTCCTCAAGGTTCCATTTTTGGACCACTATCGTTTTCACTATATATTCTACTTCTTGGTGATGTAATTCAGAAACACAATGTCAACTTTCACTGTTATGTGGACGACACACAGCTATACATTTCGATGAAACATGGTGAAGCCCCACAATTGCCTACGTTTCAGCCTGTGTTTCAGACATAAGGAAGTGGATGGTGGCAAATGTTTTACTTTTAAACTCGGACAAAACAGAGATGCTAGTTCTACGTCCCAAGAAACAAAGAGATCTTCTGTTGGATCTGACAATTAATCTAATAACTGTAAAGGACCTCAACGTTACTCTGGACCTTGATCTCTCTTTTGACGAACATATCAAGAATATTTCAAGGACAGCTATCTTCGTAACAGAAAATTATGCAGGAAAGCTAATCCATGCTTTTGTCACTTCTAGATTAGACTACTGCAATGCTCTACTCTCCGGCTCCCCGGATAAAGCACTAAATAAAATTCAGTTAGTGCTAAACACGGCTGCTAGAATCCTGACTAGAACCCAAAAATTGTATCATATTACTCCAGTGCTAGCCTCTCTACTTTGGCTTCCTGTTAAAGCTAGGGCCGATTTCAAGGTTTTATTACTAACCTACAAAACATTACATGGCTTGTTCCTACCTATCTCTCCAATTTGGTCCTGCTGTACATACCTACACGTACGCAACAGTCACAAGATGCAGGCCTCCTTATTTTCCCTAGAATTTCTAAGCAAACAGCTGGAGGCAGGGCTTTCTCTTACAGAACTCAGTTTATCTTTGGACGGGGCCACAGTGTCCCCCGACCCACCCCTGTCTCAGTCTACAGTATCTATGCTGAAATAGTCTATGTGCCGGGGGGCTAGGGTCAGTCTGTTATATCTGGTGTAATTCTTGTCTTATCTGGTATCTGGTGTATCTGTGTGAATTTAAGTATGCTGGACTCCCGAGTGGTGCAGTGGTCTAAGGCACTGCATCGCACTGTGCCACTAGAGATTCTAGGTTCGAGTCCATGCTCTGTCACAGCCGGCCGTGACTGGGAGACCCATGGGGCAGCGCACAATTGGCCCAGCGTCGTCCGGGTTAGGGGCGGGTTTGGCCGGTAGGGATGTCCTTGTCCCATTGTGCACTAGCGACTCCTGTGGCAGGCCGTGCGCAGTGCACGCTGACACGGTCGCCAGGTGTACAGTGTTTCCTCCGACACATTGGTGCGGCTGGCTTCCGGGTTAAGTGGGCATTGTGTCAAGAAGCAGTGCAGCTTGGTTGGTTTGTGTTTCGGAGGATGCACGGCTCTTGACCTTCGCCTCTCTCGAGTCCGTACGGGAGTTGCAGTGATGAGACAAGATTGTAACTACCAATCTGATACCAGGAAATTGGGGAGAAAAAGGGCAACAAAAAACAATCAAATCCTCTCCTCCTGGACTACATGGCCTGATGACTCCTGGCTGTCCCCAGTCCACCTTAGATCCTGGTTCCTCTCTAGGTTTCTTCCTAGTTTCCTGCCTTTCTAGGGAGTTTTTCCTAGCCACCCCACCTCTACATCTGCATTGCTTGCTGTTTGGGGTTTTAGGCTGGGTTTCTGTATAGCATCTGTGACATCTGCTGATGTAAAAAAGGCTTTATAAATAAATTTAATTGATTGATTGATTGATTGATTGATGGTTTTACCAGTTTTAGTTGAACGTGTCTCCACAAGCTCTTCCCTTTAAAGAGCCAACAAATCACTTCAGTCAAACAATGATAATGGTTTATTCTGAGCACCTCAGGCAGTGGGTTCACACATAAAACAACAAACCATAGTGGACGTTCCAACAACAAGCCCATCACAACTCTGCACCTACTCGCCCCGTTCATGTCTCTCCATTGTTTGAACATGAATAATACAAACCAACAGTAAGGCCTCTACTGGCAAGAGCTGTGTGAACATGTACCTTCATATACGTGAGAACCACGCATGCATGAAAGGATAATGGTGAGGCGTGCCACATGCATGACCCTGTGCTCCAGTTGTTGGGGATGTAATGGAAGGCGACAGACAGCCAAACAAACACACCAGGAGCAGCTGCATTTAATTCAGCAGGCCTGGAGGATAACTGGCTAAAACAATAGCATTACCAGGTCCTCCTCAGGCAGAATGGGGGAGGGGGGCAGAGCAACACCAACCTCAGACAAGCTGGCTTATGGGCGTCGGCAAATGGGGTCCCTAATAAATCAAATCAAGCCTCTGGGAGCGGCATTTGGCACGGTGACACTCACAGCAGAGGATTGAGAATTTTGCTCCCTGCTGTTTTCAGAAAACAAGATATGGTCAGATAACTGCCCCTCTTATCTGAAGCAATGGTCTGCTCACGAAAGTTACCCATCCCTGGGTGGGCTTGAAGTACTAACCTTTCAGTTAAGAGCCAAACATGATAGCCGATTGCTCCAAGACACAGGAGCTATAGAAATGTGACACAGCCTGACTTACTGTATGAATGTAAGCCCTACTTGTTCCACATTTAGTTACATTACAGCCTTACTCTAAAATGGATTAAATAATTTTTTCCCTCATCAACCTACACACAATACCCCATAAAGACGAAGTGAAAACAGTTTCTTTTTTTTTACAAATGTATTACAAATATAGAACAAAAATACCTTATTTACATATAAGTATTCAGACACTTTGCTATGAGACTCTGTAACAATGGCGCCGGAGAAGAAGGCTGACATTTTACGTGTCCCCAAACGATTGTGGTTTCTTGTTTGTTTATTTGCATTGTTTGTAGCTTACTTTTTTACTTATTTTGTACATAATGTTGCTGCTACCATATCTTATGACCGAAATAATTTCTGGACATCAGGACTGCGAGTACTCACCACAGACTGGCAGAATCCTTTTTTTCCTTTAACCTGTTTAGGATAGGGGGCAGTATTTTCACGGCCGGATAAAAAACGTACCCAATTTAATCTGGTTATTACTCCTGCCCAGAAACTAGAATATGCATATAATTGTTTGATTTGGATAGAAAACACCCTAAAGTGTCTAAAACTGTTTGAATGGTGTCTGTGAGTATAACAGAACTCATATGGCAGGCCAAAACCTGAGAAGATTCTAAACAGGAAGTGCCCTCTCTGACCATTTCTTGGCCTTCTATACCCTCTTTACCGAAAACAGAGGATCTCTGCTTTAACGTGACATTTTCTAAGTCTTTGAACGAAAACGACGTCTCCCGGTCGGAATATTATCGCTATTTTACGAGAAAAATCGCATAAAAATTGATTTTAAACAGCGTTTGACATGCTTCGAAGTACGGTAATGGAATATTTTGACATTTTTTGTCACGATACGCGCCGGCGCGTCACCCTGCGGATAGTGTCTTGAACGCAAGAACAAAACGCCGCTATTTGGATATAACTATGGATTATTTGGAACAAAAACAACATTGGTGTGGAAGTAGAAGTCCTGGGAGTGCATTCTGACGAAGAACACCAAAGGTAATCCAATTTTTCTTATAGTAAATCTGAGTTTGGTGAGTGCCAAACTTGGTGGGTGTGAAAATAGCTAGCCTGTGATGGCCGGGCTATCTACTCAGAATATTGCAAAATGTGCTTTCACCGAAAAGCTATTTTAAAATCTGACACCTCGATTGCATAAAGGAGTTCTGTATCTATAATTCTTAAAATAATTGTTATGTTTTTTGTGAACGTTTATCGTGAGTAATTTAGTAAATTCACCGGAAGTTTTCTGTGGGTATGTTAGTTTTGAACGTCACATGCTAATGTAAAAAGCTGGTTTTTGATATAAATATGAACTTGATTGAACAAAACATGCATGTATTGTATAACATAATGTCCTAGGAGTGTCATCTGATGAAGATCATCAAAGGTTAGTGCTGCATTTAGCTGTGGTTTTGGTTTTTGTGACATTATATGCTAGCTTGAAAAATGGGTGTCTGATTATTTCTGGCTGGGTAGTCTCCTGACATAATCTAATGTTTTGCTTTCGTTGTAAAGCCTTTTTGAAATCGGACAATGTGGTTAGATAAAGGAGAGTCTTGTCTTTAAAATGGTGTAAAATAGTCATATGTTTGAAAAATTGAAGTTTTTGGATTTCTGACGTGTTTGTAATTCGCGCCACACCCTATCATTGGATATTGGAGCGGTGTTCCGCTAGCGGAACATCTAGATGTAAGAGGTTAACCTGTTAGGACTAGGGGGCAGTATTTACACGGCCGGATAAAAAACGTACCCGATTTATTCTGGTTACTACTCCTACCCAGTAACTAGAATATGCATATAATTATTGGCTTTGGATAGAAAACACCCTAAAGTTTCTAAAACTGTTGGAATGGTATCTCTGAGTATAACAGAACTCATATGGCAGGCAAAAACCTGAGAAGATTCCTTAAAGGAAGTGCCCTCTCTGACAAGATCTTGTTCTTCTTGTCTCTGTTTATTGAAGACTGAGGATCTTTCCTGTAACGTGACACTTCCTTCGGCTCCCATAGGCTCTCAGAGCCCGGGAAAAAGCTGAATGATGTCATTCCAGCCCCAGGCTGAAACACATTTGCGCTTTTGGCAAGTGGCCGATAAGAGGATAATGGGCTTAGGCGCGTGCACGAGTCGATCCCGTGCTTTATTTTCTTTCGTCTATTTACCTAAACGCAGATTCCCGGTCGGAATATTATCGCTTTTTTACGAGAAAAATGGCATAAAAATTGATTTTAAACAGCGGTTGACATGCTTCGAAGTACGTTAATGGAATATTTAGAATTATTTTGTCACGAAATGCGCCGTGTGCGTGACCCTTATTTACCATTCGGATAGTGTCTTGAACGCACGAACAAAACGCAGCTGTTTGAACATAACTATGGATTATTTGGGACCAAACCAACATTTGTTATTGAAGTAGAAGTCCTGGGAGTGCATTCTGACGAAGAACACCAAAGGTAATCAAACTTTTCTAATAGTAAATCGGAGTTTGGTGAAGGCTAAACTTGCTGGGTGTCTAAATAGCTAGCCCTGTGATGCCGGGCTATCTACTTAGAATATTGCAAAATGTGCTTTCACCAAAAAGCTATTTTAAAATCGGACATATCGAGTGCATAGAGGAGGTCTGTATCTATAATTCTTAAAATAATTGTTATGCTTTTTGTGAACGTTTATCGTGAGTAATTTAGTAAATTGTTAGTAAATTCCCCGGAAGTTTGCGGGGGGTATGCTAGTTCTGAACGTCACATGCTAATGTAAAAAGCTGGTTTTTGATATAAATATGAACTTGATTGAACAAAACATGCATGTATTGTATAACATAATGTCCTAGGGTTGTCATCTGATGAAGATCATCAAAGGTTAGTGCTGCATTTAGCTGTCTTCTGGTTTATGTGACATTATATGCTAGCTTGAAAAATGGGTGTCTGATTATTTCTGGCTGGGTACTCTGCTGACATAATCTAATGTTTTGCTTTCGTTGTAAAGCCTTTTTGAAATCGGACAGTGTGGTTAGATTAACGAGAGTCTTGGCTTTAAAATGCTGTAAAATAGTAATATGTTTGAGAAATTGAAGTAATAGCATTTCTAAGGTATTTGAATAACGCGCCACAGGATTCCACTGGCTGTTACGTAGGTGGGACGATTTCGTCCCGCCGGCCCTAGAGAGGTTAATTACTTGTTACTTTTATTTCTTATTCTTATCCGTATTTTTTAACTGCATTGTTGGTTAGGGGCTTGTAAGTAAGCATTTCACTGTAGGGTCTACACCGCTTGTGACTAATAAAATGTGATTTGATTTGATTTGACTAGAAATTGAGCTCAGGTGTATTCTATTTCCATTGATCATCCTTGAGATGTTTCTACAACTTGATTGGAGTACACGTGTGGTAAATTCTATTGATTGGACATGATTTGGGAAGGCACACACCTGTCTATATAAGAATGAATTGTCCGTAGAGTTCCGAGACAGGATTGTGTCGAGGCACAGATCTGGGGAAGGGTACCAAAACATTTCTGCAGCATTGAAGGTCCCCAAGAACACAGTGGCCTCCATCATTCTTAAATGGAAGAAGTTTGGAACCGCCAAGACTCTTTCTAGAGCTGGCCGCCCAGCCAAACTGAGCAATCGGGGGAGAAGGGCCTCGGTCAGGGAGGTGACCAAGAACCCGATGGTCACTCTGAAAGACTTCCTGAGTTTCTGTGTGGAGATGGGAGAACCATCTCTGCAGCACTCCATCAATGAAGCCTTTATGGTAGTGGCCAGACAGAAGCCACTCCTCAGTAAAAGGCACATTACAGCCTGCTTGGAGATTGCCAATAGGCACCTAAAGGACTCTCAGACCAGGAGAAACAAGATTCTCTGGTCTGTTGAAGCCAATATTGAACCTTTTGGTCTGAATGCCAAGTGTCACGTCTGGAGGAAACCTGGCACCATCCCTATGATGAAGCATGGTGGTGGCAGCATCATGCTGTGGGGATGTTTTTCAGTGGCAGGGACTGGGAGACTAGTCAGGATCGAGGTAAAGATGAACGAAGCAAAGTACAGAGAGATCCTTGATGAAAACCTGCTCCAGAGCGCTCAGGACTTCAGAATGGGGCGGAGGTTCACCTTCCAACAGGACAACAACCCTAAGCACACAACCAAGACAACGCAGGAGCGGCTTCGGTACAAGTCTCTGAATGTCTATGAGTGGCCCAGCCAGAGCCCAGACTCGAACCCGATCTAACATCTCAGGAGAGACCTGAAAATAGCTGTGCAGTGACGCTCACCATTAGAATGTCTAGTTTGAGAAACAGATGCCTCACAAGTCCTCAACTGGCAGCTTCATTAAATAGTACCCGCAAAACACCAGTCTCAACGTCAACAGTGAAGAGGCGACTCCGGGATGCTGGCCTTCTAGGCAGAGTTCCTCTGTCCAGTGTCTGTGTTCTTTTTCCCATCTTAATCTTTTATTTTTATTGGCCAGTCTGAGATATGGCTTTTTCTTTGCAACTCTGCCTAGAAGGCCAGCATCCTGAAGTCGCCTCTTCACTGTTGACGTTGAAACTGGGTTTTTGCGGTACTATTTAATGAAGCTGCCAGTTGAGGACTTGTGAGGCATCTGTTTCTCAAACTAGACATTCTAATGTACTTGTCCTCTTGCTCAGTTGTGCAGCAGGGCCTCCCACTCATCTTTCTATTCTGGTTAGAGCCAGTTTGCTCTGTTCTGTGAAGGGAGTAGTATACAGCGTTGTACGAGATCTTCAGTTTCTTGGCAATTTCTCGCATGGAATACCCTTCATTTCTCAGAACAAGAATAGACTGCCGAGTTTCAGAAGAAAGGTCTTTGTTTCTGGCCATTTTGAGCCTGTAATCGAACCCACAAATGCTGATGCTCCAGATACTCAACTAGTCTAAAGAAGGACAGCTTTATTGTTTCTTTAATCAGAACAACAGTTTTCAGCTGTGCTAACATAGTTGCAAAAGGGTTTTCTAATGATCAATTAGCCTTTTAAAATGATAAACTTGGATTAGCTCACACAATGTGCCATTGGAACACAGGAGTGATGGTTGCTGATAATGGGCCTCTGTATGCCTATGTAGAAATTCCATAAAAAAATCTGCCGTTTCCAGCTACAATAGTCATTTACAACATTAACAATATCTACACTGTATTTCTGATTAATTTGATGTTATTTTAATGGACAAAAAATGTGTTTGTCTTTCAAAAACAAGGACATTTCTAAGTGACCCCAAACTTTTGAACAATAGTGGTTGAATTCAAGAAGTTTAACCTGCCTATCAATCATTGTTTTTGAAACCAGTGGACAGTCCAAGCCTATGGAATAAAAGTTGGGCTTTTATTGCTCAATCTAATTTATTGAGCAATAAAAGCCCAACTTTTGTTCCATAGGCTTAGATCCGCAAACTGTCCACTGGTTTCAAAAACAATGATTGATAGGCAGGTTAAACTTCTTGAATGCAACCATTATTGGGTTCAAATACACATTTAGATTTGTGAACAGCCATCCACAATAACCACAATCCGTAAGGTGCAAATAGCTACGAGAGACGAGAGAGCAGCAGTGTGATTCACATCAATGCGCTATGTAGATATCAACAATAAGTGATATCCGTATCACTGTAGACTACAACCACTGCTGTCAGCCTTACCTCCAAGTGTTTATTCAAGTTGGATAATCTTTGGATGCAGACAGCAGTCGCACCATTGGAAGACATAGCTTGGACTGTAGCCTAGAAAAGCCTATTCCTGCTCTTTTCCCGTGATCCATCAAACCCATTTGGTGTGTCATCATAGTGGTCTCTGACTTGTGGTCAGACTGTCGCGTCCTGGCCAGTATAAGGGTTAATTGGTATTGTAGTTTGGTCAGGACGTGGCAGAGGGTATTTGTTTTATGTGGTTAGGGGTGGTGTGTTTGTTGTAGGGCAGTTGATTTAGGTATTCCGGGGGTTTTGGGCACTGTTTGATTTTCATGTATTCTATGTTTAGTCTAGTGTGTCTGTTTCTATGTTTGGGTTCATTGGGGTTGGGACTCTCAATTGAAGGCAGGTGTTGTCTATTTGCCTTTGATTGAGAGTCCCATATGAGGGTGTGTTTGTCTTTTGTGGGAGATTGATTTTGCACTGCGTTTTATATAGCCTGCAAAACTGTCATTCGTCGTTCTTGTTGTTTTCTTGTTTTCTCGTGTTCAATGTCATTTAATAAATTAAGATGATGAGCACCAACTCTACTGCGTATTGGTCCACGTTCTTAGACGACGATTTCTCTATATCATCGGAAGATGAAGAAACTTGTGACACAGACTCATTCAGGTGGAACAAACTTAAACTTGTGGCTTTTTTCAGTGCTGATTTGAATATCATTGAGAAAACAGAGAAGTGTCAAAGATTTTTTTTTCTCTTAAACATCCTTTCTGAATTTAAAAGTAATCCTTGAAGTAACCATCTAGTTTTTCAAAAGTATCTGTAATCTGACTACAATATTGTTGCTGGTAACGTAATGGATTACATATACCGTTTTTTGTAATCCGTTACTCCCCAAACCTGGCCGCCGCACTGAAGTGGTAGATCTGGTGACGGATTTTATTGACAAAACACTGACCACAGTAGAAACAAGCCCATGTTAATCTGTATATGAACTGGTTATTAATAAGACATTTGAAAAAGAGAATGCAGTATACTGAACATTTTGTGAAATCCTTTGAAAACTACAGCATCCTTCCAAACACTTCCTTGGACAACTCTTTCAGTAAAGCATTTAGTATAAAGGTCTCCAAGCAAGCCAACAGAAAGAAGACCAATTTCATGATTGAACTGCAGCTAACATTGTCTCATCAATGGCTATTAGATAGAATTTCTGCTGACTGGTATGCCTGAAGCACCGCAGCTAGACACCAATATAAGGCCATGTGTCCAAAGGAATCTCATATTTTCCAATGGTAATGTACTGTACCTATCAGCTCATACTGATGCCACGCAAATAAGTCATAATATCACAGATGGGGCCTCGCAGGGCTTGGAATATTTGAATGTTCAGAATCAGCCAGTGGTTCAGCAGTAAATTATAACCCTGCAGGACCCTGGCCCAGTTTAGATGCCTAAAGAGCCCAACATGTCTTCTCTCTCAAATTAGGTCAGGATGAAAAAGACAAAGCACGCAAGCTCCAAGGCCACTTCAGACAGCGAAACGAAAGCCCCCTCACACACACACACACACACACACACACACACACACACAGACACAGACACAGACACACACACACACACACACACTTCCTGTCAATAACAGTGGGTGTTATTTGGTCTGTGGAGATAAATACTGCTGACTGGTGCTGCTCCGCTTGACTGGGGATGATAAAATGAGCTTGATGGGCTTCACACAAAGAGACGCATGTTTCCTGAATGTGTCACCCTGTCTCCTCAAAGCTTTTTATAACACAATACACTGTGCTGACATCATCTATTCCTCCCTATGACAAGTTTGGTAGAGACTTCCCAAAAATCTTTTAGGATGTAGATGAGGCAGAGAAAATGCACACCAGCATCTTGTGTAATGTCATTTGTACAGAATGGTTTCTCAGATCAAAAGAGACAGTGTGCGAGCAGAGGTTAGAGCATAGTGCTTGCTCTCCAGACTGACGCTGTGTAGTAACTCTGTGGCTTCATCTTTACTTTACCACAGTCTGACAACAGCAACACAGTTAGCAGCCAGTGCCTTCAGCAGCTAACGACATAGTTGTTTCTCCACAGCAGCTAAAAATAACATGAAAAGCATTCTTTAGACAAATCCAGCAAGATAGATTACACCTACGGGCTAGTTGAAAGGTGGAGGATTTTGTTTCTAGATAACGTCCTACAATGTGCGCTTTAACAGCTCAATACTATATCACATTTGTTGGGACTTTTATTTTCTCCTTACAGTTCCTCCAAAAATATGAGATATTGAGCAAATTATTTCATAAGCTCTATTTCGCAATCTCTTTATGACAACTTTAAGGCCTACATACTGTGTGAGATAATGGAGGCCGCTCACACGCGCATGTGTGTGTGTGTTTATCACCCTTTACCTTAATGTATGCTGATAGTCTTTTCGCTTCTTGGGCTGTGCTTTCCAGTGCTCTTGAGTCTATATAACTTGCAGTGGTGCCGTTTAAGATGAGGGAGGATGATTACAGAATATTGGATGACTGTCATTCATATTCCATTCACCCAGCTCAATGTAACATCGATAGGTTCAGGCTACTACATGATACATGACTTTTCCTGGTATCCATCATGAGGTTGCTACAATCTAACCTATGAATGAAAGTTTAAAACGTAGGTCCACAGGTTGAAAGAATTTTGAGTAATCAAGGTGACAGACAGACCGACAGTGACACATTCAATACAGCCTCGCACACTCTTGCCTGCATCTAGCTGATCTAGGGTGTAATCATTAGCCCAACAGTTGCAAATGAGAGTTTCTATTGGACAAATTCAGGTATGTTTATCGCCGTTTCGTTCCTTTTGCTTCCATTTAAGAAACGTTAACAGAATCGGCGGAATGAATACACCCCTGATCACAAGCAAACAGTTCACTTTCATAGCAACCACATAAAGACAGCATGATCACTTTGCTCGTTGTATATATAATTTCTTCTCGCAACAATTTATGCCTTCTCCTTCTCTCACCTTCTCCCTTTGCTTGTGGACTTTAGTGCACAACACATCAGCTGTCTGTGACCAGGCGAAAAAACCTTTCCAAGCCAAAACTTCATATCATGACCGCTAACTGCTACACACAGCCTACATCGTTGTCGTGTCATAGTCAACTAGAACTACTAGAACTACCATGTTAGTAAACCCGCTACAATCATGCAGTACTGTGTACAGTCAGAAAGCAGTTTAGCAGTTAAACTGGAGGGCCCTGGTGGCAATACATTTATAAAACCAAAAGCTTACCTTGACTTAGAAAAGTTCCAGTGTTGGATAGCGATAGCCAGCTAGTTAACATAGCACCCCTCTCTGTTTGAGTCAGGTGTTTGACTAGGCTGAACTAGCTAGCTGCATAAGCAGTTTAGCAGTTACACAGGCAGGCCCGATTGCAATAAATGAATCAAACCAAAAGCTTACCTTGACTTGGAAGAGTTCCAGTGTTGGATAGCCATAGCTAGCTAGCTAACACAGCACCCTGCTCTGTTTGAGCCGGGTGTTTGACTAGGCTAAACTAGCTATCTGCATTTGCTAGCTAAGTGAAAGTTGTAAAAAAATACAACCAAAAATAGCTTTCTCTCTCGCTCGCTTTTCCTTAATTTTGGAATAAATGAATTTGTTCAAAACTGTTCAACTATTGTCTTTCTCTCTCTTTGAGTCAACTACTCACCACATTTGATGCACTGCAGTGCTAATTGTAGCTTATGCATTCAGTACTAGATACATTTTCTGATCCTTTGATTGGGTGGACAACATGCCAGTTCATGCTGCAAGAGCTCTGATAGGTTGGAGGACATCCTCCGGAAGTTGTCATAATTACTTTGTAAGTCTATGGAATGGGGTGAGAACCATGTGCCTCCTAGGTGTTGTATTGAAGTCAATGTACCCAGAGGAGGACAGAAGCTAGCTGTCTTCCGGCTACAACACTGTGCTACCCTACAGAGTGCTGCTGAGGCTAGTGTAGGCCTTCATTGAAAAACAGTGTATTTTAATAAATGATTTGGTGACATGAATATATTTAGTATACTTTTATCTAAAAAGGATAACTTTTTTAATGTTGAACTATTATTTATTTTTATAAAATTCACTGAGGATAGTCCTCCCCTTCCTTCTCTGAGGAGCCTCCACGGATAACATGGCCTAAACTATTTATAGAAATGAAAAACTAGTCCAATGTGACCTCAATATCACCCCTTATATTAAAAATGCAAATAAATGTATAGAATTTAAAAAAGAAATTTTTAGATCATATAAAACCCCTGAATATGAGTCTCATTGTGATCTTTGCTAAATTGCACAAAACTATGGGTACACAATTCCCATTGGAATGTGCAATGCTAAGAAAATCTGTTTTCCATTTGTTACATATAAGTGAGGGCTGTCTTTGTCTAGCTGGCAGTTGTGGTTTGATTGTCAGGGGGATCGAGTACTAAAGCCTGCAAAGGGCCCCATTCTCCCCCCATGTGGTAAAGAGTAGTGTAAGGGGAGTTCAATAGCCTTAATCCAACTTAGATAACTACCCCTACCAACACCCATACCAAAATGAAACTGAGACATTTCTGACTCTTCCACCAGGCACTGTGCGATCTCACACCTTCACACTAAAGTAGCTGGCTTCCAATCAGTCTAAAGATGTGGGTGTATGAGCGGCCATTAAAGGCCTTGCACGTCATGGTCACTCAAAGTGGACTTCGTTTGTCTAGGTCCTTCTTTTCACATTTGCATTTGTAATCACCTGATTCTTTTACCCACCTGGGGGGGTCCCTTCATATTTTTTCTTTGATCGATCTCTGTCGAGATGATCGATCTTTGTTGAGGTGATTGATCTTTGTCGAGGGAGGAGCTGATTTTTACATATTGTGTATATTTATTTATTTTGAACACATTTCTGTTTGTTGGCAATGCCAATTCTCGGAAAACTTACTTTCATGTTCGCTAGCTGGACAGGAAAACGCTGCTGAGTACTAAACCGTAAACCAGATAACGCGTGTACTATACACTATACATGGTACGAGATCTCTGTTGATCTCGTCTGCCAATCACGTTATCTGTATCTAAGGTCGTAGACAGCTGGTGACATCTCGAGACAGATCTTCGTCCGACAAACTGCTATCAGGTAAAGTATTTTTTATTGATTTGTAATCTAACTATTTAGTTATAGAAATGTGATACCATCCATTCAAGCTGTAAAATGACTCCCAACTTAGAACACAGCAACTATAATAATGTAATGTAGCTAGCTTACTGTGTTCTAAGTGAGATACAGATAATGTGATCGCCAATATCGCAATATTATCTTTGCACTAGGTGGTGGTACCTGCACCAAAACTCCAGTATTGGGGAGCTAGCACTTTTATTTACATTACTGATCAAAACTTGTTTTCTCATAGCTCTCTTGTCGAATCGCCAAAAAATCACAGTATCGAATCACAATACCTATAGAATCATGAGAATCGCAATACATATCGTGGCAATTCCCAGCCCTACTAGCTAGCATGTCATTCCGGAACAAGGACTAGCTATCAGTTTATTCCAAGTAATAATTAAAAAATCTATAGGACAAGTAGTGTAAATCTAATACAGTCATCAAGGCAGGACCCACTCATTTCATTCCTGTCATTATCCCTGTCAATAGTAGGATGATTGCAGAGCACCCTGACTCAGAATGTCAGGATGTTCATTTTCAAGCTCACAAACTACATTCCTTTTCTGTGATAAGGCTTCGGCAATATACCATGTATACCATATATTAGGTATTTGGAAATAACCACAAGATGGTTTTTCAATACCGCCAATACCGTTAACTATTCCTTTGAAGTTTTTCAATACATTTTTATATTTGTAGCTAGATTTTAAGTAGATAGGAGATAAGGCAGATCACGTTCTTCATTTAACCTGTCACATTATTTGACATTATGAAACTTACCATAGTTCCCGCGCACTGTTGAGCCAGTCACGTGTTTGTTTGTAAATAGCACAACAGGAGAAAGCGGGAGCAGGTGAGTCCAGCTGTGTATTGACGGGTCACATTTTAAATGGCACGTCAACACTGTTTTTTTGCTTCAATAGAGTGATCAGGGAGTGCAATTATATTTTTCCTTTACAGTATATATATTAGTGCAACAAATTCAGCAGAAAATAGCTACATTTTCATCAGATGACAAAAGAAGTGCAAAGCTATTTAGCTGGAAGCCACACAAGTAAACAAGCTTACAAAAAAAGCAAGGTATTTTTTGCAAAAACAATGCATGGCCATAATATTTGCAAAGTTTATCATAGAAAGAATGTAGCCAGCTACATTTCCTAATGTTTTGCTTAATAAAAACCATTTTAGATCTGCATTTAAGCAAGATATTTATTGTGCGTTTTATCTTTTTTCTCTGCGTGAAAAATGCTGAATTCACCGTTAACGTGACTCCTAAGTTTAACTTGCTAGTTATCTAAGTAAGTGGCTGAATTAATAAGCAGATGGGGCATGATATAGTGTTAGCTTTCTGCTATGTTTGAGAAATCTGTACAGCTGCCAATGCTATCTTGATTTTCTTGCGTTTTTTTCTCCTTTCCATTCTCGGCCCATCTGCTCCCCCCCTCTTTTCCGAGCAGAGCAGGCAGGCCTGTTGCCCTAGCAACTCCAGACTCCACACAGACACAGCGTGTACACATGCTGAACCAGAGCCAGTACTGTTCTTCCATCAGACAAGCATGCAGCAAAACCTTGTTAATTTGCACAATGTCTCTTGTTCACATTCACTTGTAAATGTCCAAACTCACCAAAAATGGCATTCGGTAGCTCCTTCCAATATACAGTACCAGTCAAAAGTTTGGACACACCTCATTCAAGGGGTTTTCTTTATTTTTACTATTTCCTACATTGTAGAATAATAGTGAAGACATCAAAACTATGAAATAACACATATGGAATCATGTAGTAACCAAAAAAGTGTTAAACAAATCAAAATATATTTTATATTTGAGATTCATCAAAGTAGCCACCCTTTGCCTTGATGACAGCTTTGCACACTCTTGGCATTCTCTCAACCAGCGTCATGAGGTAGTTACCTCGAATGCATTTCAATTAACAGGTGAGCCTTGTTAAAAGTTGATTTGTGGAATTTCTTTCCTTCTTAATGTGTTTGAGCTAATCAGTTGTGTTGTGACAAGGTAGGGGGGTATACAGAAGATAGCCCTATTTGGTAAAAGACCAAGTCCATATTATGGCAAGAACAGCTCAAATAAGAAAAGGGAAACGACAGTCCATCATTACTTTAAGACATGAAGGTCAGTCAATCAGGAACATAAATGCTTCAGAGTTCAAGTAACAGACACATCTCAACATCAACTGTTCAGAGGAGACTGTGTGAATCAGGGCTTCATGGTAGAATTGCTTCACAGAAACCACTACTAAAGGACACCAATAAGAAGAAGAGACTTGCTTGGGCCAAGAAACATGAGCAATGGACATTAGACCAGTGGAAATTTGTCCTTTGTTCTGATGAGTCCAAATTTGAGAATTTTGGCTCCAACCGCTGTTTCTTTGTGAGACGCAGAGTAGGTGAACGGATTATGTGTGGTTCCCACCGTGAAGCATGGAGGAGGAGGTGTGATGGTGTGGGGTTGCTTTGCTGGTGACACTGTCTGTGATTTATTTAGAATTCAAGGCACACTTAACCAGCATGGCTACCACAGCATTCTGCAGCGATCTGCCATCATATCTGGTTTGCCCTTAGTCTGGATACCGCCCAACTCTAGCTGTGATTTATTTGTTTAATTCTTGTCTCTCACTTTTGTCTCACATGATCTACTCAGCTCTCCTGTGTCTGAGAGAAGCAGAAATGAAAGAGAAATCTTTACCGATGTCAATTAGATTGTTGACGATGCATTGATCTTTCTATCGATTTATGCCATTCTGGTGAGCAAGGCTTTATGTAGTATTCTAGACAAGCATCAAGTAATGACAGAAGAGAAGCTGCATGTATCTAATTATAGTGTCACACCCTGATCTGTTTCACCTGTCTTGTGATTGTCTCCACCCCCTTCCAGGTGTCGCTTATTTCCCTGGTGTTTATATCCCTGTCTCTCTGTGCCAGTTCGTTTTGTATGTCTTTCAAGTCAACCAGCGGTTTTCCCGTACTCCTGCTTCTATTCTCTTTTGCTAGTCCTCACAGTTTTTGACCCTTGCCTGTTTTCTGGACTCCGTACCCGCCTGCCTGACCATTCTGCCTGCCACTCTGTACCTCCTGGACTCTGAACTGGTTTTGACCTTTTGCCTGTCCATGACCATTCTCTTGCCAACCACTTTCGGATTGTTTAATAAATATCAAGACTCAAACCATCTGCATCTGGGTCTCGCCTTGTGCCCTTATATATAGACAAGTTGACTAACAAATAGCTTACCACATGTCAGAAAATATAAGCATATAAATAGCTAAATGAGTCTTAAAAACACATTTTCCTGCATTCTTTCCGCCGTCCCTGAACAACGTGCACAGGTACCCTACATGAGCCTTTTGAAGTAGCCTAATTGTTTGACAATCAGATGAAAACATCAGGTAAACAACAAATCTTTACTATTAGGTCCATAGAGATCCTATTAAATTAATAGGGATTCTATATGTCTTTCAATGATTAAGCCCATAACAAAATAAAGCGTGTGCACACGAGGTCCCCATACCAGGAAGAAATTAAATCTACTTTCACCCCTGGTTTCTATGCAAAGTATATGATTGAATGTTTCTTTAAACCTGCAGCTAGTTACTTAGAATGAGACATATAATCATGCCAAAACATGATTTGTAAATGTTATTCACTGACAGAGAGATAGCTAATGAAAGACAAATTGTCATTTACAGTATCTGGCTAGGCTAGTCAAACTGTAACATTGGCTAGCTTTCAATAAATTGGCTAAATGGTCAACAGAGTTATCTCTTCATACAATCAGGACAAATCGTATTGCATGCTGCATATTTCAAGTGTACTCAAAAACAGATATTAATCTTATTTAAGTCTTTGGGAGCTAACTATATCTGTCCTCTTCATCAGACAGCAGCTCACATTTTCACAAGAGGCTGTGTTTACATCAGAAGTGGTATGTACGGGAGTTCTGATTGGTTCCAAGTTAAGCAGTTTGGCAAATTTTCCTGAGCAGACAGTTTTGAAATATACTTATTTTGAGCAAATTTGCACGAATTGAAGGTGCCAATAAAATGCCACATTCATCATAAGAGTGTTTTACTGTCATATAAAAAAAAAAAAGCTCCTCCCTCGACGGGGATCAATCAACTTCACGTTTTTTGGCTTCAGCCCACCACCTAACAGACACACAGGGAAAATGTGTGTTTTCATCTTCAAGTAGCATTGCGAGAAGGAGAAACTGAGCTGAATAATTTGGTACACCGTTTAGATTGAGCACATCTAAGCGAAGTACTGTATACAGTGGCTTGCGAAAGTATTCACCCCCTTGGCATTTTCCTATTTTGTTGCCTTACAGCCTGGAATTAAATTTGATTTTTTGGGGGGGTTTGTATCATTTGATTTACACTACATGCCTACCAATTTGAAGATGCTAAATATTTTTTTTTGTAAAACAAACAAGAAATATGACCAAAAAAAATAACTTGAGCATGCATAACTATTCCCCCCCCCCCCCCAAAGTCAATACTTTGTAGAGCCACCTTTTGCAGAAATTACAGCTGCAAGTCTCTTGGGGTATGTCTCTATAAGCTTGGCACATCTAGCCACTGGGATTTTTGCCCATTCTTCAAGGCAAAACTGCTCCAGCTCCTTCAAGTTGGATGGGTTCTGCTGGTGTACAGCAATTTTTAAGTCATAACACAGATTCTCAATTGGATTGAGGTTTGGGCTTTGACTAGGCCATTCCAAGACATTAAAATGTTTCCCCTTAAACCACTCGAGTGTTGCTTTAGCAGTATGCTTAGGGTCATTGTCCTGCTGGAAAGTGAACCTCCGTCCCAGTCTCAAATCTCTGGAAGACAAACAGGTTTCCCTCAAAAATGTCCCTGTATTTAGCGCCATCCATCATTCCTTTAATTCTGACCAGTTTCCAAGTCCCTGCCGATGAAAAACATCCTCACAGCATGATGCTGCCATCACCATGCTTCACTGTGGGGATGGGGTTCTCGGGGTGATGAGAGGTGGTGGGTTTGCGCCAGACATAGCGTTTTCCTAGATGGCCAAAAAGCTACATTTTTGTCTCATCTGACCAGAGTACCTTCTTCCATATGTTTGGGGAGTCTCCCACATGCCTTTTTGCGAACACCAAACGTGTTTGCTTATTTTTTTCTTTAAGCAATGGCTTTTTTCTGGCCACTTTTCCGTAAAGCCCAGCTCTGTGGACTGTACAGCTTAAAGTGGTCCTATGACAAGATACTCAAATCTCCGCTGTGGAGCTTTGCAGCTCCTTCAGGGTTATCTTTAGTCTCTTTGTTGCCTCTCTGATTAATGCCCTCCTTGCCTGGTCAGTGAGTTTTGGTGGGCGGCACTCTCTTGGCAGGTTTGTTGTGGTGCTATATTCTTTCAATTTTTTAACAATGGATTTAATGGCATTCCATGGGATGTTAGAAGTTTCTGATATTTTTTTATAACCCAACCCTGATCTGTACTTCTGCCCAACTTTGTCCTTGACCTGTTTGGAGAGCACCTTGGTCTTCATGGTGCCGCTTGCTTAGTGGTGTTGCAGACTGTGGGGCCTTTCAGAACAGGTGTATATATACTGAGATCATGTGACACTTAGATTGCACACAGGTGGACTTTATTTAACTAATTATGTGACTTCTGAAGGTAATTAGTTGCACCAGATCTTACTTAGGGGCTTCATAGCAAAGGGGGTGAATATATGTGCACGCAACACTTTCCGTTTTTTTATTTTTTATTATTTTAAACACGTTTTTTTTCTTCATTTCACTTCACCAATTTTGACTATTTTGTGTATGTCCATTACATGAAATCCAAATAAAATCAATTTAAATTACAGGTTGTAATGCAACAAAATAGGAAAAATGCCAAGGGGGATGAATACTTTTGCAAGGCACTGTATACTTTGTCATGATGATATAAATGGATGGCTGTGTTCTAGACGGGTATGCACATACCATCTATTGGCTGATTTGGTGATCTAAAGTGCAGGCAATTGTTTTAAAAGCGTTATGAAATGTTATAGTGTGTTATCCCCTATCTACTATAACGAGAACCATGTAGCTATGATGCGCTCCTACACAATTTCCTGATTTCGCAGACGGACCACATGGAATTTAAATCATGGGGGAAACAATTATTTTACCCACTGATAGAACATTGGCTTTCACCAAATTGACAGGAGTTTCATGATTTTTATTTCTGGGGTTGGATTATCCCTTCAATGTCTTCCATCTCTAAGCAAGCTGCATTACTCAATAGGTCTTTACCTTGAGCCAAAACACAGTCTAACAGTTAGACTCTAAATCCTCTGCGATTGCTTGCCTCAGGAATTCTTCCTTTTTTTCACAATTTTTCCCCGTCTTTTCCCCGTCGTCAGGCCAAATGAGAATCAGATGTTTTGTGGAGGAAGGAAGGACTCCCACCCATCCTGCGTTGCTGGTGCAGCTGGAGTGTTGGTACTGTGTGTATGTGTGTGTGTGTGTGTGTGTGTGTGTGTGTGTGCGTGTGCGCGTGGTGGCAGGAAGGTGAACATTCCACCCTCCTTCCATCATTGGACAGCTGCTAAGGCTGTAGAAAGGGAGAAAAGGGGAGAAACGACGGGCTACAAAACATGCAGGTTGTACACAAGGTTCAGTTTAAATCTGCTGGTTTTGAGATTTCCTATCTGTACATAATATGGATAAGTTTGTCTAACACAGTGGTTCTTAAACTGGGTTCGATCGAACCCCAGGGGTTCGGTGAGTCAGTCTCAGGGGTTCGGCGGAGGTCAAGACACACACCCGACTCATATGATTCGTGATGACACGCCCCGCTTGGCCATCATTGGCTGCAGGTGATCACGCAACATCGCTTGGCCTATCTGTGCTGCAGGGAATTTGGTGCGCTCAGTAGTCGAATTGTGACTGTCGTGATGGTACGTCGTGTGATTTCTTTCTTAATATTTTAATCCCTTCATACTATGTCGAGCAAAAAAAGAAAGTGGTCGGACGAATATGTACAATATGGATTCACATGTATAACGGAACGTGATGAGAGTCAGCGTCCTAACTGCATGATTTGCAATGCCAAGTTGAGCAATTCTAGTCTAGCACCGGCAAAACTAAGAGAACACTTCCTTAAGCTGCATGGAGATGGACAATACAAGAACACAACGCTCGCTGAATTCAAGGTGAAGAGAGTCATTTTTCCAATTAAGAAGGGTTCGGTGAATGCGCATATGAAACTGGTGGGGGTCAGTACCTCCAACAAGGTTAAGAACCACTGGTCTAACATCAAAATAGTTAACTGATTTAAACACGTGGAGCTGAACAGCACCTGCTTCAGCCCGACTCATGAAGAGTAACATTTTTCTGAGTTTCACCCATGAGGCTCAGGATTCAGGAAGAGGGGTTTAAAGCTTCCTCTACTGAGCGGCTGCTGCTCTGCTAAAGCTAAGAGTTCTCACATACTCTACTGGTGCAGCTCTACTATTGTCCTGTCAACAGCATGACTCTGCTAAGCAAAGACAAGGCCCCTTTCCACCTCCCAAAATCCCCTGACAACTGTTCAGTTTCCTGCTGGCATTGATGCGCTCAATATTTACCATGACCATTAGCTGGTGAGCTTGCACACAGTTACAGCAGAGAAAACCGAGCCTGAGGAGTGGGCCACCTGCCTTCAGAGGCTTTTGGAAACAGTTCTCTACAGTCATGTGAAACTTTCCCTTGTCTTTGAACTACCTGATAGCAGCAGGCAAAAGGCCTTACAAATAGATTTGCTGCACCACTTGGCAATGGTGTAAAGTACTTAAGTAGGTTTTGGGGTATCTGCACTTTACTTTACTATTTATATTTTTGACAACTTTGACTTTTACTCCACTACATTCCGAAAAAAAAATGTATGTACTTTTTACTCCTTTTACTCATTTTCCCTGGCACCCAAAAGTACTCGTTACATTTTGAATGCTTAGCAGGACAGGAATTGTCCAATTCGCACACTTATCAAGAGAACATCCCTGGTCATCCCTAGTGCCTCTGATCTGGCAGACTCACTTAACACAAATACTTTGTTTGTGAATTTTGTGTGTTGAACTGTGCCCCTGGCTATCTGTAAATTTTAAAAAACTAGAAAATCGGGTTGTCTGGTTTGCTTAATATATGAAATATTTTATGATTTATACTATTACTTTTGATAGTTAAGTACATTTAAAACCAAATACATTTAGACTTTTACTCAAGTAGTATTTGACTGGGTGACTTTCACTTTTACTTGTGTCATTTTCTTTTAAGATATCTTTACTTTTACTCAACTATGAAAATTTGGTACTTGTTCCACCACTGCCACTTGGACTGTACAATGGTGGGGAGGGGAGAGGGGGGGTTGAAAGTCAACATATAACTCACATCTCCTTGTCTGCTTTGAATGCTAGAACACTGGCTGAGGCTGTAGGAGAATGTGGGTCGGGATTGAATGGAAGTAGGATGGGGAAGTGCTGCAATCTCATTCCTATGCTTGTCCTCATATCGACTGCATAAATTGATGCACCTGGGAGACTTAAAGCTAATCTAGACCTTGTTAGTTTTTTTGTGCTCCCCCTAAATTTTCATAATCTAAATCATGAATTCTCAGTGTGCCGAAACCGGGGTGTTGAAGATTCTGAGAGGAGTTCAGTCTGAGATTACCGCTTAAAACAAGAAAGCGAGACTGAAGCTTTCTCTCTCAAGTCTCGGCAGAACTGCTTCAATAAGTGCCCCTTTGTCTCTTACCTAGCACGAGGTAAGACAATGAGGGCCACTGCGGACTAAACCATGCAATTACTCAGCCCGATGAGGTTAGAGTGAATGCTCTTCTTTGGGTGCTGAGGTTTCTGCCGTTCCCTTTGGCCTTGTGGGTCGGTAGCGAAACAAGATGCATGAACAGTACCATATCTATGAAAAATGATTTTATACTGTATTCTGTTTATATTTTTATTGTCTATTTGATTAACATATTCCTTGGTTCAGCGACTCTGAGATGTGTAAGTCTGTCTGACAGTCAGTCAGTTTCTTACACAGCCAAGAAGAAAACATTTCATCGACGGGGCTGTAGTGGAGCAGGTTGAGAGCTTCAAGTTCCTTAGTGTCCACATCACCAACAAACTAACATGGTCCAAGCACACAAAGACAGTCGTGACCTATTCCCCCTCAGGAGACTGAAAAGATTTGGCATGGGTCCTCAGATCCTCAAAAGGTTCTACAGCTGCACCATCAAGATAATCCTGACTGGTTGCATCATTGCCAGGTATAGCTGCTCGGCCTCCGACCGCAAGGCACTATAGAGGGTAGTGCGTACAGCTCAGTACATCACTGGGGACAAGCTTCCTGCCATCCAGGACCTCTACAACAGGCGGTGTCAGAGGAAGGCCCTAAAACTCCAGTCACACTAGTCGTAGACTGTTCTCTCTGCTACCTATTGTTATTTTACTGCTGCTTTTGAATTACTTGTTACTTTTATTTATTATTCTTACTCATATAATTTTTTTTAACTGTATTGTTGGTTGGGGACTCGTAAGTAAGCATTTCACTGTAAGGTCTAATACCTGTTGTATTCGGCGCATGTGACTAATTGTGACGTTCGTCGTTAGGAGTTGACCAAGGCGCAGTGTGAGTTGGGTTCATCATATTTATTTATAAATGAGAACCAACAAAAACAATAAACCGAACGAAACGCTAGGCGTGCAAACACATGCAACACAAAGACAAGATCCCACAACTGACTGTGGGAAAAAGGGCTGCCTAAGTATGATTCCCAATCAGAGACAACGAATGACAGCTGCCTCTGATTGGAAACCATACTCGGCCAATCAAAGAAAAGAAAACATAGACATACAACACAGAATGCCCACCCCATGTCACACCCTGACCTAACCAAACAGAGAAAAACGTCTCTCTCAGGTCAGGGCGTGACACTAATAAAATTAGATTTTAACAGGGAGGAACACAATAATATTTCATCATTTTGGCCAAATGGAATATAAAAAAAACAGCTCCCTTAGTAGAGGAGCGACCCTGTTCACTGTTTAGGAGGTGAAACAGGCTTATGTGGAGCAGGACTTCTATTTCATACCTGCTCCAGTGGTTATTCTTGGCTAGTGTTGAAAGTGGGGTGAAACAGCCAGGTGGGAACCCCTTGGCCTGAGCTCACCTATGGGGATACGATAGCTCTGCTACACCCCCACCTCTGGCTCCAACCCTCACACCCATGAGGGGGACGGGATGGGAGAGGGGTGGACCATGGTTTGGATCCCAACAATGCCAGCAGATTTCACCCAGTCAACCAGTCATATGGGATAACAATCCACACAAGAGGTTGTGACACTGTTCATCGCTGCCTCATAAATGAAACACAGTGGACATTAGGGTGTGTTGTTATGGGACCTTGTTGCTCTGTGATGTGTTTCCACCGACACAAAGGCACACGCCCTGGGGTTGTTTGAATGTTATTAATAAACCATTTGCAGCTTACATAAAAAATAGTTTGCTAGAACAGCTCATCAAAACCTCATGCCCTGGTCTATGATCACACCACACACAGACAATAAGACATATATTTACATAAATTGTTATCCAGATGTCTGTGTATATTCTTAATCCTGACTCATGGTGGACAGCATTATTCCCTGAACATCTGATAACAGAAAAGAAACAAAGACAGTCTTCTCTTCCTTTCTCCTCTGTCTCTCTTGGGCACATGTAGACTCACCGAGCCGGCTCTGCTTTTCCCAACAGATGGTTGCCAGATTGGCCAGCTCCTTGTATTTCTCGGCCAGCTGGAGTTTTCCGTTGTTGAGGCGGGGTCGCCTGGCGATGCTCTCTTCGGCCAAGCTCCGGTTGGAGGTCAGCAGGATCTCTCTGTCCACCTGCAGCTCCTGAAACTGGAGGCAAACATGGCATCAGGACCCTGAGGATGTACAGCTCAGCACACACAAAAAAAGGTTAATTGATTAACTAAAACAATAGCAGACTGTGATGATGGCGTGTCATGTTTAAAATAGTATTCCAGTAATACTGGTGTATCAACCCACTTATAACATCTTGATAAACAGGAGTTTAACGTTGGCATAACAGTTGAAAAGTACTTATTTATTTAGCTATTTAGAGATTGATGTTTCCAAATCTGCCCAACTGAGCCTTCCCAGAATTTATAGTTAATCAAACATTTGTCAAGCAACAACAGATCTTCAAGGCTAACCTCACTCTGCATGAAATGCTCTACACACTGAGATTGAAATGTAGTGAGCTGGAACACTTTGTCTCATTGGGTTTGAGCAGAGAAAGCAACAGCAAGGGGATTAGTCAAAGGGGAAAGTATGAAACTGTGAGAAACAACATAGTCATTGGGGGTTAGAAACACAGGAAGGAACAAGGGTGTATATACAGTACATACATGTTTGACGGCCAGTTACTTAAGAACAAAACTTGTTCCGTGGTGTGAACTTCAGCCAGTAAGTCTATGCTACATATTGAATGTATGAAAAGATGTTCTCAGCCAGGCTAAATAAAGCTGAGGGCACATAATACTAAGAGCAACTCAGCCAGTCTCAAATCTACTTTCATGTGATGGTTAAGTAAAGATGTGTTAAACAGGATAAATAAAAGTTGGTGTTAAAAAAAATACTTATAGGCCACATTCCCAAAACCAATGTGACTTTCCACATCTGGCAAACCGCGGACTGAATTCCTGGTCAAGAGCCTTGCTCATGTTACACATGGACAGCATGGCTACGCTTGTGGCTTTGTCACACTGGGAGCATTCAGTTGATGACTTGGCATGAGTGTCCAATTTTGCTTGCTTCACATATCAGCCCTTTAAAGTTGTTTAAAAACCAAACTCAGGACTAAATTCAGGCTATTGCTTACACTTTCATCAATCTTCATACCACAAGCAAGAGCATTCATATATGCACAGTAATTAATAGTGACAGTTCCGCAGACTAAGGCTTCAATTAAGCAAAAATCAATTTTGCATTTAAGTAAGCATCCATATATGGCAATAACCCCCAAACTGAAGGACAATTAGAAATGATGCATTGAGAAGTATTCCATTTAAAGGGCCAGCCCCAATGGTCAGGAACTAATGGCGTGTCCAGTGGTTTTTTTACTATGCATCGCTCTGGACCAAATTAGAAAAATGATGAAGAGATTCTGTGGCCTGTTATTGGGGCTCCCTTCATTTTGTTCCCAAAACGACACAAAAGGCTCCTTCAAGATGACTCCAACAGCCACCAGCAACCTTTAGCTATGGAGCTCAGGAGGAATTCAAAAATGTCGTCATGGAAGACATTTGCATAGCACAGACAGGACAACAAACCACAAACCCCACTGTTAACTCCAATTGTCTGAGGCCAAAAGAGCATGGAGGTTTTATAAGGATTCACTATTTTCCATCTGTCTCAAGTGAAATTATTTGTTTTTTTAGCTGCCAATTTCACTGTTTAAAACTCAGGATATTGTTAACTCTGGCTGAGCTCACCAAAGCATAGAAGATTAATGATTTATTTCTTCAATGAATATGAGATTTTTGCCTCACTTGATATTCTGCTTTAAGACCAAAACACAGTTTAGCTGTATCCATGTGGAAAGCCTCCACTTGAAATTAATTTGCTTACAGGAATGTGAGAATTTATGTTCATTGCATCATTTCTACAATCAAATACACAACAAAGTTGGTCTGTTGAAAATGATTGAGACTGAGAAATAGCCAAGGAGGAAAAGCTTCTCAGTGACATCAGAAAGTGGGGTAAGTTACTGAGTCACAGTCACTAATAGTGATCTTTGTCACTGATGCAGTGGGGGTGCATTGAGTTTTCTTGAAGCTTGAATTATGGATTTGAAATGCTCAGTCAAATCAAATCAAATGTTATTGGTCGCATACACATATTTAGCAGGTGTTCTTCCGGGTGCAGCAAAATGCTTATGTTCCTAGCTCCAACAGTGCAGTTACATCTAACAATACAAAACACGCAAATCTAAAGTAAAATAATGGAATTAAGAAATATACAAATATTAGGATGAGCAATATCAGAGTCCAGAATATAAATATATATGTATATGATGGGATGTATAGACATTATGGACAGTACATGTCATATACAGTGCCTTCAGAAAGTATTAAGACCCCTTGACTTTTTCCACATTTTGTTACGTTACAGCCTTATGCTAAAAATGATTAAATCGTTTTTTCTACACACAATACCCAATAATGACAAAGCAAAAATAGTTTGACATTTTTGCAAATGTATTACAAATAAAAAAAAATTGAAATATCACATTAACATAAGTGTTCAGATTCTCTACTCAGTACTTTGTTGAACCACCTTTGGCAGCAATTACAGCGTCGAGTTTTCTTGGGTATGACGCTACAAGCTTGGCACAACTGTATTTGTGGAGGTTCTC
Organism: Salmo trutta; assembly: GCF_901001165.1. NCBI lineage: Eukaryota > Metazoa > Chordata > Actinopteri > Salmoniformes > Salmonidae > Salmo > Salmo trutta. The sequence goes on from NC_042971.1 coordinate 29,932,767, forward strand.
CCATTCTTTTCTGCAGATCCTCTCAAGCTCTGACAGGTTGGATGGGGAGCGTTGCTGCACAGCTATTTTCAGGTCCCTCCAAAGATGTTTGATCGGGTTCAAGTCCGGGCTCTGGCTGGGCCACTCAAGGACATTCAGAGACTTGTCCGAAAAACACTCCTGCAGTGTCTTGGCTGTGTGCTTAGGGTCATTGTCTTGTTGGAAGGTGAAACTTGGCACCAGTCTGAGGAACTGAGTGCTCTGGAGCATGTTTTCATCAAGGATCTCTCTGTACTTAGCTCTGTTCATCTTTGCCTCGATCTTGACTAGTCCCCCAGTCTCTTAGGCTGAAAAACATGCCCACAGCATGACGCTGCCACCACCGTGTTTCACCGTAGGGATGGTGCCAGGTTTCCTCCAGACGTGACGCTTGGCATTCAGGCCAAAGACTTCAATCTTGGATTCCTCAGACTAGAAAATCTTGTTTCAAATGGTCTGAGAGTCTTTAGGTGCCTTTTGGCAAACTGCAAGCGGGCTGTCATGTGCCTTTTACAGAGGAGTGTCTGTCTACTCTACCACCAAGGCCTGATTGGTGGAGTGCTGCAGAGATCGTTGTCCTTCTGGAAGTTTCTCCCATCTCCACAGAGGATCTCTAGAGCTCTGTCAGAGTGACCATCGGATACTTGGTCACCTCCCTGACCAAGGCCCTTCTCCCCAGATTGCTCAGTTTGGCCTGGCGGCCAGGAAGAGTGTTGGTGGTTCCAAACGTCTTCCTTTGGCGAAAGATAGAGGCCACTGTGTTCTTGGGGACCTTCAATGGTGCAGACATTTTTGGTACCCTTCCCCAGATCTGTGCCTCGACACAATCCTGTCTCGGAGCTCTACACAATCCTGTCTCGGAGCTCTACAGACAATTCCTTCGACTTCATGGCTTGGTTTTTGCTCTGACATGCACTGTCAACTGTGCGACTTTATACAGACAGATGTGTGCCTTTCCAAATCATGTACAATCAATTAAATTTACCACAGGTGGACGCAAATCAAGTTGTAGAAACATCTCAAGGATAATGCAACCCCTATTACGAGCCTGTTCAACCTCTCTTTCGTATTGTCTGAGATCCCTAAAGATTGGAAAGCTGCTGCGGTCATCCCCCTCTTCAAAGGGGGAGACACTCTAGACCCAAACTGTTACAGACTTATACCCATCCTGCCCTGCCTTTCTAAAGTCTTCGAAAGCCAAGTCAACAAACAGATCACCGACCATTTAGAATCCCACTGTACCTTCTCCACTATGTAATCTGGTTTCCGAGCTGGTCATGGGTGCACCTCAGCCACGCTCAAGGTCCTAAACGATATCATAACCACCATAGATAAAAGACAGTACTGTTCAGCCGTTTTCATTGACCTGGCCAAGACTCTGTCAATCACCACATTCTTATCGGCAGACTCAATAGCCTTGGTTTCTCAAATGACTGCCTCGCCTGGTTCACCAACTACTTCTCAGATAGAGTTCAGTGTGTCAAATCGGAGGGCCTGTTGTCCGAACCTCTGGCAGTCTCTATGGGGTGCCACAGGGTTCAATTCTCGGGCCTACTCTTTTCTCTGTATATATCAATGATGTCGCTCTTGCTTCTGGTGATTCTCTGATCCACCTCTACGCAGACGACACCATTCTGTATACATCTGGCCCTTGTTGGACACTGTGTTAACAAACCTCCAAATGAGCTTCAATGCCATACAACACTCCTTACATGGCCTGCGACTGCTCTTAAATCCTAGTAAAACTAAATGCATGCTCTCCAACCGATTGCTGCCCGCACCTGCCCTCCTAGCATCACTGCTCTGGACGGTTCTGACTTAGAATATGTGGACAACTACAAATACCTAGGTGTCTGGTTAGACTGTAAACTCTCCTTCCAGACTCACATTAAGCATTTCCAATCCAAAATTAAATCTAGAATTGGCTTTCTATTTCCAAACAAAGACTCCTTCACTCATGCTGCCAATCATACCCTCGTAAAACTGACTATCTTACCGATTCTTGACTTTGGCGATGTAATTTACAAAATAGCCTCCAACACTCTACTGAGTAGAGCCTCCAACACTCTACTCAGCAAATTGGATGTAGTCTATCACAGTGTCATCCATTTTGTCACCAAAGCCCCATATACTACCCAGCACTGTGACTTGTATGCTCTCGTTGGCTGGTCCTCACTACATATTCGTCGCCAAACCCACTGGCTCCAGGTCATCTATAAGTCTTTGCTAGGTAAAGCACCGCCTTATCTCAGCTCACTGGTCTCCATAGCAACGTAGCGCGCGCTCCAGCAGGTATATTTCACTGGTCATCCCCAAAGCCAACACCTGCTTTGGCCACCTTTCCTTCCAGTTCTCTGCTGCCAATGACTGGAACAAATTGCAAAAATCACTGAAGTTGGAGACTTATATCTCCCTCACTAACTTTAAGCATCAGCTGTCAGAGCATCTTACCAATCACTGTACCTGTACACAGCCCATCTGTAAATAGCACACCCAACTACCTCATCCCCATATTATTTATTTTTTGCTCTTTTGCACACCAGTATCTCTACTTACACATCATCATCTGCATATCTATCACTCCAGTGTTAATGCTAAATTGTAATTATTTCACCACTATGGCCTATTTATTGCCTTACCTCCCTAACCTTACTACATTTGCACACACTGTACATAGATTTTTCTATTGTGTTTTTGACTGTACGTTTGTTTATCCCATGTGTAACTCTGTGTTGTTGTTTTTTATTGCACTGCTTTGCTTTATCTTGGCCTGTCATAGCTGTCGTGGAAGAGCGAATGGGACCAAGGCGCAGCGGGTTGCGTGCTCAACATATTTATTATAACAATGAGAACACCACGGAAAAACAATAAACAAACTAACGACAGGAACAGAGACGCAGGCTCAACAAAAGCAGTGCTCTCAAACAACTACCCACAAGTGACAAACAAAACACACACCTATTTATAGGACTCCCAATCAGAGGCAACTAGAAACACCTGCCTCCAATTGATAGTCCAGCACCCAACCTACACATAGAAAAACTACCCTAGAATATACACATAGAAATACAAACATAGACCAGTGACCAAAAACCCCATAATACATAAATAAACTACCCTCTGCCACGTCCTGACCAAACTACAATAACAAAATATCCTCTATACTGGTCAGGACGTGACATGGCCAGATCGCAGTTGTAAATGAGAACTTGTTCTCAACTGGCCTACCTGGTTAAATAAAGGTGAAATATATATATTTTTTAATGATCAATGGAAACAGGATGCACCTGAGCTCAATTTTGAGTCTCGTAGTAAAGGCTCTGAATATTTATGTAAATAAAGTATTTCTGTTTATTACTTAGAATACATTTGTTAAAACTTTTTTCACTTTGTCATTTTGGGGTATTGTGTGTAGATTGCTGAGGATCTTTTTTTAATATAATACATTTTCGAATAAGGCTGTAACGTAACAAAATGTGGAAAACATTTTACCCATTTCATATGTATATACTGTATTCTAGTCAAGGCTGGTCATTTATAACTACTGATATACACCCGTTTTCTATTCATATACTGTCTATAATGTCTATACACACCATCATATACATATATATTTATATTCCGGACTCTGACATTGCTCGTTGTAATATTTCAATGTTTCTTAATTCCTTTCTGTTTATTTTTTGGATTTGCATGCATTGTTAGGCATTAGTGACTGCACTATTGGAGCTAGGAAAATAAGCATCCCGCTACACCCGCAATAACATCTGCCAAATATGTGTATGCGAACAATACAATTTGATTTAATTGGACAACTCACACTAAATTCTTCCACTGCTCTGTCGTTTGATACATACTTTAATCTTTGAAGTCGTTTGTGGTGATGAGGGGCACAAGGGGCATTGTACAAAACAAAGTAATCAGCGAATGGATCGTCTCTAACCAATCAGAGTATCAAAGCCAATGACGAATTTACCCATATGTGTTCTAGCTCTGTCCCAACCCATCAGGGAGGTACTCAGATCCAGACTCATTGCGGAGAAGAAACTAACGTCTGTGGGTGTGACATAGCGTTTGGCCAGAGCAAGGAGTCTGGGTAGCCAGGCAAGTAAAGACATGCAGATGTTTCAGACCACTGACTGACTGGATACACAAATGAGAAGTAGATCTCTGATTAATTGTTACAATGACCAAAAAAAACCTGTGGAGGATATACAACATTATAAATGCATAATCTAATGAAGTAGTGATGGGTTGAAATATGATTTCCGCTGATCTCAGTCACAAGTCACAGGGGAAAAAAGACTGGCTTCAATTGGATCATGACTCTGGATATCACAGCTACGAATGTAGAAATCTCTCTGAAATGACCTTGGCCAAGGGACATCTGATGGTTTTTTTCCCTGAGAAACATCTCATCCGCCATTTGACTGCCAGCCAGTTGACACTTTTCAAAGTAAGGAATGATGGTAGACACTGAAGTTGACATGAAAGTCATCAGGATAAAAAAGATTTTTTTAAAACATTCCACAGATGTTACCCAAGATACTGTGGGAACACTTTTCTCTTTAACTGTCCTTGACCAACTTTTCTTTGTCAGGTCAAGATCTCGTTTAAATGATCTGGTGGGATGATACATTCTTTCCATACCAATTCATTGACGACTTAATCTAAACAAGAATATTCCCAACAGGCTAAATTGTACATTTTTCTGAATTACTTGTTGATTGCTTTTGAGAATATTGTAACTTTAAAATGTGTTCAAATTAAAGTTTATAAGCATTAAAAAGCTTGTAAAACGTGTTTTGGGCTTGCGTGTGTTTGCTTTGAGGTTGCATTTCCTTGCAGTGTTACAAATGCTCCAAATGTGGAGTATTTTCTTCTAGTATTCCACTTCTGTATTAATTTTAAATGACAATATTAAGACACTCATTCCATGTAGTAATATAATGTGAATGTTAACGTTTAGTCTAGTTATTCATTGTAAGTTGGGAGTATATTTGCCAATACTCAAATGCATTCAAACTTTCTAAACTGAGCCCCACTCGTTTTTGTATCTAGGCCAATATCCCTGAAGCATGAAACACACCGAGAATCTCACTGCCGATAGATACTTATCACAGTGGAAGGACGTTTTTTCTCTTAAAAGCGGTACCTGCTGCTTGCTGACCCGGTAGGAACAAATTCTTCCACTGATTCTACAGATTCTACAGTCACACTTCATATACAATGTAGGCTAGCTAAGTGCAGACAATACTAAGTATTTCCTCCAACTATTGACATTATAATTAAATCACAATGGATTAGATGGTTTTCAGGAAACAACTGCCAGTGTATCTATTATTATTTATTGTTTTTTACCCCTTTTTTCCTCAAATTCGTGGTATCCAATTGGTAGTTACAGTCTTGTCTCATCGCTGCAGCTCCCGTATGGACTTGGGAGAAGCGAAGGTCAAGAGCCATGCGTCCTCCGAAACATGACCCAACCAAGCCGTACTGCTTCTTGACACAATGCCCGCTTAACCCGGAAGCCAACCACACTAATGTGTCAGAGGAAACACCGTACACCTGGCAACCATGTCAGCGTGCATGCGCCCAGCCCGCCACAGGAGTTGCTAGTACGCGATGGGACAAGGACATCCCTGCCGGACAAACCCTCCCCTAACCTGGACGACGCTGGGCCAATTGTTTGCCGCCCCATGGGTCTTCCGGTCACGGCCAGCTGCGACAGAGCCTGGACTTGAACCAGGATCTCTAGTGGCACAGCTAGCAACTGCGATGCAGTGCCTTAGACCACTGCGCCACTCAGGAGGCCCCAGCTGCCAGTGTTAGCTGTCGGGTTAGTGCAGTGTCCTTAGCTAGCTAGCTAGCTAGCTATGTTGTGCTAGCTAGTGAATATGCTAACATTAGCTAGCTAGCTAAACATTTGACTATAGGATGGCACTGGCAGTATAGGTTTATGGAGAGTGAATTCAATTGTTTCTTTGTCATCTTGTTGGTAGCTATCTAGCTGTGGCCACCTGGCTAGTATCAACAAGGGCTTTCTACAAAATAGCAACATAAGCGCAGATAGCTTGGAATCTAGAACATAAGCAATATGCACGGATATGCATTGCCAAACAACGCTACTGCCACTTTTTGGTATGGAGTATTTTAACAACGCTGAGTGGCTGATGACTTCAAAGGTGTTTGCTGTGTAAACACAAAAGAGATTGACTGCCGACACTCTGTTCAGAGGTGCTAAGTACTGTTGGCAGGCAAATGTTTGACAATCCTACCAGTGTGGCTGAGCTTTTAGGCTTGTCACACCTCTTTGTGCATACTTTCTTGTTATGGATGCAGCTTGAAATATCTGCTTTGTCACATCACAGCAGGCAAGATGGCAAAGTCTGTAGGGTATTATAATTCCATGACGCCACACTGTGTGGCTCGCACGCAATTTAGAGAGACCACAAATCTTAGCAGCCCATCTGAAAGTGCTCTAAAGATTCTATCAGTGTCTAACAGTTCCACAAGTGTCACACAGTGCATTTCTCTCACACTTGTGGTTTGTATAATGAACATTTGCAAGGCAATCAGAGTCCCAGGTTCTGTGGAATCCAGAGCATTTGGCCCATTCAAAAGAAGCACTCCGAACACAAATCCACTGCATATCCACTGTTTCCCTTGAATTTCCTGTGACTACAAGGACACTGTACAGCTCATTTCACTCCAAATCCCCGTCATCCACGGCTATTCTTATTCACCAGAAGTTTTCCCCCAAAACAGGAATCGCAACAGACCTTCCATTTCCTGCTGTGGCTGCTCCTACCCCTGTTTACCATTGAAGCGAGAGTTCCAGGAGCCCCCGGGACAGTGTGCTTGGTATGATGCACTGGTTGTAAAGCAAACCTGACAGTGTTTACCGTCACTGACAAACAACACTTGAATAGCACTTTGGATATGGAAAGATGTTGTTTGCACTTCACGAGTTGAAAATGTACAGTTTAGTTTTTGTGGGTCAATATGTGAAGACACAAAAACTGGAAATACAATACAAATGGATGTGAACCTAGTACAAAATATAATTGTTCGACATTTGATATTGGGATATATACAGTGCATTCGGAAGGTGTTCAGACCCCTTGACTTTTTACACATTTTGTTACGTTACAGCCTTGTTCTAAAATTGATTCCAATGTTTTTTCCCGTCATCAATCAACGCACCACACCCCATAATGAGAAAGCAAAATCTGTTTTTTAGAAAACTGAAATATCACATTTACATAAGTATTCAGACCCTTTAATAAGTACTTTGTTGAAGCACCTTTGGCAGTGATTACAGCCTCGAGTCTTCTTGGGTATGACGCTATAAGATTGGAACACCTGTATTTGGGGAGTTCTCCCATTCTTCTCTGCAGATCCTCTCAAGGTCTGTCAGGTTGCATGGGGAGCGTCGCTACACAGCTAATTTCAGGTCTCTCCAGAAATGTTTGATCGATTTCAAGTCCGGGCTCTGGCTGGACCACTCAAGGATATTAAGAGACTTGTCCGGAAGCCACTCCTGTGTTGTCTTGGCTGTGTGATTAGGGTCATTGTCCTGTTAGAAGGTGAACCTTCACCCCAGTCTGAGGTCCTGAGCGCTCTGGAGCAGGTTTTCATGGAAGATCTCTCTGTACTTTGCTCTGTTCATCTTTCCCTCGATCCTGACTAGTCTCCCAGTCTCTGCCACTGAAAAACATGCCCAGAGCATGATGCTGCCACCAACATGCTTCACCGTAGGGATAGTGCCAGGTTACCTCCAGACGTGACGCTTGGCATTTAGGCCAAAGAGTTCAATCTTGGTTTCATCAGATCAGAGAATCTTGTTTCTCATGGTCTGAGAGTCCTTTAGGTGCCTTTTACTGATCGGGCTGTCATGTGCATTTTACTGAGAAGTGGCTTCCGTCTGACCACGCTACCATAAAGGCCTGATTGGTGGAGTGCTGCAGAGATGGTTGTCCTTCTGGAAGGTTCTCCCATCTCCACAGAGGAACTCTGGAGCTCTGTCAGGGTGACCACTGGGTTCTTGGTCACCTCCCTGACCAAGGCCCTTCTCCCCCGATTGCTCAGTTTGGCTGGGATGCCAGCTCTAGGAAGAGTCTTGGTGGTTCCAAACTTCTTCCATTTAAGAATGATGGAGGCCACTGTGTTCTTGGGGACCTTCAATGCTGCAGAAATGTTTTGCTACCCTTCCCCAGATCTGTTCCTCCACACAATCCTGTCTCGGATCTCTACGGACAATTCCTTTGACCTCATGGCTTGGTTTTTGCTCTGACATACACTGTCAACTGTGGGACCTTATGTAGACAGGTGTGTGCCTTTCCAAATCAATTGAATTTACCACAGGTGGACTACAATCAAGTTGTAGAAACATCTCAAGGATGATCAATGGAAACAAGATGCACCTGAGCTCAATTTTGAGTCTCATAGCAAAGAGTCTGAATACTTATGTAAATAAAGTATTTTCTGTTTTTATATTTTATAAATTTGCAAACATTTCTAAAAACCTGTTTTCGCTTTCTTATTACGGGGTATTGTGTGTAGATTGATGAGGAATTTTAGAATAAGGCTGTAACATAGCAAAATGTGGAAAACATAAAGTGGTTTGAATACTTTCTGAATGCACTGAATATTATACAAACGTGAAAAATAAGATTTATTATGCCAGCATAAGAATACTGGCTCATTTTCCAAGTCAACCTGCAAGAATCGATCAGATAGATTTGTCTTGGGGGGAAAAGGGCTTGAGTGTTACTCTTCTCCTTCACTGCCATTTGTGGTAAGCTGAGGTGCTCAAGGAGTCACTGAGTGTTTTAAAATGTAGCAGTGACAGTGTCCAGATTTCTGTAATTGAATTTTCACAGTTCGGCTAATACCCCATGTCAAATCCTATGGAGCCAGTAGAGGATAGCAATTCAGCCAGTCAGAATGCTTAGAACATTCTCCACAAGGAGCTAGCTAGTGAGATGTGGGCTATTTACACAAGCCTTCCATCTTATTAAGTCATTAAATCAAATGAAATCAAATTGTATTAGTCACATGCGCCGAATACAACAGGTACAACCTTACAGGGAAATGCTTACTTACGAACCCCTAACCAACAACGCAGTTGAAAAAAAATATGAGTAAAAAAACAAAATGTAACAAGTAATTAAAGAGCAGCAGTAAAATAACAATAGTGAGACTATTCACAGGGGGGGTACCAGTACAGAGTCAATGTACAGTGGCACCGATTAGTTGAGGTAATATGTACATGTAGGTAGAGTTATTAAAGTGACTATGCATAGATGATAACAACAGAGAGTAGCAGCGGTGTAAAAGAGATGGGCGGGGGGAGGGGGAGGTGGGGGGGGGTTATGCAAATAGTCTGGGTAGCCATTTGATTAGATGTTCAAGGGGGTCTTATGGCTTGGGGGTAGAAGCTGTTTACAAGCCTCTTGGACCTAGACTTGGTGCTCCAGTACCGCTTGTCGTGCGGAAGCAGAGAGAACAGTCTATGACTAGTGTGGCGGGAGTCTTTGACAATTTTTAGGGCCTTCCTCTGACACTGCCTGTTGTAGAGGTCCTGGATGGCAGGAAGCTTGGCCCCAGTGATGTACTGGGCCGTACGCACTACCCTCTGTAGTGCCTTGCGGTCGGAGACCAAGCAGTTGCCATACCAGGCAGTGATGCAACCAGTCAGGATGCTCTCGATGGTGCAGCTGTAGAACCTTTTGAGGATCTGAGGACCCATGCCAAATCTTTTCAGTCTCCTGAGGGGGAATAGGTTTTGTCGTGCCCTCTTCACGACTGTCTTGGCGTGCTTGGGCCATGTTAGTTTGTTGGTGATGTGGACACCAAGGAACTTGAAGCTCTCAACCTGCTCCACTACAGCCCTGTCAATGAGAATGGAGGTGTGCTCGGTCCTCTTTTTCCTGTAGTCCACAATCATCTTCATTGTCTTGATCACGTTGAGGGAGAGGTTGTTGTCCTGGCACCACACAGCGAGGTTTCTGACCTCCTCCCTATAGGCTGTCTTGTTGTTGTCGGTGATCAGGCCTACCCCTTTCATGTCATCGGGAAACTTGATGATGGTATTGGAGTTGTGCCTGGCCGTGCAGTCATGAGTGAACAGGGAGTACAGGAGGGGACTGAGCACGCACCCCTGAGGGGCCCTTGTGTTGAGGATCAGCGTGGGGGATGTGTTGTTACCTACCCTTACCACCAGGGGGCAGCCCGTCAGGAAGTCCGGGATCCAGTTGCAGAGGGAGGTGTTTAGTCCCACAGTCCATAGCTTAGTGATGAGCTTTGAGGGCACTATGGTGTCGAACGCTGAGCTGTAGTCAATGAATAGCATTCTCACATAGATGTTTTTTTTGTCCAGGTGGGAAAGGGCAGTGTGGTGCACAATAGAGATTGCATCATCTGTGGATCTGTTGGTGTGGTATGCAAATTGGAGTGGGTCTAGGGTTTCTGGGATAATGGTGTTGATGTGAGCCATGACCAGCCTCTCAAAGCACTTCATAACTACAGACGTGAGTGCTACGGGTTGGTAGTCATTTAGGCAGGTTACCTTAGTGTTCTTGGGCACAGGGACTATGGTGGTCTGCTTAAAACATGCTGGTATTACAGACTCAGACAGGGAGAGGTTGACAATGTCAGTAAAGACACTTGCCAGTTGGTCAGCGCATGCTTGCAGTACACGTCCTGGTAATCTGTCTGGCCCTGCGGCCTTGTGATTGTTGACCTGTTTAAAGGTCTTACTCACATCGGCTGTGGAGAGCGTGATCACACAGTCTTCCCGGAACAGCTGGTGCTCTTACGCATGTTTCAGTGTTATTTGCCTCGAAGCAAACATAGAAATAGTTTAGCTCGTCTGGTAGGCTCGTGTCACTGGGCAGCTCTCGGCTGTACTTCCCTTTGTAGTCTGTAATGGTTTGCAAGCCCTGCCACATCCAAAAAAAGGTCAGAGCTGGTGTAGTACGATTCGATCTTAGTCCTGTATTGACACTTTGCCTGTTTGATGGTTTGTCGGAGGGCATAATGGGATTTCTTTTAAGCTTTCGGGTTAGAGTCCCGCTCCTTGAAAGCGGCAGCTCTAGCCTTTAGCTCAGTGCGGATGTTGCCTGTAATCCATGGCTTCTGGTTGGGGTATGTACGTACGGTCACTGTGGGGATGACGTCATCGATGCACTTATTGATGAAGCTAATGACTGATGTGGTGTACTCCTCAATGCCATCGGAGGAATCCCGGAACATATTCCAGTCTGTGCTAGCAAAACAGTCCTGTAGCTTAGCATCTGCTTCATCTGACTACTTTTTTATTGATCGAGTCACTGATGCTTCCTGCTTTAAATTTTTGTTGTAAGCAGAAATCAGGAGGTTAGAATTATGGTCAGATTTGCCAAATGGAGGGCGAGGAAGAGCTTTGTTTGCGTCTCTGTGTGTGGAGTAAAGGTGTTCCAGAGTTTTTCCCCTCTGGTTGCACATTTAACATGCTGATAGAAATTTGGTAAGATGGATTTAAGTTTCCCTGCATTAAAGTCCCCGGCTACTAGGAGTGCCGCCTCTGGGTGAGCGTTTTCCTGTTTGCTTATGGCGGAATACAGCTCATTCAGTGCGGTCTTAGTGCCATCATCAGTCTGTGGTGGTATGTAGCTGTCTACATACCACCACAGACTGGGTGATTGCCCCCGGAGACCCCAACGCGTTACTGAATTGGAGCTCTGCTCACCAGTGGATCATAGGGGCTGTGGAGCCATCCACTACAATGAGCTCAACTACCATCACATGTCAGCCAACCATGCATATGTGGGCTTTACTAAACTGTAATGGCATCTGCAGGAAGGACAATGGGAGGGGAGCACACCCAGACACCCTAGTGATGTTTACTTACACACAGTGTAAATGAGAATGTGTGTGTGAATGTCTCAACTAACCTACAGTATCATATTGCCTAGTTTATTACTGGCATGTAACACTTTGTAAATGTATTTTCGATTAAACGTCTTGGTCATGTCGAATATAACTGCAACTACAACCATTACTCAAATCTCGACCATGGCTCTAGCTAAGTAATTCTGATCCAGTCCCTTGGGAGAATTCCATGGCCTCTCTCGGTGAGATGCAACCGCTTTGGAAACATCGCTCTAATTCATTTGCTGCAGCAGCGAGGAAGGTTTCAAATGTCATGTCTTGCTCTGAATTGGACACACCCACGTCCATTCTCAAATGAGTAACGATTTTATCTCTGTCTAAGAATGGATGCCACACCTGATGATTTCAGACAGAGGGCTATGTACCATGAATGACAATGTTTTGGAAATGTGCAAGACTGCGGGTTCAAATAGGAAAAGAACAAACTACACTAGTAATTTAACATTACATTCAGGAATAGTTGTTCTAGTGAGGAATAAGACAGAAATATAGAAATAGGTGCATTTGAATGTACAAGTGTGTGAGAGATGTGTTTAGTGTGTGTGTGTGTGTGTGTGTGTGTGTGTGTGTGTGTGTGTGTGTGTGCGCGCGCGTGCGTCCGTGCGCGCGTGTGTGTGCATGCAACAGAGAGACCGAGATTTGTTTTCAAATGAAAATTTGAGTGCCTTTATAGTATTTCGAATAGGTTGATCCTGCTGCTCACTGAACATGTCCTGTATGGCAAGCAGGAATTCCCTGTTCAGGTTTATTGGTATGGAAAATCATCCTGTAAAAAACGAATGGAATGTGAACAAAGCCAATTGTAAATAACTATCCTACGTTTAGTTTACATTCACATGAACTCCATAGGATTGAAGGAGAACGTGGGGGAAAAAATGAAAGGCTTTCAAAAACCATTGGAAGCCACGCAGACAATAATGCAGAGAGTCATGGCAGGCTACTAAAGCGGCTCATGCATTGGCCATATCCTATATCATGTGCCATAGGATGAGGCATCAAAGCAATCATATAAATTTGAAGAGAACATAATGTATACCTATTTAAGTTTGAATTCAATATCTGGAAGAGGAAATATCAACTACATGTAACACACAGATATATTTAGCAAAACTGTGTGGCTGTATTCGATAGTTGCCACATTGTTGAACCAAATACCTTCTCATTGAGTCGGACGATCTGGTCCATTTTTTCTTTATCTTGTAAAAGCTCCTGTAATTCACTCATGTTTAGAGCCCTATACCCGTCTGGGGTAGAGTTTGTGTCCTTAAAATTGGACATTGTATTTCCTTCACAAGCAATTCAGACGAGTTCGTTTGCAAGCCCACCTGGTTCCATGTCGTTCGCAGTGAATAGCACGGCCACAAGCGCCTAGTGAAAATGGTTTAAAGCTTCTGTTGGCGGAGTCAATACAAGATGCAGTGACACATACTTACCACGATTGCATTGCAGCTAATGTAATGCTACCGACAACCACGAGAAGGTCGTCACTAGGTACCACAGCCACGAAGTCATAAACGCCGCCTATTTCTACAATTCCACTTCTTAAAATGTGATTTTAAACCTAACCCTAACCTTTACCACAAATTTAACCACACTGCTAACGTTGTGCCTAACCTTAATCCTACATTAAGACTAAACATTTTTTTTCATACATTTTTACGATATAGCATATATGGACTTTGTGGCTGTGGTAACTAGTAGAACCCCCACGGGAAGGCATGGTCGTGGAATAAAACGTGTATAAGCAGGTTATAAAAGTAATAAACCTCTGCCAGATTTTTGTTTGGCAATGTTTTATTCTTGCCTACGTACAACCTGTATTTTTTACATTTGCACAATTATTTGTAATGTAGGCGAGTGTGCATGTACTCTGGGAACTGGAATGCTGAAACCATTTTCACTTCGCTGACTGTTATAACATAAAATATTGTTCGATCTGTGGTTACTTTGTAACATTTTGTAGCAACTACCGGTATGTTATGTATCAACTTTTGAGGCAACTTTCGTTTCAGTGGCTTTAAAAACTATTTGTACGCCTTTAGTTTGCCCCTGGACCTGATTGGCTGATCGAGTTGTATGTATCTGAAGTTCGTATTCATTGGTACGTTTCTGATGACGTCATTTTCAGACGACGGGAAAATGGCGGCGTTTGCTGGCGAGCGATGGAGAAGTGAGCTACCAAGTCATTATATATTTTTTAAATTACGAGAGAAACTTGATTTGGAACCCAAAGCGAATTGCAGGAAAACTGCAAAGAATCTTACATTTTGCCTCAATGGTGACATATTCGTGTGGAACGACGCAGACAGTGTTTTTTACACGACCAACCTGAGGCAGCTGAATTCGGAGGACAGCATTGAGAGTGTGAAATATCAGGTGAGCACGTTATACTCGATGGATAACGATTTTAAAGTGTGGTTTTTCATCTTTTTAACGTATTATATTAGCTAAAATAGTATCTGCGATGTAATTTCAGCCAGCTGTCACTCCCATTCATTCTTGGCCCAACATGCAATTGTATTTCACATTGACCTCATCCAGAACAACCCATAATAACCCCTGTACTGTCCCCCTATTAACTTGTGGAGATATGGGAGGATTGGACAGGTGTAAACAATATGGCATATTTTCCATTACTGTTAGCTACAGATTGTAATTTACGCCAGGCGCGATAACTATGTTTCCATTACTGGGCGTTGCAGGTTAGTTTATACAAAACGCTCCCGTAGATGTTTCAACTAACCTGCTCTTGGGGACACTGTCAAATATATTACATCTATGTTTTGTACCGCGTCAGGTTCCTCACCATCTTAGTTGCCACACATCTAGCATTTCCAAGCATATTTTCAGGAACTACTCGTTTACATGCGACATGGCCACGTGTAGAAGACAGTGCGACCAAAGCAAAGATATTCCTAATTTATCTAGCCTGTCCTGCGTTTCATATAATCGATGCGGTGCGCATTCGCGAAAAAGGACTGCCATTGCTCCAACGTGTACCTAACCGTAAACATCAATGTCTTTCTTAAAATCAATACACAAGTATACATTTTTAAACCTGCATATTTAGTTAATATTGCCTGCTAACATGAATTTCTTTTAACTAGGGAAAATGTGTCACCTCTGCAACAGAGTCAGGGTATATGCAGCAGTTTGGGCCGCCTGGTTCGTTTCGAACTGTGTGAAGACTATTTCTTCCTAACAAAGACTGCCGACTTCACCAAACGGGGGATGATTTAACAAAAGCGCATGTGCAAAAAAAAGCACAATCGTTGCACGACTGTACCTAAACATCAATGCCTTTCTTAAAATCAATACACAAGTATATATTTTTAAACCTGCATATTTAGCTAAAAGAAATCCAGGTTAGCAGGCAATATTAACCAGGTGAAATTGTGTCACTTCTCTTGCGTTCATTGCACGCAGAGTCAGGGTATATGCAACAGTTTGGGCCGCCTGGCTCGTTGTGAACTAATTTGCCAGAATTTTACGTAATTATGACATAACATTCAAGGTTGTGCAATGTAACAGGAATATTTAGACTTAGGGATGCCACCCGTTAGATAAAATATGGAACGGTTCCATATTTCACTGAAAGAATAAACGTTTTGTTTTCGAGATGATAGTTTCTGGATTCGACCATATTAGTGACCTAAGGCTCGTATTTCTGTGTTTATTATATTATAATTAAGTCTATGATTTGATATTTGATAGAGCAGTCTGACTGAGCGGCGGTAGGCACCAGCAGGCTCGTAAGCATTCATTCAAACAGCACTTTCGTGCATTTTGCCAGCAGCTCTTCGCAATGCTTCAAGCATTGCGCTGTTAATGACTTCAAGCCCATCAACTCCCGAGATTAGGCTGGTGTAACCGATGTGAAATGGCTAACTAGTTAGCGGGGTGCACGCTAATAGTGTTTCAAACGTCACTCGCTCTGAGACTTGGAGTAGTTGTTCCCCTTGCTCTGCATGGGTAACGCTGCTTCGAGAGTGGCTGTTGTCGATGTGTTCCTGGTTCGAGCCCAGGTAGGAGCGAGGAGAGGGACGGAAGCTATACTGTTACACTGGCAATACTAAAGTGCCTATAAGAACATTCAATAGTCAAAGGTATATGAAATACAAATCGTATAGAGAGAAATAGTCCTATAATAACTACAACCTAAAACTTCTTACCTGGGAATATTGCAGACTCGTGTTAAAAGGAACCACCAGCTTTCATATGTTCTCATGTTCTGAGCAAGGAACTTAAACGTTAGCTTTCTTACATGGCATATATTGCACTTTTACTTTATTCTCCAACACTTTGTTTTTGCATTATTTAAACCAAATTCAACATGTTTCATTATTTGAGGCTAAATTGATTTTATTGATGTATTATATTAAGTTAAAATAAGTGTTCATTCAGTATTGTTGTAATTGTCATTATTACAAAAACAAAACAAAAAAATGGCCGATTTAATCTCTATCGGCTTTTTTTGGTCCTCCAGTAATCGATATTGGCGTTGAAAAATCATAATCGGTCGACCTCTAGTCAGTACAGGTGCATCAAAGCTGTGACCGAGAGACTGAAAAACAGCTTCTATCTCAAGGCCATCAGACTGTTAACCTCTCTGGGATATGTGGGACGCTAAAGTCAGAAATAGCATTGCGTCCCACCTACTCAACAGCCAGTGGAATCCCGTGGCGTGTTATTCAAATACCTTAGAAATGCTATTACTTCAATTTCTCAAACATATGACTATTTTACAGCATTTTAAAGACAAGACTCTCGTTAATCTAACCACACTGTCCGATTTCAAAAAGGCTTTACAACGAAAGCAAAACATTTAGATTATGTCAGCAGAGTACCCAGCCAGAAATAATCAGACACCCATTTTTCAAGCTAGCATATAATGTCACATAAACCCAAACCACAGCTAAATGCAGCACTAACCTTTGATGATCTTCATCAGATGACAATCTTAGGACATTATGTTATACAATACATGCATGTTTTGTTCAATCAAGTTCATATTTATATCAAAAACTAGCTTTTTACATTAGCATGTGACTAGCATTCCCACCGAACACTTCCGGTGAATTTACTAAATTACTCAAGATAAACGTTCACAAAAAACATAATTATTTTAAGAATTATAGATACAGAACTCCTTTATGCACTCGCTATGTCCGATTTTAAAATAGCTTTTCGGTGAAAGCACATTTTGCAATATTCTAAGTAGATAGCCTGTGATGGCTGGGCTAGCTATTTTGACACCAACCAAGTGTGGTACTCACCAAACTCCGATTTACTATTAGAGAAGTTTGATTAACTTTGGTGTTCTTCGTCAGAATGCACTCCCAGGACTTCTACTTCAATAACAAATGTTGGTTTGGTCCCAAATAATCCATAGTTATATCCAAATAGCGGCGTTTTGTTCGTGCGTTCAAGACACTATCCGAAGGGTAAATAAGGGTCATGCGCCCGACGCGTTTCGTGACAAAACATTTCTAAATATTCCATTACCGTACTTCGAAGCATGTCAACCGCTGTTTAAAATAAATTTTTATGCAATTTTTCTCATAAAAAAGCGATAATATTCCGACCGGGAGTGGTGGTTTTCGTTCAAAGAGAGAGAAAGTAAACATGGAGTCGACTCCGGCACGCGCGCCCTGTCCCATTGTCCTCAGATCGACCACTATCAAAATGCGCTAATGTTTTTCAGCCATGGGCTGCAAAGCCACGATTCAGCTTTCTAGTGCCTTCTGAGAGCCTATGGGAGCGTTAGAAAATGTCACGTCATGCCAGAGATCCCCTGTTTTTGTTAGAGATGATCAATAAGGCCATGAAATGGTCAGAGAGAGCGCTTCCTGTTTGGAATCTTCTCAGGTTTTGGCCTGCCAAATGAGTTCTGTTATACTCACAGACACCATTCAAACAGTTTTAGAAACTTTAGGGTGTTTTCTATCCAAATCAAATTATATGCATATTCTAGTTACTGGGCAGGAGTAGTAACGAGATTAAATCGGGTACGTTTTTTTATCCGGCCATGCAAATACTGCCCCCTAGCCCCAACAGGTTAATCACTTATCTTTGATGATCTTCATCTGATGGCACTCCCAGGTCTCCATGTTAGACAATAAATGTTTGTTTTGTTTGATAAAGTTCATCTTTATGTCCAAATACCTCCTTTTTGTTCACGCGTTTTAGTCCAGCAACCCAAATGCACAAGGCGTGCTCACAAAGTCCAGACAAAAAGTCAAAAAAGTTCCATTATACTTCGTAGAAACATGTCAAACGATGTATATAATCAATCTTTAGGCTGTTTTTATCATAAATCTTCAATAATATTCCAACCGGACAATTCCTTTGTCTTTTAGAAAGGAAAGGGAACGGAGTTCACGGCTGCGCGCGATAAACAACTCAAGGCTTTCAGCCAGACCCCTGGTTCAAACAGCTCTTATTTGCTCCCCCTTCACAGTAGAAGCCTGAAAAAACGTTTTAAAGACTGTTGACATCTAGTGGAAGCCTTAGGAAGTCTGACCCCATAGACACAGTATATTGGATAGGCAATCACTTAAAAAAAAAAAAACTACAAACCTCAGATTTCCCACTTCCTGGTTGGATTTTTCTCAGGTTTTCACCTGCCATATGAGTTCTGTTATACTCACAGACATTATTTTAACAGTTTTGGAATCTTTACTGTTTTCTATCCAAATCTACTAGTTATATGCATATTCTAGCTTCTGGGCCTGAGTAGCAGAGAGTTTACTCTGGGCACCTTATTCATCCAAGCTACTCAATACTGCCCCCCGTTCCCAAAGAAGTTAAACAGCCATCACCAACATTGAGTGGCTGCTGCCAACATACTGACTCAAATCTCTAGCAACTTTAATAATACAAAATTGGATGTAATAAATGTATCACTAGCCACTTTAAACAATGCCACTTTATATAATGTTTACATACCCTACATTACTCATCTCATATGTATATACTGTACTCTGTACCATCTACTGCATCTTGCCTATGCCGTTTGGCCATCGCTCATCCATATATTATATGTACATATTCATTCCTTTACACTTGCGTGTGAAAGGTAGTTGTTGTGAAATTGTTAGATATTACTGCATGGTCGGAACTAGAAGCACAAGCATTTCTCTTCAGTCGCATTAACATCTGCTAACCATGTGTATGTGACCAATAAAATTTGATTTGATTATTTTTTTTAAACAGCCAGACAAGATAGTTAAGGAGTGTCTGTTTATAATGCATACATACACACTACCGTTCAAAAGTTTGGGGTCACTTAGAAATGTCCTTGTTTTTGAAAGAAAAGCATTTTTTTTTGTCCATTTAAAATAACATCAAATTGATCAGAAATACAGTGTACACATTGTTAATGTTGTAAATGACTATTGTAGCTGGAAATGGCTGAACTGATGTACTAATTAAAGAAGCAATAAAACTGGCCTTAGACCAGTTGAATATCTGGAGCATCAGCATTTGTTGGTTCGATTACAGGCTCAAAATGGCCAGAAACAAGGACTTCCTTCTGAAACTTGTTAGTCTATTCTTGTTCTGAGAAATGACGGCTATTCCATGCGAGAAATTGCCAAGAGACTGAAGATCTCGTACAATGCTGTGTACTACTCCCTTCACAGAACAGCGGTAAGCAGAATAGAAAGAGGAGTGGGAGGCCCTGGTGCAGAGGGGACTCCGGGATGTTAGCCTTCTAGGCAGAGTTGCAAAGAAAAAGCCATATCTCATACTGGCTAACAAGTAGAAAAGATTAAGATGGGAATAAGAACAGACACTGGACAGAGGAAGATTGGGGGAAAAGTGTTATGGACAGACAAATCTAAGTTTGAGGTGTTCGGATCAAGAACATTTGTGAGACACAGAAAAAATGAAAATATGCTAGAAGAGTGCTTGACGCCATCTGTCAAGTATGGTGGAGGCAATGTGATGGTTTGGTGGTGGTAAAGTGGGAGATTTGTACAGGGTAAAAGCCTTCCTTCTTCAAGATCCCTATCATTCCATTTTGCAACGCCATTCCATACCCTGTGGACGGTGCTTAATTGGAGCCAATTTCTTCCTACAACAGGACAATGACCCAAAGCACAGCTCCAAACTATGCAATAACTTTTTAGGGGAGAAGCAGTCAGCTGGTATTCTGTCTATAATGGAGTGGCCAGCACAGTCACCGGATCTCAACCCTATTGAGCTGTTGTGGGAGCAGCTTGACTGTATGGTACATAAGAAGTGCCCATCAAGCCAGTCCAACTTGTGGGAGGTGCTTCAGGAAGCATGGGGTGACATCTCTTCAGATTACCTCAAGAATTTGACAACTAGAATGCCAAAGGTCTGCAAGGCTATAATTACTGCAAATGGAGGATTCTTTGATGAAAGCAAAGTTTGAAGGACACAATTATTTCAATTAAAAATCATTATTTATAACCTTGTCAACGTTTTGACTATATTTCCTATTAATTTTGCAACTCATTCATGTATGTTTTTAAAGGTTTAGGGTATAGCCTAATGACCATGCATCTGACAGAGAGAAACAATATTTTTGACTGGACATCCTGTTCTGCTTTGGTGGAATTCTCTGCTCTGTCTGGTCTGCATTCCTCTCTTGCGTTCTGTAGGCCATATAACATATGTATTGAAACAGGAATAGGCAAATTACTGCTGTGCGCTGTGATTTTAGTTCAAATAGGCTGAACCATTATCTGACACATCAAAATGTCGTCACCATCAACGATGGCTGTCAATAGACAATGTTATTGTAATATCGCCCAACCCTGTGAAGTTGAAGACTAACGTCAGTTGACTTTCATTTCTTTCCTAAGACTCTGTTGTGCATCAATCCACCACGGTTTGAAGTATGCCAGGTGTTGCTGAGCCCGACACAGTACCATGTCGCGCTCATTGGACAACGGGGTGTCACCGTTCTAGAATTACCACAGCGGTGGGGCAAGAGGTCTGAGTTTGAAGGAGGACGGAGTGAAGTTAACTGCAAGTGAGTATGAGATGTTAGCCCAATACCCCTTCTATCATAAATAACTATCTGACCCATCAAAGCATTTTTCTCAGGTTATGCTGGTCCCTTTTAGGGATATATAGAGCACTGTCAGCACTCAGCAGGGTCCCTACTAGAACAGTTAGGAAGCACCTGTATCATAGTTTATTTTTCTGTATAATAGAAGTGTGCTATGGGCTGGAACTCACCCATATAGCCTACTGTAAGAAAGGATCCCCATCCCACACTCATTGTCTTGAGTTATAGGAAAAACTCATTTCAGTCCATATGAAATAAACATTCTTTACACCACTCCAAATCCTGTGTTGACTCTAATCCATGGAGTAGATTAACTAAAGATTCGGTTGTTTCCCCTCTACCAGGACTATTCCTGTGGCTGAGCGTTTCTTCACCAGCTCAGCCTCAGTGACCCTGCGGCAGGCCGCCTGGTTCCCCAGTGAGACAGAGGAGCCCCACCTAGTGCTACTGACCTCTGACAACACCATCAGGTAAACATGCTCTGGACCATTTACAAAGCACAATGTCAATTCATTGATGAAATGACTTGTTGTGATAGTGTTTTCTTTTAGAATATATTTTTTATGTCTCATCAATCAATGGGTTTGTTAGCTATAGGGCCCCTAGTTATCTGCATCACCATCTCCTGCAGGTGATGTATGTGTGTATTAATAGTTTTATACTCATTGTATTTTTGTACTCCCTGACGAAGGCCATGCAGCTGAAACACGACTGTTGGTTCCATTAAACATGGCATACAAATAAAGGCATTTTAATTAATTATATGTAGAGTGCCTTGGTCCTCCTTTCTTTTTGATAGTTTTATACTGTATTGACCATACTATTGCACTGCATTGACATTGTATTGGCGTATATAGGTTCTATGGGTTGAAAGAGCCTCAGACTCCAGCTAGAGCGCTATCAGTTTCCCAGTCAGAGGAGGACAGCAGTGTACACACTCGCGGGTGAGTTATTTCACCCTCTGTATTGACCAGATCAAAATGGAATTGACCTACACCCTGCTATGCAGTTTACTAATAAGATCTGTCTCTCACCCCTCCTTAGGCGCTCCTATGCAGCCTCTCTAGGCGAGATCGCTGTGGCTTTTGACTTTGGGCCAGTGGCCGGCGCCCCTCAACAGCTCACAGGCCAGCGGTCCAAGGAGGATGTGCTGGTGTACCCCCTCTACATCCTCTACGAGAACGGAGAGACCTATCTGAGTTACACCAGCCTCGCACACAGGTAAGTAGCTTAGCACCCTCGGGACGTTAGAAACTGGAAGCATCCGGTTTTCAGGGAAAAAGCAGAGAAAAGAGGCGAAGCCCGAAAACTGGATGCTTCCTGAGTTCCGAACTTGAAAGTGTGACCTTGGGTTTGCTTACATGCATATTTGATGCACAGTACCACTCATTCAAGGTTTTTATTTATTTTTAATATTTTCTACATTGTAGAATAATAGTGAAGACATCAAATCGACAAAATAAAACATATGGAATCATGTAGTAACCAAAAAAGTGTAAAGCATATAAATATTAGATTCTTCAAATTAGCCTTGATGACAGCTTTGCACACTTGGCATTCTCTCAACCAGCTTCATGAGGAATGCTTTTCCAACAGTCTTGAAGGAGTTCCCACGTATGCTGAGCAGTTGTTGGCTGCTTTTCCTTCACTCTGCGGTCCAACTCATCCCAAACCATCTCAATTGGGTTGAGGTCGGGTGATTGTGGTGGCCAGGTCATCTGATACAGCACGCCATCACTCTCCTTGGTCAAATAGCCCTTAAACAGCCTGGAAGTGTGTTTTGGGTCATTGTCCTGTTGAAAAACAAATGATAGTCCCACTAAGCGCAAACCAGTTGGGATGGCGTATCGCTGCAGAATGCTGTGTGGCTTGAATTCAAAATATATCACCGACCGTGTCACCAGCAAAGCACCATCACACCTCCATGTTTCACAGTGGGAACCACACGTGTAGAGATCATCCGTTCACCTACTCTACGTCTCACAAAGACATGGCGGTTGGAACCAGAAATCTTACATTTGGACTCATCAGACCAAAGGACAGATTTCCACCAGTCTAAAGTCCATTGCTTGTGTTTCTTGGCCCAAGCAAGTCTCTTCTTACTGGTGTCCTTTTAGTAGTGGTTTCCTTGCAGCAATTTGACCATGAAGGCCTCATTCATGCAATCTCCTCAATTGATGTTGAGATGTCTGTTACTTGAACTCTGTGAAGCATTTACTTGGGCTGCGATCTGAGGTGCAGTTAACTCTCATGAACTTATTCTCTGCAGCAGAGTTAACTATGGGTCTTCCTTTCCTGTGGTTGTCCTCATGAGAGCCAGTTTCATCATACGCTTGATGGCTTTTGCGACTGCACTTGAAGAAACCTTCAAAGTTATTGAAATTTTCCAAATTGACTGACCTTAATGTCTTAAGACGCGTTTGAGCCAATCATTTGGGTTGTGACAAGATAGGGGTGGGATACTGAAGATGGCCCCATTTGGTAAAATACCAAATCCATATTATGGCAAAACGGCTCAAATAAGCAAAGAGAAACGACAGACCATCTTAACATTTACATCATTTAGCAGAAGCTCTTATCCAGAGCTCTAATTAACTTTTAACAAGGCACACCTGTTAACTGAAATGCATTCCAGGTGACTACTTCATGAAGCTGGTTGAGAGAATGCCAAGAGTGTGCAAAGCTGCCTTCAAGGCAAAGGGTGGCTACTTTGAAGAATCTCCAGTATATAAAATATATTTTGATTTGTTCAAATGTAGAGAATGTACAATGTAGAGAATAGTCAAAATAAAGAAAAACCCTTGAATGAGTAGGTGTGTCCAAAATGTTGACTGGTACTGTAGGTCAGCTTAACATTTTGTTTTCTCTGGTTTGGTCTGACTGAATTTCAGTTAAGCTTATTCAGTGGACCTTTTAAATATATTATGCTACTGTTTGAGGACATTTTTATAAATTATCCATTTAATAAGAATCTTATTTGAATCTCATCCCTAGACCGTATTCTTCTGTTTTTCAGTTTGGGAAGCCTCAGTAAGCCCATTGGGCCCTTACCCATGTACCCCGCGGCAGAGGATAACTATGGTTATGACGCCTGTGCCGTGCTCTGCCTGCCCTGCGTTCCCAATATCCTGGTCATCGCCACGGAAACAGGCACACTGTACCATTGCGTGGTGCTGGAAGCAGAAGAGGAGGAGGAGACGGGAGTAAGTACTGTACTAGAGTGCAACGTTACAGAATATTCAGATATACATGTTCTGTGTAGAATGGTTATGATTGTCTATCTGTTAGAACAGGGACCCTGTTGGCTGTATTTTATATATATATATATACACGCATGCATGCAACATTCTGACAATTTCACCTCACTGAATACACCTCAGGAGTGTACACTGAGGACTTTTCTTCTCTGTGTGTGATTGACAGGCAGTGGAGCGTTGGTTGAGGGGCTCGGAGGCAGTGCCCTCTCTCTATGTGTTTGAGTGTGTGGAGCTGGAGCTCACCCTCAAACTGCCCGCTGGGGAGGAGGAAGAGCCTGTGGAGTCCGACTTCACTTGCCCAATCAGACTGCACAGAGGTGAGTGGGTCATGCTGATATAGTTTAATGCTAAAATGTGGATCCATTGATACTTCCCACCATGTCTCAAAGGTCCACACCCCATCATTATGTTTGTCTAAGGTACTTTCAATGTGGTTTTCTTTCTGTGGTGTGTCTTTTGTTTCATTGAAACCTGCTTTATGCCCAATTTCAGACCCCCTGTGCCAGCACAGATACCACTGCACACATGAGGCAGGAGTGCACAGTGTAGGCCTCACTTGGTTCAACAAACTACACAAGTTCCTCCAGTCAGGTGAGTCCTTCATGTCCAGATGGGGGTGTCAATTGTGTTGTTTACCATATATATCAGAGGTGGTTAGTGCATTAATTTGCCTGCTTTGCCATAATGCTCTTTCTCCACAGATGAGGACAAGGATAGTCTCCAGGAGCTGGCTGCTGAGCACCGCTGCATCGTAGAGCACATCCTCTGTACCAGGCCTCTAAGTAGCAGGTAGCACAATTATCAAGGCATCAGATATTAATGACATCAATAAAAAATATTGAGGTTCTACATGGCACCCCTAAGTCAGAAGAACCAGCTGATGAAAGTTGTCATTGATTGTCAGCTTGGCAGTAAAGATTGTTGGCTTGTGTATTGAACAGTTACCTCCTCTTTCTTTTTCACTCTCCAGCTTGTCAGCTCCAGTACGGGGCTTCTTGATTGTGTCAGACCTGTCTTTGGGTGCCACCATGATCTGCATTACCAGCACCTATGAGTGTCTACTACTGCCTCTCCTGTACGGTTCAGTATGGACTCAAGTGTTTTGGTCAATTACACTTATTTTTTATTTTATTTCACCTTTATTTAACCAGGTAGGCTAGTTGAGAACAAGTTCTCATTTATAACTAAGTTCAGTGATCTGTGAGCTGCTCTGACAGCTGGTGCTTTTGATTCTGGAATGATAATAGCCTATTTTTAAATTCATTACTATATCAGTTCAATTATTGAAACTGCTATAGATGGAAAAGTGTGTCATAGGTTGATGGTGGATGTCTGTGTGTGCCTAGGAGTTCCATTCGGCCTCCCTCTCCTCCCCTGCTGTGTTCCCACCCGGGGGTAGGCTCAGCTAGCTCTCCTCTGCGTGGATTGCATGACCACTCCTTTGAGCAGCACATCCGCAACATCCTGGCCAGAAGCTCCACCAACCCTCTCATGCTCAGGTAACGCACTCACCACAGTGCATTGAAAACACCCCTTGAGGAGATCTTGGATTTGCACAGATCCCAATTGACTCCATGGCAACATGCTTTGGCATCATGCTGTGCTATTTTTACATGTAGGATCCTCCCTTGTTGCTGTTTTTGTGAAGGACAATTGTTTCTCCCTGACCAGGCTTGTTAAAGGTTAGATAAATCTCCCCCTATAACATGCACAAAGGAACACTGTTACCCTTGGTTTAGTGTGTGTACTCGGTCCTGTTGTCCTGTGTGTTTAGGGCAGGGGACAAAGACACGTCGTCTCCTCCTCCAGAGTGTCTCCAGCTGTTGAGCAGAGCCACCCAGGTTTTCAGAGAGGAGTACATCCTCAAACAGGACATTGCCCGTGAGGAGATGCAAAGAAGGTAAATGTCACTCTCATTAACAGATTCACTAATGCATACACATACAGTACCAGTCAAAAGTTTGGACACACCTACTCATTCAGGGGGTTTTCTTTATTTTTACTATTTTCTACATTTTAGAATAATAGTGAAGACAAACTATGAAATAACACATGGAATCATGAAGTAATAACCAAAAAAGTGTTAAACAAATCAAAATATATTTTATATTGGAGATTCTTCAAAGTAGCCACCCTTTGCCTTGATGACAGTTTTGCACGCTCTTGGCATTCTCTCAACCAGTTTCATGAAGTAGTCACCTGGAATGTATTTCAATTAACAGGTGTGCCTTCTTAAAAGTTAATTTGTGGAATTTCTTTCCTCAATGAGTTTGAGCCACTCAGTTGTGTTGTGACAAGGTAGGAGTGGTATACAGAAGATATCCCTATTTGGTAAAAGACCAAGTCCATATTATGGCAAGAACAGCTCAAATAAGCATAGAGAAACAACAGCTCATTACTTTCATCATTACTAACTGCCTTGTTCAGGGGCAGAACGACAGATTTTTACCTTGTCAGCTCGGGGATTCGATCTAGCAACCAAAACGCTCTAACCACCTGCCACCCTGTGGAGCTGGTTAAGAGACGGCCAAGAGTGTTCATAGCTAATAAGGCAAAGGGTGGCTACTTAGAAACAAATCAAAATATATTTTTGATTTTTCAAACACTTTTTTTGGTTACTACATGATTCCATATGTGTTCATAGATTTGATGTCTTCACTATTATTCTACAATGTAGAAAATAGTAAAAATTAAACCCCTTGAATGAGAGTAGGTGTGTCAACTTTTGACTGGTACTGTATAATTAATCAACACACATGATCACTTGAAGTTTTAGTTTGGATATTAGTGCTGAGCATTTAACCAAAATGTCGAAGGGCCGTTCTGTTTTTAAATCAACTAATTGACCGACGTCACTTTAATTACGTGAACTCAACGTACCGTTTCTCTAGAGAGAAATCGGATCTTTCAAGAGGGAGTGAAATTAAGTCAAGAACTATGTGGGACGCTGGGCTGATTGGAAGTTGTGGTTTTCATTACGTAAATATTCAACCTAGTTCAGCACAAACTTGGTAATGAACTACAATTAACATAATCCATTGCACCTGTCACAGACAGAGGTTGTTACAGACGCACCATATGAGACTGCATGAGAGAGTAATGACAACACAATGACGAGAGGGATAGAGACAGTTCGTAAGGTAGCTCTACCCGATTGATAGTTAAAGTAGTTGGTAATAAGCAGTCTTGAAAGTATTCCTTATCTACTTTGAAGAACTAGTAAAATTAGTCACCCAGCTAGCAACTGCTAGCCTAGCCAAATAGGATAACTTGTTCAATGGGGAGCACAGAGATGGTAACAGATGGCTGGCTGGCTGCTACTTACTTCCTGAGCAGAGATGAGATGATGACTTGAAAGAATGAAAAATAAGTCATCAAATTAAAACTAAGTAATATATACAACTGAAATGTGAATGAATTATGGTTAATAAGTGATGAGCAGTAATGGGCATTCACTACCATCATGGGGCTCTTTATGAATTGTTTTATTCTGTGTTAATATTCCACCCACTGTCAGTGTCAGGGAAAAGGCAGATGATGACTGAGGGAAGCTCTAAAATCATTTTGATGTCCATTATTTCATAATGCATTTTATTTTTTGCAATCGAGAAGTGATTTAAAACATAAAAAAATTATCAAACTGGCCTCAAAATGCACTAATTGCTCAGCACTTTCTGATACCCACACATCATGATGGCTCCGATGGACATGGTCGCCCTGTTTCTAGCGCCTAGCCAACTTTGCAGTGTTTCTTACGTTATTTCCTTAGAATGTTGTTTTTGCATTATTACCTACAGCCAAAATAACTTTTGAAGATTAGTTCAGCGGTCACTCACCAGCATTTCGACCAAAAATTTGAATTTCCTAAATTGGATCCTTTGTTTGAACTCTGGGGCAATTCCATTAATCCCGGGGGCTGCTCGACGTTGCCTTCGCCGGAGAAGAGGAACATGGAATGGGCTCTTAGACTCAGGAGGCGTGCATACCATCCACCGCTTCCGAATATTACTCGCTAATGTTCAGTCCCTGGACAAGAAAGTAGATGAGCTCAGGGTGAGGATCTCCTTCCAGAGAGATATCAGGGACTGTAAAATAGTGTTTTACAGAATCATGGTTCCCTCCGGATATACTGTCCCCAGTATAAACACCATGGGACCACGCAGCCGTCATACCGCTCAGGAAGGAGACGCGTTCTGTCTCCTAGAGATGAACGTACTTTGGTGAGAAAAGTGCAAATCAATCCCAGAACAACAGCAAAGGACCTTGTGAAGATGCTGGAGGAAACAGGTGCAAAAGTATCTATATCCACAGTAAAACGAGTCCTATATCGCCATAACCTGAAAGGCCGCTCAGCAAGGAAGAAGCCACTGCTCCAAAACCGCCATTAAAAAAAGCCAGACTACGGGTTGCAACTGCACATGGGGACAAAGATTGTACTTTTTGGAGAAATGTCCTCTGGTCTGATGAAACACACATAGAACTGTTAGGCCATAATGACCATCGTTATGTTTGGAGGAAAAAGCGGGTTGCTTGCAAGCCGAAGAACACCAACCCAACTGTGAAGCACGGGGTTGGCAGCATCATGTTGTGGGGGTGCTTTGCTGCAGGAAGGACTGGTGCTTTTCACAAAATAGATGGCATCATGAGGAAGGAAAATTATGTGGATATATTGAAGCAACATCTCAAGACATCAGTCAGGAAGTTGGTTGCAAATGTGTCTTCCAAATGGACACCCCAAGCATACTTCCAAAGTTGTGGCAAAATGGCTTCATGACGACAAAGTCAAGGTATTGGAGTGGCCATCACAAAGCTCTGACCTCAATCCCATAGAAAATTTGTGGGCAGAACTGAAAAAGCATGTGCGAGCAAGGAGGCCTACAAACCTGACTCAGTTACACCAGCTCTGTCAGGAGGAATTCATCCAACTTATTGTGGGAAGCTTGTGGAAGGCTACCTAAAACGTTTGACCCAAGTTAAACAATTTAAAGGCAATACACTCAATTAGTATTTGGTAGCATGTAAACTTCTGACCCACTGGGAATGTGATGAAAGAAATCGCTCTGCTAGTATTCTGACATTTCACATTCTTAAAGTGGTGATCCTAACTGACCTAAGACAGGGAATTTTTACTAAGATTAAATATCAGGAATTGTGAAACTGATTTTGAATGTATTTGGCTAAGGTGAATGTAAACTTCCGACTTCAACTGTACAAATAAATATGGGGGAATGGAAAGGATGCAGACAATTACATTGATGAAAGCTACAATCTAAAGCTCATCTACCACCTAATGTGGAGTTGCAATTCAACGGCTTAGACACGAGACGTATGCGACTCCAGACAATCACGGATTATTAAGGGAAAGTCAGCCATGTCACTGACGCCGCACTCCCAGACATAAACACCTTTGCCCACTTCGAGGAAAAAACAGAACTGCCAATGCTGGCCACCTCCACTCACAAGGACTGTGAGCTCTTCTCCATGGACAACGTGAGTAAGACATTTAAGCGCCTATAACCCTCGCAAGGCTGCTGGCCCGGACCCACTACAATTTGCATACCACCCCAACAAATCCATGGATGAAGCAATCGCACTGCGCACTGCCCTATCCCAGCTGGACAAGAGGAATACCTATGCCATCGGCTACAGCTCAGCCTTCAAAACCATAGTGCCCTCCAAGCTCATCACTAAACTTTGGGTCTGAACTCCACCCTGTGCAACTGGGTCCTGGACTTCCTGACGGGCTGACCCCAGGTGGTGAAGGTAGGCAACAACACCTCTGCCACGCTGATCCTCAACATGGGAGGGGGCATGCTCAGCGCCATCCTGTACTCCCTGTTCACCTATGAATGTGTCGCAAGGCATGCCTCCAACTCAATCATCAAGTTTTTGTGAAGTCAACAGTGGTAGGCCTGATTACCAACATCGACAAGACCGCCTACAGGGAGGAGGTGAGGGCGGAGTGGTGCCAGGAAACTAACCTCTCCTTCAACGTCAACAAAGCGAAGGAGCTAATCATGGACTTCAGGAGAAGGCAGAGCGCGCCCCCCTCAACATCAACAGACCCGCAGTGGAGAGGTTGAAAAGCTTCAAGTTCCTCTGTGTGCACATCACTGACAACCTGAAATGGTCCATCCACACAGACTGTGTGGTGAAGGCACAACAGGGCCCTATCAACCTCCAGGAGGCTGAGAAAATGTGGCTTGACCCCATAGACCCTCAAACGTCTATAGATGTACCATTGAGAGCATCCTGTCAGGCTGTATCACCGTCTGGTACAGTAATTGCACTGTCTGCAACTGCAGTGCTCTCCAGAGGGTGGTGCGGTAGGCCAACGCATCATCAGGGGCACACTGTCTGCCCTCCAGGACATCCACAGCACCCAGTGTCACAGGAAGGCCAAGAAGATCATCAAGGACTTCAGCCACCCAAGCCACAGGCTGTTCACGCCGCTACCATCTAAAAGGTGGACGCCGTACAGGTGCATCAAATCTGGGACTGAGAAAAGGCTATCTCCAGGCCATCAGTCACCACTAGCCGGCCTATGTCCATTACCCGGCCCTGAACTTTAGTCACTGTTACTAGCCGGCTACCACCCGGCACTCAACCCTGCACCTTAGACTGCTGCCCGATGTACATACTCATATAAATTATATACAATGCCTTCAAACTATTCATACTCCTTATTCCGCATTATTACAGCCGCAATTCAAAATGAATTACATATTTTTTTATTTTTAAGATCACCTACCAACACACAATAACCCATAATGACAGTGAAAACATGCTTGTGGAAATGTTTGCAAATGTATTAAATTCAGATCTAATATACATAAGCATTCACAATATGTTAGAATCACCTTTGGCTGTGATTACAGCTGAGTCTTTCTGGGTAAGTCTAAGAGCTTTGCACACCTGGATTGTACAATATTTGCACATTCTTAAAGTTATTCAGGCTCTGTTTTTATTTAGTTATTGATCGTTGCTAGACAGCCATTTTCAAGTCTTGCCATATATTTTCAAACTGATAAGTCAACTGTAACTAGGCCACTCAGGAACATTCAATGTTGTTTTGGTAAGCAACTCCAGGGTATATTTGGCCTTGTGTTTTAGGTTATTGTCCTGCTGAAAGGTGAATTTGTCTCCCAGTGTCTGTTTGGAAAGCACACTGAACCAGGTTTTCCTCGAGGATTTTGCCTGTGCTTAGCTCGATACTGTTTCTTTTTTATCCTAAAAAAAACTCCCTAGTCCTTGCCGATGACAAGCATACCCATAACATGATGCAGCCACCACCGTGCTTGAAAATATGAAGAGTGGTACTCGATGATGTGTTGTGTTGGATTTGCCCCAAACATATAACGCTTCATATTCAGGACCGGAAGTAAATTTCTTTGCCACATTTTGGCAGTTTTGGAGTATTTAAAAAATAAAATCTGTACACATTTTCTTTTCAGTCTTTCATTTAGGTTAGTATTGTGGAGTATCTGCAATGTTGTTGATTCAGTGTTGATTCAGTTTTGTCCTATCACAGCCATTAAACACTGTTTTAAAATCACCATTGGCCTCATGGTGAAATCCCTGAGCGGCTTCCTTCCTCTCCGGCAGCTGAGTTAGGAAGGACGCCTGTATCTTTGTAGTGACTAGGTGTATTGATACACTTTAGATGGTGTAATTAATAACTTAACCATGTTCAAATGGATATTCAATGCCTGCTTTTTATTTTAACCCATCTACCAATAGGTGCCCTTGTTTGCAAGGCCTTAGAAAACCTCCCTGCTCTTTGTAATTTGAATCTGTATGAAATTCACTGCTCCCCGGCCAAACCCACCCCTTAACCTGGACGACACTGGGCAAATTGTGCGCCGCCCTATGGGACTCCCGATCATGGCTGGTTGTGATGCAGCCCGGGATCGAACCCGACTTTGTAGTGACGCCTCTAGCACTGCGATGCAGTGCCTTAGACTGCTGCTCCACTTGGCAGGCCAACACATCTCAATTTAAATCCATTTTAAATTCAGGCTGTAACAACTAAATTTGGAAAAAGTCAAGGAGTGTGAATACTTTCAAGGTACTGTCTATATACAGTGCATTCGTAAAGTATTCAGACCCCTTGACTTTTTCCACATTGTGTTACGTTACAGCCTTATTCTAAAATTGATTGTTTATTTTCCCTTAATCTATACAGTACCGCATAATGACAAATCCCCACTTTTTTTTTCAAATTTGAAACTGAAATCACATTTACATAAGTATTCAGACCCTTTACTCTGTACTTTGTTGAAGCAACTTTGGCAGCGATTACAGCCTCGAGTCTTCTTGGGTATGATGCTACAAGCTTGGCACACCTGTATTTGGGGAGTTTCTCCCATTTTTCTCTGTAGATCCTCTCAAGCTCTGTCAGGTTGGATGGGGCGCGTCACTGCACAGCTATTTTCAGGTCTCCAGAGATGTTCAAACGGGTTCAGGTCTGGCCTTTGGCTGGGCCACTCAAGGACATCTAGAGACTTGTCCCGAAGCCACTCCTGCTCAGGACTTCATGGAGGATCTCTGTACTTTGCTCTGTTCATCTTTTCCTTGATCCTGACTAGTCTCCCAGTCCCTGCTGCTGAAAAACATCCCACAGCATGATCCTGCCACCACTGTGCTTTACCGTTGGGATGGTGCCAGGTTTCTTCCAGATGTGACACTTGGCATTTAGGACAGAGTTAAGTCTTAGTTTCATCAGACCAGTAAATCTTGTTTCTCATGGTCAGAGTCCTTTAGGTGCCCTTTGGCAAACTCCAAGCGGGCTCTCATGTGCCTTTTTTTACTGAGGAGTGGCTTCTGTCTGGCCACTCTACCATCAAGGCCTGATTTGGTGGAGTGCTGCAGAGATGGTTATCCTTCTGGAAGGTTCTCCCATCTCCACAACGGAACTCTGGAGCTCTTTCAGAGTGACCATCGGTTCTTGGTTACCTCCCCGACCAAGGCCCTTCCCCCCCCAATTGCTCAGTTTAGCCAGGCGGCCAGCTCCGTGTAGCGTCTTGGTGGTTCCAAAATTCTTTGGCCACTGTTCTTGGACTTTCAATTATCATTTTTTGGTACCCAGATCTGTGCCTCAACACAATCCTCTCTGAGCTCTACAGACAATTCCTATGACCTCATGCCTAGGTTTTTGCTGCTACATGCATTGTCAACTGTGGGACCTTTAGATATAGATAGATAGGTGTGTACCTTCCCAATCCATGTCCAATCAGTTGAATTTACCACAGGTGGACTCCCATCAAGTTGTAGAAACATCAAGGATGATCAATGGAAACAGGATGCACCTAAGCTCAATTTTGTTTCTCATAGCAAAGGGTCTGAATACTTATTTAAAAAGTTATTTTTAATACATTTGCAAAAATGTATAAAAACCTGTTTTCGCTTTGTCATTAATGGATATTTATTGTAGATTGAGAAATGTTTTATTCTAAAATGGATTAAATAAGGCTGTAACGTAACAAAATGTGGAAAAAGTCGAGGGGTCTGAATACTTTCTGGATGCACTGTATGTGTACAGTACCAGTCAAAAGTTTGGACACCTACTCAATCTAGGGTTTTTCTTTATTTGGACTGTTTTCTACACTGAATAATAATAGTGAAGACAAACTATAACACATGGAATCATGTAGTAACCAAAAAAGTGTAAAACAAATCAAAATGTATTTAACGAGATTCTTTAAAGTTTGCCTTTGCCTTGATGACAGCTTTGCACACTCTTGGCATTCTCTCAACCAGCTTCACCTGGAATGCTTTTCCAACAGTCTTGGAGTTACCACATATGCTGAGCACTTGTTGGCTGCTTTTCCTTCACTCTGCAGTCCAACACATCCCAACCATCTCAATTGGGTTGAGGTTAGGTGGTTGTGGAGGCCAGGTCATCTGATGCAGCACTCCATCATTCTCCTTCTTGGTCAAATAGCCCGGCGGTGTGGTGGGGTCAT